>NC_080098.1:37734834-38045928 GCF_950005125.1 Chionomys nivalis
TATATCAACTATACCCCCAAGGCGAGCTCCGTGTCCAGGAGTAATTGATCAGTACAAAATGGAGTTCATGGTTTTTATTTGTTTTTACTTTTATTGTTTTGTTTGTTCAATGTTGGATTTTTTATTTTTTTTCTAAGTTTTTATTTTGAGAGAGAGCAAGAGAACATGAGTTTGGGTTGGTAGGAAAATGTGGAAGATCTGGAACGATCTGGGAGATGAGAAATAATATGATTAAAATATATTGTATGAAAATATTAATAATAATAAAGGCTCCAGTCTTTAGTCTTCATAGTCTGTGTTTGCTTATTCAAAACAATTACTAGCAATTAAATATGTGTGAATAAATATTATTTATATACTAGTGATTTTATCCATTTACTTATTCCACTTACAAATTTTGAGTAGTTATATCTCTCTCTATCAAGATTTGGTCTAGATTATTTCATTATGTATTATCCTATAATGTATTTTTGACCCTGCTGTCATGGAGATATTATAATTTGCAACAACAAGGCAAAAATAAGCAAATTGTTATAGTTTGATAAAAATCAAAAATAATTATAAACTAAGGCTACAAGAGAAAAAATGCTATGAACACAGTGGATAAGAAGATGAAAAACTAATAAATGAATGGAACAGTCAAAGAAAGCCTAATTAGTGTCACTGGGAAAGGCTTTGAGAGTTTAAAAACTCTGCCATTTCTTGCTTAGTCTCTTCTTGGTGTTTGTAGGTTAAGATGTGAGCCCTTGGCTCCCACTTCCATGTCTTTGTTCCACCATCATGGTTTCTAACCCTCTGGAACAGTAAGCCCAAATAAATTCATCCTTATATAAATTGTCTTAGTCATGGTGTTTTATCACAGCAATAGAAAAGTCCTAACACAGAAGTTGGTACCTGAGAGAGAGCTATTGCTGTTACAGAACTGACAATACTATTTTTTTTTTTGAGTAATGTGGAAGACTTTGTAACTTTGCACTAGAAAAGTGATTGAAAGATGTAAGTGGACATTAATGTGTCATCCTAGTAGGTATTTGGAAGACAATAGTGCTGAGAGCTATGTGGACTGTGGAGGCCCAGTTCAAGAGGTTTTCAGAGAGAAAAATATTGACAATTGGGCTAGAGACTGTTCCTGTGATATTTTAAGAGGAAAAAATAACAAAAAACTGCCTGTTTTCAGTCCATGTCCTAAGAACTTGCCTTAGGCTAAATTTAAAAGTATCTTTGGAGGAGGAATATTGATTTGACCGTTGATCTACATTGGAATAAAGAGAAGGGTATCCTCAAGGCATGTACTCACTCAGCTGCCTACCAACTTGTGAAAGAGAGAATACGGCATTTTCAGCTCCTGGAAAACAACCACAGTCATAAATTGGTAGTAATGTAATTTAATGTCCATCACAGGAGTCTCTGCATAAAAGCCCCAAGAGGACAAGAGGCCCTGAGCGGCCATTTCACGAAGCTGTATAAGTGTAGTCTGGCTTGCATTGGAGATCCCAAGATGTTGGAGACACACTGCTGTGAGATACATGTTAGAGAGAGCTGCATTCAGGGAGAGGAACCAGCTCAAGACGGTGGTATATGTTGCAGGCAGCAAAGCCAGAGCAATCTAAGCCCTTTAACACTGGATAAGAAGCTATGGAACTTGATGTTTGTCCTGATGAGATTCAGTGTTACTTTTATCAAGTATTTTTTCAATATGTCCCCATACTTCCCTTTTTGATTGGTAATGTATATTTTGTGTTTTTATGTATTTGAAATACATAATTTGATTTGAGACTTTGCCAGGAGTCTCAGAAGAGATCTTAATCTTGGGACTTTTAAGAAGTGCTGTGGTTGTGCAATATTATGGAACTTTAGAAGTTGAACTAAACATATTTTCCATTTTTACGTGGACTCAGGTCTATAGAGATCAGAGAGTGCAATGTGATAGTTAGGACGTGATATTACTCAGTCTCAGACATCTGAATACTTGGATCCCAACTGAGGGTATTGTTCAAATAGAGTTAGGAAGTGAGGCCTTGCTGGAAGAAGTATGTCATTGGGCTAGATTTTGAGAGTTTAAAGACCTGTGCCAATTCTAGTTTGCTGTCCCTGCTGGGTGCTTGCAGGTGAAGATGTCAGCCCTCAGCTTCCTGCTTCTATTAACAGGCTTTCACTCCATCATCAGGGACTCTCACTCTCTGAAATTGTAAGCCCAAATTAACTCTTCTTTCTATAACTAACCTTGGTCATGGTCTTTTATCACAACAATAAAAAGTAACTGATACACCCAGTAATGGGGAAAGAATGGAAGGGGAATCCTTTGCATTTAAAAAGAACAACTGGTATAGCCACAATGGGTGGAGAAGTTTTTAAAAAAAGAAGTTATAGGTGGGTTTTTTTGGATATACTAAGTTTGGGTGCCTATGAAACAAGCAAGGATTAAATTTGAACACCATTAACTTTCTAACTCTCAAATTTAGTGATGAGAGAAACCAACCAATATGAATGTGTGTGTGTGTGTGTACTCATTCCTAAGCATATATATGTTACTTATTATCATTAAAATGTCTTCATTCCAAAGCAATATAAACAATGCATTTATTCAACATCTCTGATGCTGAGGTTTCCACAACTGGTCAGAATGCAGAGAACAACTGATTGTAGGATGGGTGCCTAGTCCCAGTTGATAGATCTACAACATAACTCCTATTTAAGCCTCATGGAACATAATGGGAGAAGGGTAGAAAGATTGTAGGAGCCTAAGGAAAGGAAGTGTACTGTGAGATTGAATCTCCTAAAAATACAGCGAAACTACACCCATGAAACCTCAAAAATATTCAGATATTAGGCGTAAAGCAAAGGATAATGAGCCTATAGTCCATGACCCCAGAAAATCTAGGCAACAAGGTGAACCCTAAAAGAAACATATATAGATCACCCTGGAAAGAGGAAACAGACAAGATTTATGGAGAAAATTGATAGCATGGGGGTGAGGGAAGAAGGATGGGTGGAAGGGGAGGAGGGGAAAAGAAGGTGAAGTGGGGAGGAGAACTTGAGGAAACAGGATGATCGAGATGGGGGAAGGGCAGAGAGGGAAAGCAAGGAAAGAGATATCTTGATTGAGGAAGCCATTATAGGGCTAGCAAGAAACCTGACAAGAAATTCCCTGGAATCTACAAGGGTGATCCCAGCTAAGACCCTAAGCAGTTGTGGAGAGGGTGCCTGAACTGGTCTTGCCCTGTAGTCAGATTGATAGCTATCTTAAATTGTCATCATAAAACCTTCATCCAGCAACTGATGGAAGTAGATGCAGAGATCCACAGTGAAGCACTGGACTGAGCCCCCACAATCCAGTCGAAAAAAGAGAGGAACGATAATACGAGCAAAGGGGTCAAGACCACAATGCGAATAGCCAGTAAAACCGCTGGCCTGAGCTAATGGGAGCTCACTGTCTCCAGTTTGACAGTGGGAAAACAGCATAGGACCAAACTAGGCCCTCTGAAAGTAGATGACAGTTGTATTGTTGAGAAAGTCTGTAGGGCCACTGGCAGTTAGATCAGGATTTATCCCTACTGCTTGTACTGGCTTTTTGGAATCTATTCTCTTTGGAGGGATACCTTACTCAGCCTAGATGTAGTGGGGAGAGCCTTGGTCCTTCCTCAAAGCAATGTGTTAGACTTTGTTGCCTTCCCTTACCCTGTCTGAGGAGTAGATGGGGGATTGAGGGGGAAAGGTAGAGGGAACAGGAGGAGGAATGGTAATGGGGATTGGGATTGGTATGTAAAATGAGAAAAAATAGTATTTTTAAAAAATAAATTATAAAAATTAGTATAAAATATACCTGTTTAAGCAAGATCTGAACAATGACAACAACAGACATACTAATGTGGAAGAGGAAAGTCTCATGGGTCCTGCTCATAGGCAAAAAGCTACAAGCAACCAATGACTGCTGGGAGGAGAATTAGTCTTCCCCAGGGATGAACCCTGTAAGTTTTTAGACAATACCATTGGAAACATATACATCCAAGAAACACTAAGGGAATTCAGCAGGTTGTACATGCATATACATAATTAAAGGAAAAGAAGCCATGGATTTGAAAGGTAACAAGGGGGATGTACAGGAGGAGAGGGAAGGGGTACATTTAAGCTATAAATATATTAATGTTAAAATTGAGAAAAAAACCAAGCCTAAGTTGTATATGTAGATTTTTCTGTACTGTCAAAGCTCGTTTTGATTTTTAAAAACTGGTATATAAAGTAAATTTTTCTTATGGCATTTTCATGTATTCTAATGTTTTGGTTAATTTCTTCTCTACTCTCCTTATTTCCCTGTCCCCCTCCCCAATATACTATCCTGGCCCCAATATTCCTCTTTTCAGGCTTATATAGTATGTGCACTATTCCCCCCCCCCCATCTCCCTCCCTCAAAGCTTATGTTTTCACCTCTCTTGGGCCCCCAAATAGTTTTTTGGCTTACATCAACATGACCTTACTTGAATCTACATATGAGCGAGAATGATGACATATTACATACTATTTTAGTGCTATCCATCTCTAAATTTCATGATTTCATATTTCTTAATAGCAGAATAAAATTCCATTGTATATATTGCCATATTTTTATTATTAATTCATCTGTTGGTAGACATCTAGCTCCCAGACAATGTCTATTGCATCAAAAATGTTTTGTGTCCATAAGAAGAAACTTAAATAACTAAAAAACAGTCTCTCTGAAGTTCAATGTTTAGAGATAACTTCAACTATTTGTAAAAACTAAAAAGCTACTATTTTTGTCATTAATTTATTTCTAAGTTTATGTTTATAGGTGTTTTGCCTGCATGTATGTCTGTGTGCCATGTGAATGCAGTGACTGAGGAGCCCCTAAGAAGGCAATGGATCTTCTGGAACTGCCTTTGCAGATGGCTGTGGGTAGCCATGTGGGTGCTGGGAACCTGAACCAGGTCCTCTGCAAAAGTAACAAGTGTTCGTAATTGGTAATTGCTGAGCCAGCTTTCCAGCCCCTGGCCTTGGTCTTTAACAGACCAATCTCATGGTAGAACTTAAGACAGTTTTACTTTTGAAAGAATGCTTCGCTTTTTTTCCCCCACAGCAAAATACAAACAAAGCAACTCACAATTCTCTTTTACTTAGAGGTAAACTAAATGCAACATTCTCCTTCTGTGCTAATAAAGGCAGTCACAATGAAGCACGCAGTAGAAATCCATGCTATACTTTCTTTCTCTTAAAGTAGAAGGTGCTTTGGAAGTATGCCTCTTCTTTTACTTCTTTAACAAACATTAGTCATATGCCAGACCCATTAGATGTGTTTTATATATTTGCTTATTTGGTCCCCAAGACAAAGCCAGAACTCACGCTCATCACCTACAATTAGCAAACGGGGAAAACTGAGAGATGCAGGGTTGTATCACCTGCTCAGGGCTGCAGACCTAGTGAAACAGAGCTCCAGGTAGTCTTGCTCCTGAACCCCAGTCCTGTGTGAATCTGCTGCACGATCTCCTTGTATAAGAGCAGCACAAAAGCGGGAAACAATTATTTCAGTTTGACAATGAACTGAATTCAGGTTTCTTAAGGAAGAATTTGGCAAGGATAGCTTCAGGCTTCATCAGTTCATCAATCTGTCTTCTTCCTTTTCCTAGATTAGAGACCTCCTAGATTTCTTATGATGCCTGTATCCATTAATAACTCATCATTTAAATTAAATTGTTAATTGTCAATGCTCCCCATGTAGAAAGTCATGTAATTACATCACCACCAGCCCCTGACAGTTTCTCCTAGTTCTACGAGGCAATGCTTTCCAATGCCCTTCTTTCCGCTCATTCAGAAAGAAATGAAGTTTTTGCTGTGCTCTCTGGAAATCTGTCTGGTTAAAGACACAGGGAAGGCCAGTGCCTGGCACACTAGAGAATTCCTCAGACTAGCCATGTGGAGTTTTCCATCTGTGGTTTGAGGCCCTTCAGTAACAAAACCCTGGCTGTTTTGTCTCACCTCCCTTTAGAAAACCTCCATAATTCTTAGGCTGAAAGGAGATCTACCCAATCTACGTGAGCATCCCAAGCTACCATTTATCCAAGTTCAAGCCACTTATCTGTAAGCCAGATCAACTTAATAACACAAACAGTTGCAGGAAACAGAGGTAGCCAAAAACATGTGGGAAACCATAATGAATATTCAAGTAACGGGAACATAATACCACATCATCCTGAGGGAAGGGATTTGAACAGTCCCTTTTTCCAGAACTGCATGCACCTCCTGTCTTAATGATGCATTTCCAAGGCAGTGAAACAGCCTCTTGCTCACTCTGCCTCACACTAAATGGCAGCTGATCAGCACAAAGGGTTAAGTAGTTAACACAGCAGGCAAGTGTGATCAGTGGCGGTAAGAATAACTAGAATTAAAACCAAATATATCTGCTTTTGCTTACTGTATTTTTTCTTTTTAATTTCTTATATTAACTTTTCAAGAATACTTAAAAGCAAACATCTGTCAAATAATGTATGAAACATTATCTCAAAATGTTTTTATTTTGACTACTTTGGCCCTTTGCTAAGATCCATGCTGTGGATAGCAAACATTTCATCTTCAGGGCTTACTAGTGTAGCAAGAAGCCAAACTTCATTTTTCTAAAAATAATGATAGCTTAGTATCAAAAGATTTCACAACTTCCCCTTCAGAGATTGAATCCATCATTATAACAATAACAATGTTTTTTATATGTCATCTCCCAGCCATATAGCATCCAACTTGCCAAATGGGACCATACAGTTAGAACACATTAAACCCATTAGATGTGAGATAAAAACAGATAAGACCATTTAAATAGCATGCAAGAGAGGCCGTAAGAGAACAAATATGGCTTGGGAGATCTTGAACCAAAGAACTCAAACGATGGCACTGCTTATGGGGTCAAACATTCCAGAAACTCAAGGCAGCATCTGGTGTGCGCCACCAACTGTGCTGAGTCCTCAGTGCTTCACTTGGAGTTCAGAGGAACTTTATGTAACCTCTATTCTGATTCATTTTGATTCAATATTTTTAAAAGATTTTGGTTTTTAATTATGTGTACTTGTGGGTGTCTGTGTGGAGGAATATGCATATGAGTGCAAGTCCCTGCAGAAATCAGAAGCAACAGATCTTCCTGAAGTCGGAGCTACAGGTGGTTGCGAGCAACCCTACATGGGTCCTGGGAACTGAACTCTGGTCCTCTGGAGGAGCAGTCAGTTTCCTTAACTACTGAGCCACTCTCCAACACTTGACTCATTTTTTTAAAACTCAATACCACTATTAGAGTCTCATATCCATCTATTTTAGTGGTTCCATGATAGTCATCAGTGCTGTTCAACAATTTTTCAACTTTTACCTTTTAGAAATATAAATGCATTGTCTGTTTTGACCCTTGTTCAGTTGGGCCAGGCCATACAAGTTCTAGTGAAGTGTGAATGGATGATATTAGACTACTCCCTGCAGGGCAGAACACTTGCTTAATGCAAGTATAGTGCTCTCCTTTCTTGACTAGCAAAGTAAGAGATAGTAACTACTTCAGCAATGCAAGGCTCTGTGAACTCAAAATGGACTCACATACAGCATGAGCACAAATTACATCATGTTTAAAAACACTCTATGCTCCATCCTGATTGTGATCTGTGCCTCAGTTTAGTACAGAGACCTATATGCTGCAATCAAACAAGACCTTCACTGAGCAACCTCTTAAAAACTAATTCAGTCCAGACATTCAAAATACTTTGAAGCTGCATGATAATAGTTATTATTTATCGAATACTTACACATGTTAAGCATTTGGCAGAATACTTTCCATATATTACTGTGTCACATGAACTAAATGACACAGGTATGGTTAGAAGGTATGATTATAATGAAACCCTTTCCTCAAAGAGGAAAGCAATGTTAAATAACATTATCAAAATTGCACAGCTTATCAACTAAAGAATTTCATTAGAACTTAGGCTGTCTAAATACAAAGTGTATGCTTATTAGTACAAGGATGTACTTCCCCTCTGCATAATGTAGAAGAAAATCTGGTCTCATATCAGTGGCTGAATAAATACCGCTCTTCAGCAGATGGTGTTCAAAAGCAGTACTGTTTCATAAATACTTATATATTTTGTGATTGCTAATCTATTAAGGCATGTATCTTTCATTTGAAAAAGCAATGAGAAAACTTGTATTTTTGATTTATTTCTCTTATTCTAATCCACCGAAATGTCATAGTAGATTATCCATTTCCTATAGGAAAAATATATGGCCCATAAGGAAATGCTATTCATATTTACCAGTGAGCAAGCTGTGTCACCTCCAAGTACACGACCCAAACTTTCTACTGAGGCTTCTGAAAAATGTCCTGCTGGAAGATGGTCTGTCCTACAAGTCTCTTGCCAGCACTCGTATTTGTTTCTAATCATTTCTCACACTTCTGAAAATGTTAAGGAGGGTGAAGAAACACCTTGCTGACAGCATGCTCATTGCCAAAACAATCAGCTCTTCCCTTTCTTTTTGCCTTCTAAAATTCAAGTGTTCGATACAGGCTCTTTGGGTGCATTCCCAAGAGTTTGTTTGGTTAGACTTCACCATGGAAAACAAAATTGGTTCAGCTGAAGTCTGTAGCCAGAACATTTTAAGCTTCATAGACCTTCAAAGTAGTGACCTTCTCTTCACCTCCTCTGCCTCTGTGCTCCATTAAGGAAAAATACCGGAAGATGTTTCCAGTCATAGAAGCCAGATTGCATTTCGATTCTGTTTGAGAAGAGGAACTGAGTGGAGTTGGAGCAGGTGGCCATGTGTGGCTCTTACCTCAAATGAGCTTTGGAAAGTTCTGTAAATCTTTGAAAGTCTTTTGCAACTTAATAAATTTCTGGACTTCTTGGTTCCTTATTAAAGGAACCAGCTTTATTTCTACATCCTTTCTCTCTTCTTTCCCAAGAATCTCTACAATCAGACAAATCATAATTATATTCAAAGAAGATTAAATACAATTAGGTCCCTAGCCCTCCTGTTGAGAGAATGAAGATGAGTTCACTATCTGCCAGAAGAGCTGATCTTTGTACTTCCGCTCTCTTGGCCTATACAGTGCAGGTGGGAAAGTCTGAAGAGGTCTGTGCTCTCCAGACTTCCGTCTCAGCTGCTATAAACCCATCTTCTCTGTTACAGCCCAATGTTTCTTTGAAATATGGCGGCTCCCAGTAGTTCCAAGCATGAAATAGCTCCCCACATGTTTGACCTTTCCTATAACCTCCTTTGTCCAAAGCATCCTACGATATGAGAACAACTTGTTCACTCTTCTCCCCTCAATCATTCCATCTGCTAAAGATAACTAACCATGTCCTGGATTTGGTACATAGGCCAGCCTGGGATGCTTCTTACCTGGGCAATTCCCAAGTCTATACTGTCTTCAAAGTAATTCAGGATTACTTATGGTGTAGCTTTTTTCCCCCACAGCACAACGGAACATCTCTCCTTTGACTCCCCATAATCTTTGATCTACTTTATTATCATGCATCATTCTCTTGTAATTTTGCTGAGACCAAAATAGATCTCTATTTTAATATCCCCCAGAAATTTTACCATGTAGAGCCATTTTAAAATATAGCTGCCAAAAGAATGTAAAAAAACAAATAAACAAAATATTTTCCTGTTAAAAGATTTAGAAATAAAGCCACTCAAAATGTAAAAAAGAAATACCATTATAGAGAAATCAAAGTTTACAGACTGCTATATTTTGTGCACATTTCTAAATATAGTCATCTTGATTCCTTTTTTTTAATATGTCATGTCTAATCTATCAATTAATTCTATTGACTACCTTCAAAGTCCAACCAGTGTTTAAAACAAACCTGGTGTAGTTATCACTACCTCTTGCTTGGATTTGTGTGTAAGGGCTTCATACCAGGTGTATTCTTAACAAAGAAGATGGAAGAAAAACATTCTTTAAATAATTAACTCCAATAATCTTATTCTTCTACTCAAAGTCCTGTGAAGTCTTTCTTATTTTGTCCTTTAACAATGGGATCTAGGTTCTGCCTTACCCATACAGCTTCCCTTGATCTCTCTTCTGTGCCTGCCTGACTTTGCATAGCCACAAAGACCTCTATCTCTTTAAAGCACACTTCTAAATGTCTCTGTACACTGTTTGCTCTACATGGAACACCGTACTTCCTGAAATAGCCTTGAATCATTCCCTCCTGTCCTTCAGATCTTCTCAGCATATCTAGCACAAGCACCACATGTCTGTCCTTATTTCATTTCAGTTGCCCTAATAAACACTCACAATTCCAAATTACAGTACAGCATAGTAGGGAAGTCACAGTAGGAGGGGCTTCAAACACCTAGTCACACTGCATTCACACTCCAGAGTAGAGAGAAATGAAGGCATCCACACTTGCTTGCTTGCTTTTTTGCAGCTGTTTCTTGCTATTGCACAGTTCAGAACCCCCTGATGGTGCCACAACAGTAGGCTGGGACATCAATCAAAGAGACCAAGTCAATCCACCAGTGACATCCCCACAGGGAAACTCCCACTCCGTTCTAACACATCTTAGGCCTCTTTAGGTCGTAGGTTGTGTTTCTCTATTGTACTTTAAAGAAATCTACCATTATTATCATATTCCTTTAGCTAGAGTGTACATGTCTTGATGGTGGGGAGCCTTGACCTGCTCTCCTTAAAAAAAAAATCTGAAAGACAAAGAATGAGTGATTTAACTTAATCTTAGAATACATTTCTCTGATGTCTAAAGCAATGAAACTCATGGTGTTGATAATTTCAGACCTCAGGATTCTAGCAAAAGAGTCCCACTAAACAGACTTAAAAGCAAGATAAAGTATTTTATTATTATGAACCCAAATAGGACCATGAAAACAATGTGTTTAATCCACTCAGACTTGAGTTTTGTGCATGGCAATAGCTTTGGATCTATTTACAATCTTCTATATGTTGACATCCAGTTATGCCAGAACTATTTGTTAAAGACGCTTTCCTTTTTCCATTGTACAATTTTGGCTTCTTGGTCAAAAATTAGCTGTTCATAGGTGTTTGGATTAATGTCAGGGTCTTCAATTTAATTTCATTTGTGTGTGTGTGTTTGTTTTTATGCTAATACTAAGCTAGTTAGTTTTATTACTATACCTCTATAGTAGAGTTTGATGTCAAGGATAGTGATGTCTCCAAAAGATCCTTTATGGGTTTGTTTTAGCTATTTTTTTTTCCTCTTAACACTGTGTTCATAGTGCCCCATAGGTTTGGGGTTTTTGTACATTCATTTTCATTTAATTCTAGGTAGTCTTTAATTTTTTTCTTTATTTCTTCCTTGACCCAGTGGTGATTGAGTTGAGTGTTATTCAGTTTCCATGAGTTTGTAGGCTATCTGTAATTTGTGCTGTTGTTGAATTCTAACTTTAAGCCATGGTGATCCAATAAGATACAGGGGTTTACTCTAATGTTTTGTACCTGATGAGATTTTCTTTGTGACTGATTATGTAGTTAGTGTTAGAGAAGGTTCCATGAGATACTGAGAAGAAGGTATATTTTTTGTGTTCGGATGGAATGTTCTATAGATTTTTGTTAAGTTTTTTTGAGTCATAACATTTGTTAGTCCCCTTATTTCTCTGTTAGTTTCTGTCAGGCAGACCGGTTCAGTGGTGAGAGTGGATGTTAAAGTCTTTCACTATTAGTATGTGGGGTTTGATGTGCAATTTAAGTTTTAGTAATGTTTCTTTTACATATCTGGGTGCCCTTGTTTTGGGGGCATACTGTTCAGAACTGAGACTTCATCTTGATGGATTTTTCCTATGATGAATATGAAATGTCTTTCTTCATTTCTTTTGATTACTTTTAGTTTGAAGTCTATTTTGTTAGATATTAGGATGGCTACACCAGCTTGCTTCTTAGGTCTTTTTGTTTGGAAAGTCTTTTCCCAACCCTTTACTCTGAGGTAATGTCTGCCTTTGAAGTTGTGGTGTGTTTCTTGTATGCAGAAGTAGGATGAATCCTGTTTTTGCATCAATTCTTTCAGCCTGTGTCTTTTTTATAGGCAAATTAATTCTATTAATATTAAGGGATATTAGCGATCAGTGATTGTTAATTCTTATAATTTTTGGAGTGTGTGTGTGTGTGTGTGTGTGTGTGTGTCTGTGTGTTTCCCTTTTTTTAGGATCTAATGTTATGGGATTATCTATTGCCTGTGTTTTCCTGGGTGCAGCTAACTTCCTTGGGTTGGAATTTTCCTTCTAACGTTTTCTAAAGTGCTTGGTTTATGGATTGGTATTGTTTAAATCTGGTTTTGTCATGGGATATTTTATTTTCTACATCTATGATGATTGAAAGTTTTGCTGGGTATTATTGTCTAGGCTGGCATCATGGTCTCTTAGTGTCTGCATAATGTCTGTCCAGAACTTTCTGGCTTTCAGAGTCTACAATGAGAAGTTAGGTGTAATTCTGATGGGTCTATTTTATATGTTACTTATTCTTTTTCCTTTGCAGCTCTTAATATTATTTCTTTTTTCTGTATATTTACTGTTTTGATTATAATGTGGCAAGGGGACTTTTTTTTTTTGGTCCAGTCTATGGTGTTCTGTATGTTTCTTGTATCTTCATAAGTATTTCATTCTTTAGGTTGGAAAAGTTTTCGTCTATGAGTTTGTTGAATGTATTTTCTGTGCCTTTAAACTGGTATTCTTCTTCTGTTCCTGTTATTCTTAGATTTGATATTTTCATGGTTTTTCCATATTTCATGGATATTTTATGCTATGACTTTGTTGGCTTTAATGTTTTCTTTGACCAATGAATCTATTTTCTCTATAGTATCTTCAACACCTGAGAATCTCTCTTCCATCATCTGCATTTGTTGGTTATTATTGCATTGGTAGTTACTTTTTGTTTACCTATGTTGTCCAATTCCAGGATTCTATCAGTTTGTATTTTCTTTATTGCCTCTATTTCAATTTCCAAGTCTTAAACTGTTTCCGTCACCTGTTTGCTTTATCTTGGTTTTTTTATTTCATTAAGAGATTTATTGATTTCTTACAATATTTTTTGCTTTTTCTCTATTTCTTTAAGTGATTTTTTCACTTCCTCTTTAAAATCCTCTATCAGTTTCATAAAATTATTTTTAAGTTGGTTTTCCTCTGCTTCATCTGCATTGGGATGTTTAGGTCTGGTATTGTAGAGCAACTAGGTTCTGATGGTGCCATATTGCTCTTTATGTTGAATGTATTCTTTCCTTGGCATCTACTCATCTCTTCCTCCAATAGGTACAGGCAGTGTTTTTGCCTCTTGGTCTGATCTGTGCAGGAGGTGTTTGTATCTCAGGGAGCCACTACTTCGCAGGGAGAGGAGGATGGGTGGGTTTGTGGGCAGAGTGGGATTTGTAGTTTATATGGTCTGATGACACACATGCAGCAGCTTGCCCAGAGAAGGATTGTCTACTGGCTGGCTAATGTGGCTGCGATTGGCGGGAAAGGGCATATAGGGTATGCCCCTGGCATAGGGCCTAGAGTCTGGGCTGTTCAGTTGGGAGGCCAGTCACTTACCTCTTGGTCTGATCAGACAGTGTTTGTGACTATTCTTTTATTAAAATTATTTTTATTTTATATTTGGAAAATAATAATGTTAGTTTTTATTTATATGAAAAATAATTTTTATAATTACACATTATTTTTTTTACAAAATTTCTCTTTGCCAGTAACTGTGGTGAATCTCATATAACTATAATAATACATATCTATTGTGTATACAAGCATTGATGTTTTATTTCTTTTACATGGTCCCTTTTTTATGGTCTCTTAATTAACTACTTTGATGCTTTCAAAGTACACTGCTAATTACCTTTTATATAATCCTATTGTTATTCTTTCCTGTCATCTTTCAAATGTTTTAAGTCATTTAACATAGGTAAAAAAGGGTCTAATTAACATTGAAAATCTGAAATGTTAATTTTGTTTTCAGTATTTCATTATAAATATGAACATGGTCATTTTCAATGCATTAATTAGATGTCCAACTAGTTAGCTTCCTCGTCAGTGGGAATCTGCACATTTTCTAGGAATACTAACTTAGGTCCTTTTTCTACCCAGTGCAGAGCTAGCTTTAGCCCAGGCTAGCTGGGAAGGCATCCTTTACACACTGAACTTCACTAATTTTGCCTGACTGAGTAACAAGATAGCTTAAGAAAACAAGAGACATGTAAGGAAATGAAAGTAGGTCAAAGGTGTGTTGTTAAATTAAAAGAAAATTTACTGTACCAGTATACACAGATGGATTATAAACAGTAAGTCAATTCTTTGCCTCCACAGGACCTTCTTGATCTAGGTTTAAGCATGCTTATTTTTAGGAGTAATCAAAACATTTCTGTGTGATCATAACCCAAGCCATAGTGCTTTTAAGATTTTTAAAAAGATAGCACAAATATAAACCTCCATTAATCAGATCCCATTAATATGATCACATATTCTAAATGACAAGTCCCCAATACAAAATGTTAAAATTCTTGGATCTTGAAGCTCAGATATTTGTAGAATCAAAAGGCTAGGCATTTAGTATAGAGTAGAGAGAGCTCCACCTGTAAAATGCTAAAAAGTATACAATACAACCTGAGAACCTTAATTCAGTCATAAGCACCCATGTTTAAAAAAAAAAGTCTGGCATACCATTGAGCATTTGTAAACCCACTGTTTGGATGGGGAGACAAGCAGGTCACTAAGATTCACAAGCCAGCCAGCCTGGCCTGATGAGTGGGTCCCAGCTCTTAGAAATAGTATCTCCAAAGACAGGGATGGCTCTTGAAGATAATAACATCTGAGGTTTATCTCTGGACACCACATGCAAGCACACATACACACAATAAATATGCATGCAAATAGACAAATAATGTCTAGAGTTTCATAATATCCAAATATCTCATAATATCCTAAATACAGTTACAGCTCCTCATCTAGGAAAATCACGACTTGAGTGAGAAAAGGCAGCTAATGGATATCAGTGCCAAAACCAATAAAGTATTGGAGTTATGTGACAAATATTTTCAATCAACCTTCATAAAAATGCTTTGCAAGCAGTTATGAATTCTCTTGAAACAAATGGAAGATTAAGAAATCTTAACCAAAAAAATACTTAAAAGAATTAAGTAGGAATTTTGGAACCAGAAATACAACCAGCAACCCTACCTCTCCACAAAAACACTAGTAAGTTCTACACAAGAGTGAAAATTATATAGTTTGAAATCTAGAAGGGTAATTCCTCAAGCAGCTTTGTTTAGGGTCAGGATTACTTTGGCTATCTGGGTCTTTCATGGTTCTATATGAACATTAGAGTTTATTTTTCTAATTTCTATGAAGAATGTCACAGAGATTTTTATTAGAATTGCATTGAATCGATAAATTGTGTTTGGTAGGCTGGTTATTTAAAAAATATTAGTTATATTTATCTGTGAGATGGAATATCTTTCCATCTTCTAGTGTCTTTCCCAATTCTTCATAAATTTCATGTCTTCAAAGTTGAGGGGGTAATACTAATGTTGAGGAAGAAAGGGAGAATTGAGAACAATTATTATTATAAAGCCATAGGAAGATGCTATTTTATGTTTACATAAAATTTATATCTAATGTATATTATATTTATACATAGAGTTTATGTGAAGCTATGCTATTTCAAAGTAAAAATGCACTTCCAAAGAATTATAAACTATCTGACAAAATCCCATGAAAGAGTTCTCTTCAAGTTGTTAGTTTAAAGGACTCCAGAAGTCTTCCAAAAAGCTACAGGCTATTGCCATTGACTGACTCACAGAAATTGAAGTTAAGACTTCATTGTTGAAGACACCACACGTTTTTTTTTTTTTTATGGTTTTTCGATACAGGGTTTCTCTGTAGCTTTGGTGCCTGTCCTGGAACTAACTCTTGTAGACCAGGCTGTCCTCGAACTCACAGAGATCCGCCTGCCTCTGCCTCCCAAGTGCTGGGATTAAAGGCGTGCGCCACCACCGCCCGGCGACACCACACGTTTTTAAAACATGACTTTGAAAACTTGAGCTGGATCTGACCCATAAGCCTATTGCCTGAGAACTCTCAGCGTATCTGCAAGAATTAAGAAAGCTGCCAATGGAGAAAATAAATGAAAGTCCTATCCAATGTAAAACCTATAAACCACAACAGTGACCAGCCTGTAAGACATCCCCAAGGATGCAATAGTGGCACATGTCTTGGCATAACCAACAACCATTTAATTGAACTTATTGCCCATTCAAATGGAAGGAACTCACAGCTGATACTGTAAATCTAGTGGACTGTCTGTGGCTGGGTGGTTGTGGACCCTAGAGGAGAACCTGCATAACACTGCTACTTTCCCTAGACCAGTATAATTACCAAGTGCATTCTAAAAGCCCACCCTTACATTCACAGCAAGCGTTAACTTCCCCTCATCAAAGAAGCTTCTTTTTACAGCAGGTGGAAACCCTCACAAAAATCTACAACTGCTCAAAATGCAGAGAACAATTGATAGTGGAGTGCCCATTCCCAATTGATACAGCTACAAAACAATCCCTGCATATAAACCTCAGGGAACATCGTGGAAGAGGGGGCAGAAAGTTTGTAAGAGCCATAGGATCAGAATATCTGCTGTGTGATAGTGTCTTCTATGTATGAGAGAGTAGTACCCACAAAATCTTAACAATATTGTCACCTAAAGAAAACCTGCACAATAGCAAAACCAAATGGCATCCCAACATGGATGCGGGCTAGGAAATCTCACAAGGCCCCATACATAAATGAAGAGCTATAAACAATTAATGGCTGCTAAGAGAGGAAGAATCAGTTTTCTCCAGGAATAAGCCCCCTGATAGGTAATCTATTCCCAAGTGGTCAACCCTAAACACATACAAGTAACATTAAGTATACTCAAAAGTTGTATTTATATACTCATATAAATTCAAAAATTAAAGAAAGTTCTGAACTTGAGAGGGAGTAAGCAGGGGACATAGGAGAAGTTGGGGAGAAGCATGGGTGAAATGATGCAAATATAATAATCATATGAATTTCTCAAAGAATCACATAAATGTAAAAACAATAGACAAGCCAAAAATAAAAATTAAAGAAGACAGAAAATTTGTAGATAAATCAATCAAATTTATCAATATAACAGAGAAAACATCTGAACAAGCTAAAGGAGACTCATGAGTACCTAAGATAACAAAATAAAGTTGTTTATTTTCATTTTTATCAGTTAAATTACTCTCAAACCACCCCTCTTCTTTTCCTTCCCATCCTGTTAGCTCTATTTCCTCCCTCCAAGGATCTCTCTACACTCATGCTGTTTTGTTTTGTGACCCACTAAGTTTAAGAAGGACCAACTCTGTGCTCACGGGTTTGGAACTATCCATTGGAACTCAGTAAGTTCACTAATGTGTACACACTAAAGACATTGAATTCCCTAGTCCCAGATTCCATCAATACCTACTAGTTCAGCACAACCCTTCCCCTGATTCATGGCTTATAAGTTTACAAACTCAGTCTTGAGTAGGTCCTTTACAGCTGCAATGAGATCCTGATTACAATGGCTGTGTCCTGCCTAGAAGGCGGCCTCTGCAGCCTCTCTTCACGTCTTTGAGATCTTCCATCTTCCCACCTCTTTTTCCATACTGCTCCTTGAGGTTTACAAGGTGGTCTAATTATCGTAGGGCTAAACATTCACCTGTCTCTTGTTCTTAGCATTTAAAAGAACCATGGATTTCTGAATTCACCACTGTTCACTGGAAAGAGAGCCTTCTCCAGTTACAGCTAGAGAATCATTCATCTATCCATATAGATATTTCAAAGGCAGTATGACATGTCAACTTAGCTAAACAAGAGAAATAGATTCCCATTTATATGATTTTCCCAGCCATGTGTCTTTTGTTGTTTTTCGTTGGGTTTACAGTATTAAACATGTGTTCCTTCCTATGGAGTCATGGAGAAAACTAGTGTATTACATCATGGGAGTATCAGAAGATGGAGAGAGGGAAAGTGGGGCTGAAAAGTTCCCCAAATTTGGTGGAAAATATAAAGGCAATGCTGCAACAAGGAAACAAACTTCAAATGGGATCAATCTTAACCAAAAATGCTGAGAGGAGTCATAATTAACATTTGAAAACAAAGAATGTCAGAATGGCATTAAAGCAAGAGAGTAAAAAGCAGCAATCTATCCAATGGGAAGTAAAAAAAATTTAAAGATGTCAGTTCTTATTAGAAACAGTGCAGAGCAGATACAGCATGCTTTAAAAGTACTAAAACAAGACCAGTGAGATGGCCCAGAGATAAAGGCTCTTGTCTTCAAGCCTGACAAATCTGATCTGGATGCCAGGAAAGCACATAGTTGAAGATGAGAACTTATTTTTGTAGGCTGTCCTCTCCAAAACAGAGGTTATCACAAAATATAAAAAATATGCTGCCCAGAAAAAAAATATTTTGAATTTAACAAATAACATAAAAATAAAAGGATAAAATATGTTGTATCATATAACACTAATAGATACAAAAGCTGATTGATCTGATGATAATGACATAATACTTCTAAATGTGAACACATGGTACAAGAGAATAATAGAACTTCAATTTTAAAAAAGCAAAAGTCGATAGTACCATGAGAATAAATGGCAGATTACAAAACTCTTCAACACACCACATTGCAAATGAAAAAATTATCAATCAGACACCAGCATGGTATAGAAGAAATGAACAGCACAATCAATCAGCAAGAGCAGAAGAGACATTTGAAGTTTTCCAAATAAAATTCACCAAGAGTCGCCATATCCTGGATCACGAAACAAATCTCATAAACGTAAATGACCTGGAATCTGCACAGGAGTTTGACTCCATTGCTGGGGTCTGACTATGCCTGCACTGGACCCACTTCTACGCCTTGTCCTTTTTACACAGAAACAACCTGATAAGAAATATTGTGTTTGACTTGTTTTGGTCCCAGTAAAAAGTTAAGGACACACAGATCCGAGCCCTAATTTGCACAGAATGCTGCACCCAAGCCCTTATTCCCTAACTATTTATCAGTTTCTGAGGTAAGTACCTACATTAGGGGGGCCTTGAATAAGAGAGATTTCTAATGATTCCATGATCTTAAATTCCAAAGTATTGGTAAAGTTACACTCTTTATGATCTCTCTTTGATTCATACATGGTTATCTTCTCAAAGTGTCTTCCTTTGTCTTCCCCTATATTTGTCTGTCGAAATATCTTCTACTTAGTGCTCTAGTCATTCCATATTATGCCTTGCCATAATTATATCCCTTAATTTAATTACATATTTAAAGACCCTATATCTAAATACAGTTACATTAAACAGTGTAGAAGTAATATCAAAACATGAATTTTAATTTATACAAGTCAAGAAAAAACCCAGGCTAAACCCCTATCCTTGATCATGTAATTTTGCATTCTATTTTGGAGTCACTATACTCATTTTGGAAATTTCAATATGTGAATAATAAAATATACAAAGAAGTATATTCCATGTTTAAATGGAACTCATTCTAGTTATGTGAATCTGATTGAGCATACCAAATCAGTCACTATAATCCACCACATCAATAGGCTAAAGAGAAAAGTCTCATGATCATTTCAATGTATTAAAAATATTTCAGCACCTAGTATGAAAAAAGTAATGATATCAGACTTTTGTCTGTTGCGGGGTTGGTGAAGATCTTCTCCCAGTCAGTGGGTTGCCTTTTTGTCTTAGTGACAGTGTCCTTTGCTTTACAGAAGCTACTCAGTATCAGGAGGTCCCATTTATTCAATGTTGCCCTTAATGTCTGTGCTGCTGGGGTTATATGTAGGAAGTGGTCTCCTGTGCCCATATGTTGTAGAGTACTTCCCACTTTCTCTTCTACCCTGACTGCTCTTCTGACTGGAGTGGGGGGTGTGGGGAGTGGGGGAGGGTGGGGAGTGGGGGGAGGGGGAAGGAAAAGGGAGGTGGGGTGGAGGCAGAAATTTTTAATAAAATAAAATAAAAACAGGGGCTGGAGAGATGGCTCAGCGGTTAAGAGCACTGGCTGTTCTTCCAGAGGTCCTGAGTTCAATTCCCAGCAGCCACATGGTGGCTCACAACCATCTGTAATGAGGTCTGGTGCCCTCTTCTGGCCTGCAGATGCACATGCAGACAAAACACTGTATACATAATAAATGAATAAATAAATCTAAAAAAAATAAAATAAAAATAAACAAAAAAAGCTAAAAAAAGTAATGATAAAGGGCACCTTCTCAATGTGTTTTTTTTTAAAAAGTTGAGAAAACAAACACAGTATTAAAATCTATTAAATGCTATCTACTCATCATAAAAGAAAATATTTCCTCTAGGATTAAAAACAATGTAGAGATAACCTCCTTTACCATTCTTATTTAACAAGGTATTGTAAATTCTAATAAAAGTTAATGCAATAAAGCAAAAAAAGAAAGAAAAGGAATGACAGTGAAGAAGTGAGCCATACGCATTTGTGATGACATACTTATCTGCAGAAAACTCTAACCAACAAAATCACATAGACAAATTCTCTTAATTGAGGGAGGTGTGCAAGGGCTGCGATTTTAAAATAAACATACAGAAAGCAGTAACATTTCTATGAGTTATCAAGGAAAATGGGGAAACAAATTAAAAAAAGTACTATCCCTAATTGTTCTATAGAAAGTAAAATGGACATCAATTAAATATTTCATATAATGATTATGCTGAAAATTGCAAAATGCTCATGAAAGAAATAAAACTCAAATAGAACAGATGTAATACCATTCATAAATTTCAAAGATTCATCTATTAAGGAAGCCATCTTTTTCTCAAATTTCATATATACAATGCGTACTTCCTTTCAAAATCTTAAAATAACAAAATGATCAATGGTAATTAGTAGTGTTTGAAAGTAATCAAACACTGAGGATGGATGAATGCAAGACCAGTGAATCTGAAAGGACAGCATGAGGAATTCCTGTACAGAAAATAAATGATTCATTAACCACCAAGGTTATATATTTCTGGAAATTCTATGGAACTAAACACAAAACTTCAAGTCAAATAACAATTGGTGAAATGTGCTTAAGATGAATCTGTCTCATTGTATTATAATGATGTCAGATTTTAAGACTGGGTAAGTTTTATTCTCATAATTTTATGTAAATCCAAAATTATCTCAAACTAAAAACATTTCAAAAGCTATACAAAGAAAATAAAAATTCAAATTGTGGGGGGACACACAGATGTGAGCCTGTTCTAACTTGACTGAAAGTCAGAGAGTTTGAGATTATCTTTGCTCTTTCAAAGTTGTTGACAAGTGTGAATACACATCCTGACCTAGTGTGTGGTTACTTGGAGTTTAGCACATTAAGATGACCCATAGAGATGGATCTGCTCGACCCTAACTAAAGGTTAGAAAATTTGAGCCTACTTCTGCTCCTTCTTTTAAAATAGGAGGTTTGACATAGAGAGTGGCTGCCTACAGGATACTTGGTCTAGGGTGTGTTTAGTGCATATTCCTGCCTTAAACATCAAATACTTTACTCGGGAAACAGTAGCTTGACATTTCAAGTATTGAAGCAAAGAACTGTTCTGGTTGTCCTTTGTGTCATGTTAAAGCAGTCTTTTGCTCTCCCCCTTTGTATTGGGGTATAAAAGCAGTTAAAAATTAAACAAGGCAAAATTCAGTATTCAGAATCCACTGAGTGGTCCTCCCGGTACTATCTTGCATCTCTGTGTTTCTTTCTTATCTCTGTTCCTCCTGCCTAACATTTCTAATCCACATGCCCCTATCCTAGAGCGTATGAATTTTGTTGAAGCTGGTCTTCAACATGAAATAATAGCTTATGCTTGATTAATGCTCTTCATTTGTTATTGTAAATCATTTTTGTTACTCTATTGCTTACTCCTCTTGTTACTATGACAACATAGCTGACAGAAATAACTAAGGGAAGAGGAGATTTATTTTGGATCACAGTTTGAGGGAGACTGAAATCCATAAAGGCAAATACTAAATATCACAGGACCACGTCCAGCATCTGGGACTCATGATGACATCATCTCCACTCTAATTCAAGGTCATTGTCTTGGACACAGTATTTCTCCCTCTTGGAATGATTCCATATTATGTCTGTAGCTTTAATTGGATAATGTTCCACAGTTCTGGAACAATTTCCTGATGTCTCTTTTTAAACTTAGGCTTCACCTTCTCAACTTTATACAATGACCTCATAGAGGTTCCTTAAAGAGAATCTAATCCTATCACATAATGGCTCATCTTAGTTGCTATCTAGGACCTTTGTCTATGATCTTGTATCTCTTCAGCTGTGCATGCCTGAAAAACAGCATGAACACTCTACCAAAGATCTGCCAACTTGAGGAGTTGTCTATTTTTCTTCTACCAAAGCTGTGGTAGGTTCTGTATGACTTGGTGGCTGATCTGAGAACAAACTTCCCTGGGAAAACATTTTGGAGCATGATCACTTTGATGGTTTTCAAAGTTCAGGCTTTATCCTCCCAAATGAATTTGCATTGTTATGAACGAGAGTACCAGAGGGGGAAATTGCTTATTGGTGCAGTGCAGAGCTTGAGGTTTCTCTTTAATGCACTAATCTCTAGGAATCGCATCTTCTATCTCCACACCTACCTTGCGTGAAACTTTAAATTTGCAGACTCCTTTTCTTACTGCACTCTCTTCAGTTTCCTGTTCCTTCTTACTATAAATCTGAGTGAGAACATAAGAAGTAATCATACCCCATCCTGAATGTTATACTACTTTGAAATTTCCTCCGCTAAAGTTTACATCTCTTGCACACTTGCACAAAGTTTTAGAATATGAGAGAAAATGTTCAGGACCTTTGCCAACATATATTATGGAGGTCCATGGGTCCAGTTCTTAAATTCTCTAATAAGAATTTCATGAGTTGGACCTCCTCTGTGTTTTCTCTCTACATTCTGGTCTCTATCTCTAATGATTTAACCCTTGTGCCCAAATTAAGAACTGTGTACTGGGTACTATTAACAAATATTATTTATATTTATCCTTGATCTAGAAATTATGTCTCTGTTTTTATAGAAAATTCCAAGGTGTCCTTAGTAAACATACCAGTGGTGCAGGAGATCCTTCTCTCTTTGTGTTTCTTTTATTGGTTAATAAATAAACTGCTTTGGGCCTGTTGATAGGGCAGAACTTTGGTAGGCATGGAAGATAAAATTGAATGCTGGAGGAAAGAAAGCAGAGTCAGAAAGAGAGAAAGAGATGCCATGGATCTACCGGAGACAGTAAGCCACTGCCACATGGTGATACACAGATTAATAGAAATGGGTTAAACTAAGATGTAAGAGTTAGCCAATAAGAAGTTAGAGCTTGTGATTTAATGAATACAGTTTCTGTGTGGTTATTTCAGGGCTACAGCCGGGTGGCCTAGACAAACAAGCGGGCCCTCCTCCAACATACCAGTTTATTTGTAATGGTCTTTTTAACCAAATTCCCCCAATCTGACTAATAGGGACAACTACACTATCTTTTTGAAACATTTCATATACTAATTATAATAAGGTCTCTATGAAATGGCCCACCAACAAACTTTTGAACACTTCTGATGATAAAGCCATCAACCTATTCTGTATTGGCTGCAAAATTGTAATCTGTAGAAAGATATAGATTTTTCTCTGTGTAACTAACAAAATGCTAACAAAGACAGTCAACTGTACGTCCTTTAATATCTCTTACCCATCCCACCCCAAGTTTATAACTAGCACAATATGCATCCAACCATCCATGTCAGTCCAACGTTACTAGGGTGAATTCTTCACTTCTCTGTTTTAGCCATAAAGACATACCTTTGAATCTCAATTTTATTGAATTTCCTAAATGATACTTCATACTTCCCAGGAGGTTAAAAAGTCAACATTTTTTTTTTAATTTAAAAAGATGAGAAGATTTTTACTCCACAAAAAAAGAATTAATTCATTCACACAGGAAAGGACAGTAGGCAATAAAAGCCTTAGCACTCTACAGAGAGAAACAACACCAAGAAAAATTTGCAGTGGTTCTATTGATTGCCAAACAATAGTATAGCGTGGAGTCTTGCCTAACTGAATTTAGAGTGCTCTTTGCCACAGTCCTTCACCTAATGGAAAGCCCTTTGCAGTATCTGGGTTAAAGGGGAACTCAGCACTCCAGACGCTGCCTCTATTAATGTCCAGCTGGGATGCTTCAGACCCGGATCTCATATGAACTTTCTCAGCCCAGGAACAAAGAAAAGTTTGCAGCACCTGACCTCAGATCAGGTGACTACTCATTAATGAGAAGCATAAGCAACATCCGGGAAAGGAAATGTTCTAGAGAAATATTCGTAATTATTCTTAATGTTTCTCCCAACTGAAAAATGTTTGTGAAGATGATTTTAGTTTTAAAAATACGATGTAGTCCAGGAGTATAAAACAAGGGCTCTGGGGAAACTAGGTAGTACATGTACCAGTACAATTTAAAACGACAAAGCACTGTACAGGCTATCTTTGCCTCCAAAGAAGAGTACTATAATAGAAGTAAGTTAAGTCAGCATTTACTTTCCATGTAAGGAACTTTCCGTCACAAGGGAACTTTCTTTGGATTATAATGCTTCTTCTTATGTTCTGAATCGCAGAAAAAAAAAGAATCTCAATACAGTTTTGTTTCATTTGGAGTTCAGATAAGAATTATTTTTTTCTTTCCAAGAATTTGGAATGAAAATGAAATGTATTTGATTATCATGGGAGTATTTTTTAAACTTTTATTACAATTATGGTTATTATTATTATTTTGGGTGTATGTATAATATGTGTAGGTGTGCATGTCACAGTGTGTGTGTGGAGTTCAGTGGACAACACTGTAAAGTCGTTTTCATCTTTATATGAGTTCTGGGTAGCAAATTCAGGTCTCCAGGCCTGTGTAGCAAGCTCTCCTATATACTATCCAGATCACCAGCCCTACCATTAGGAAAATATCTAAAAGAATATTTATTGGATTTCTTTCCAATGGGACAACAAAGAAGAATGGGCTGCTAGAAAACAAAATTCTACTAAAAGGAGACTATAGCAAGGTAAAGGATGGTTTAATGAGTTACTGAGTATGTGAGTGGTAAGCAGGCATGGAGAATCAGAGATGGAAATTGTCAGGAATGAGAAGTTCTGGACTAGTGGAATGTCTGGGCCGACATCTATTTGAGATAGTCTTTTGTTAGTGGACATAATTTTCAGTTTTTGAGTGAAGACATAACAATTTGCAATTATTGATATCTTACCTGTTGGTGTCAGTATTAGTTTTTAGAAAATATGTAATTTTAACTTAACTGACTTAGGGCATTCAATGAGAGAGAATGTTTTGGACAACATATCATATTCAATATGCACACTGGCCCCATGGAATGGAAAGTAATTTTTAATTAATATTAAAGGGTGACAAAACCCTGTGAACCTCAACTTTCTCAAATAAGAAAAGAGACCAAGGCCCAAGGCTACCAGAATTTATTTCTGGATATTTCTCTTAAGTCTGCATTACCACAGATAACAGGGATACCCACACCTCTGCACAGTGGGGCCCTTTTAAGGTATGGTCAATAATTTCTTATTGCTCATTTTCTGACTTCTCATTACACAATGTCTTGTCCAACATTTGTTGTTACCCTGAAACCAGAGTGACTTTTATATGTAGATTATAGTCATACAAGCTATCTATAAACTACAGGTCATTATCTCTTCTTGCCAGCACGAGGGTCATGCACAATTCTTCCTTCACTGGCTCCATTGCCCTAGGAATGTACAACCAACAGTGCTGACATTGGGCTACATTGAGATTGAACAGTAGGGAGACTCTTTTATACAGAGCAATCAAAGCTGGAGGTAAAGAATATGTCTTGATTTCCTCCACTGAAACAGAAACAGCTTTTCCCTGGAATCCATGTGAATTCTAGGAATTCTAAGATAATCTAGTAGTATCTTGTTTGGACATGTGTGTTATACAAGGTTTCTCATTGCCACCAAGACCCTATCCATCACTGATAACATTGTTTCTGTGGGGATATATATTTAAGGTTTCACAAGACAATTTTCAAAAAAATTCTAGGAAACAAACCTATCCTTGAGTCAGGCATTCACTGTCTTCCAGCACGAACTGTTCCCAGGCTTGGCCTCATTGACCTAACCTGCTCTCTTACATCCAACTTCTGGGTGGCCCAGGAAGGCTATTGTCCCTCTGAGACTACAGCAGGCATAGGCAGTGAAGAAAAAGGAAAGTTCCTAGATCAAAAAGAGGGAAGAAGGAGAGTGAAGAAGACAGAATTATTCACCAAACACTGAAAACTGCAAGTTACTGCTGTTGAAAGGTTACAGGTCATTGGTAGAAACTGACTGTGCACACTTCAGAGAGGAGAGACACATATTGTTAAGAAAGTAAACACTGGCATGAAACAAGCCCAAGAATACTCTACAGCTTACTAGAAATTGTGATTCAAAGCCATATTTGACCCTGTGAAAGGTCCCTCTTCTCAACTCTAAAATTCAGACAATGTTCACATCTGAGCATTTGTGAAGATCCATTTATTATTCAATGTGACTAGAATCGGTGGAGATAGAGACCGCTTGTTCATTCCTGGCTGCCCAGACCTAAAATGATCACACAGACACTACATTAATTGAAACACTGCTTGGCCAATGACCCTAGTGTATTCCTAGCTAGCTCTTGCATCTTAAATAAGCCTATTTCTTTTATTCTGTGTATCATCACAAGGTTGTGAGTTACCAGGTAAAGTTCCAGCATCTGTCTCCTCTGGCAGCTACATGGCATTTCTCTGACTTCCCCTTCTTATTTCCTCTATCTCTGCTTGGAATTTCCCCTTGCTCTATTCTACCCTGTCATAGACCCAAGCCATTTCTTTATTATTAACCAATACAAGCAACACATGTACAGAAGGACTTTCTACACCAGAGAGTCTCTGATAAAGGAAATCTGGAAAGAAGTCTGTATTCTCTGGTATTCCTGCAGAGAAATGCCTGTGAGCAGCTGATCAATAACTAGTATTCATTTGCTATTTGAACTAATATATATATAAGAAGCATAATACATTAGATTTTTCTGTCAAACACTGTAGAAACTTTTGTTTAAGACAAGGAATTCAAATCTCTTTAATCACCTCTACCTTGCAAAATCTTTATGCTAATGTTTTAAGCCACACCTGAACCACACTTGGTAAAACTTTTGTTTACATAAAGGACCTGCTGCCTTCTGGGAAATTAAATGTCCAACCCCTTCCTTCTTTCCTTCATTTCCTTTGTACCAATTTGCTTCAATCTAGCTAACTGAGAAAGATTGGGATGTCAAACACCAGTGGATAGGGAAAAGACAATCATGACCTGTGTGAGAAAATACTCCAAGTGCCCTTCCTGCCCAAGTGTGCTTGAGAGCTCTGTTTGGCAATGGTGCACCCTTTTTGTTTATGCACTACTTTGTATGACACTGAGATTATTCTTTTTTTCTAACCTTTATGAAACATCAGATATAGGTCTCTCATTGTCCTAGAGAGATGAGTCTGGGAAGGCAAAAGGAAACAACAGGCTGTTGTAGTACATGGGAGAGTCAGAGAGGCTAAAATCTGAGCAGTAAAGGAAGGAAGGAAAAGATGCAAGTAGAAAGTCTCCAAACAAAAGGCAAGAGCAGCAATGTATACAAGATGTCAGTCATCTTGCGCTTGACTAGGGAACAGTTAAGCTGATCCTCAGAAAGACCTTGGAACTAACTACTGCACAGGAAGTACAGGCATGGAGGTGGATTATGATCCGCTGGTGAGCATTCCACAGACTGCTGAAAATACAGGCATGGGAGTGGAATTTGACCGCAGATGAGCCTTCCACAGACTCCTGAAAGGTTTTACTGTAGGCTAAAAGTAGAGAGAAGCCTTTGGAAACTCCTCAGTGGTGGAGTTTGTGTTTTAAAGTAAACCTTTCCAAAAGAAATGATGGTGCTCCATAGGAAAGAAGGAGGTTACTTTTGGGAGTGACCATGGCTAATGTGCGTGCTTTGAAATAAAGTCTGGGATTAGGATGTGGAGACTGACTTTCCCAGCCTCACCTTGCACTCGAAAATTGAAAACAGTTTAGTGTGATAAAAGAATGCTTGCATGGCAATAGATATGGATCTATTTTCATTCTTCTACACGTTGACAACCAGTTCTGCCAGCACCATTTGTTGAAGATGCTCTCTTTTTTCCATTGAATACTTTTAGCTCCTTTATCAAAAATTAGGTGTTCATAAGTTTGTGGGTTAAAATCAGGGTCTTCTACTCGGTTCCATTGATCGACTTCTCTGTTTTTATGCCAATACCAAACTGTTTTCAATACTGAGGCTCTGTAATAGAGTTTGAGGTCAGGGATGGTAATGCCTCCAGACGATCCTTTATTATATAAGATTGTTTTGGCTATCCTGGGTTTTTTGTTTCTCCATATAAAGTTGATTATTGTCCTCTCAAGATCTGTGAAGAATTTTGATGGGATTTTAATGGGGATTGCATTGAATCTATAAATTGCCCTTGGTAGAATTGCCATTTTTACTATGTTGATCCTCCCTATCCAAGAGCAAGGGAGATCCTTCCATTTTCTGGTATCCTCCTCAATTTCTTTCTTCATTGACTTAAAGTTCTTGTCAAATAGATCCTTTACTTCCTTGGTTAGGGTTACCCCAAGATATTTTATGCTATTTGTGGCTATCGTGAAGGGTGATGCTTCTCTGATTTCCATCTCTGCTTCCTTATCCTTTGTGTATAGGAGGGCAACTGATTTTTTGGAATTGATCTTGTATCCTGCAACGCTACTAAAGGTGTTTATCAGCTGAAGGAGTTCTTTGCTGGAGTTTTTGGGGTCGCTTATGTACACTATCATATCGTCTGCAAATAATGAAAGTTTAACTTCTTCCTTTCCAATTTGAATCCCTTTGATCCCCTTATGTTGTCTTATTGCTATTGCTAGAATTTCAAGCACTATATTAAAGAGGTATGGAGAGAGTGGACAACCTTGTCGTGTTCCTGATTTTAGTGGAATAGCTTTGAGTTTCTCTCCATTTAATTTGATGTTAGCTGACGGCTTGCCATAAATAGCTTTTATTATAGTTAGGAATGACCCTTGTATTCCTAATCTCTCTAAGACCTTTATCATAAAGGGATGTTGAATTTTGTCAAATGCTTTTTCAGCATCTAATGAAATGATCATATGGTTTTTTTCTTTCAGTTTATTTATATGATGGATTAAAAAAAAAGAAGAATGCTTGCTTATGGAAAAGAAGAAAGTTGAGGAAGATTGAAATTGGTGCTGCGGTAGGTTTTATGGGATGGTGATGTTAGTAACTGTGGTGGAGAAAATGTTGCAGAAAATATTGTGGGGAAGTCAGAGCTCCATTTTGAAGAGCTGAGTTCAATACATGTTCTATGTGTCTATATAGAGACCTGAGATGAAAAAGGAAGGGTGAAGGTCTGAACACTGTGTTAGTATGAAATCAAAAAGCAGATGTCACCCACGACCCTGAGTCAAGTGCTGAAGGAGAGCTGATTACATCACCACATTTAAAAGTCTGGAGGCTGGCAGGTTCTAGAAATAAAGTCAGTAGTTTTGATAGAAGAAGAACCGTTTGGTTAAAAAAAAAATCTTATTATCACAATTCTATATCTTCTTTTCTTATTAATTTTAATTGCTCTAATTAAAATATTATAAGATGCTTAAATGTTGTAAATAATGAAAATAAAAATGACTGACACTCTACCAGAATTTTAAAATTGAGAAGATTCTGGTATCTTGTTGAGTTCATTTTAAATACAAGTAAAGTTATATCTACTCTATCCCAAACCCTTCTTCACCTTCCTCATTTGTAGTCCTTTGACAGTATCAGCCACTGGACAATAGAAAAAGCTGCAAACCCATGATAATCACAGTATTGTTCATAATAGTTACATCATCAGTAGCTGGATAAATGGATAAGAAAATTATAGTGATATACTATTAGTATTTTAATAAATAAATCTTACCTGTAGACCAGAGGCAAAACTAAAGCCACGAGAGATCAGGTAATGGTCATACACACCTTTAATCACAGGGTTTGAGAGACAGAGGCAGATGGATCCCTGTCAGTTCAAGGCTACCCTGGGCTACACAAGATCAACGCAGAAACAAATCCAGGTGGTGGTGGCTCACACCTTTAATCCCAAAATTAGCCAGTCATGCCTTTAATCCCAGCACTAAACGAAGTATAAAACAGGAGAAGAGAGAGTTTTAGTTTGATTAGTTTGAGATTGCCAGCCTTGGGAAAGGTAAAACTTTTTTAGAGGCTTGGCTGCTTTGTTTTTCTGGTTTTGGGGTTGAACCCTAATTTCTGTCTTGGATTTTATTATTCATGCTACAGAAAACGCTGTAAATCTAGACGGGAGGAACATGAGGTGTTAGCACTAGTGTCAGAACGTGCAGCCAGGAGCGAGAGCATAGACTCAGAGGGCTGGTGCGGTTAGCACTGAGAGGGCTTGAAACAGGGCTTCATTGGTGGCCACTGAAGCAGAAGCAGACAGGGACCATCTCAAAGAATTGATATTGAGTTGGAACTCTGCAAATTGTACTCTCAGAAAATCTCAGAGCAAATGATATTAAGTGATATTATTAGGACTCTGCAAGTCAAGATGGAATCTCTCAAACAGATAAATGGGACCCAAGCACACCTGTGTACTGATTTCAGAAAGGACTGTGTGTGTGACTGGAGAGGTGTCTCTGTGGAAGAGCCCTTGTTGCTCTTACAAAAGACCGGGGTTCAGTTCCCCCCACACACAGAATAGCTTGCAACCACCCATAACTCCAGTTTCAAGGATCTGATGCCTCTTCTAAACTCTACAGGCAGCAGACAAACATGTGGTACACATATACAGATGCAGGCAGAACACGCAGACACATAAAATAAGATTAATAAATCTTTTTATAAGTTCACAAGGAACACAAGTCAAAAAGACAGTTGCTGAGATCAGGCAGTGCCCTGCACTAAGTTACTCTGTATTCTGCAAATTTATGCCTTTTCCCAGTGCTTTTCCCCAAGAGACTCCACTTTACAAGCAGGTTTACTCCGCTTTTAAGGATGAAGGATGACTGTGCACTTGGGTGGATCCACAAACAAAACCATCTGTCCAACAACATCCATTCAGACAGACTAATAAGCAACTTATTCCAAGGAGTAGAAAAGATACTACCACATGATTTTATCAGGGTGAATTAAGATTGTAGGCAAATTAGAATCATATTTGAGAAACCAGGTCTAAGAACTTATCAGACATACCAGATTGAGAGAAGAAGGTTATTTGTACCTTAAACAGGTAAACATCCACAGGTAAACATCCAATGGTGATGGCCTCCATCAACCTGTCATCCAACACCTAGTGTGTGTATCAAGAACCACAGCCTCAGACCCCAGCCTCCCCTGTTGCCTGTTGACATGACCTATTTCACTGTCATCTGCCTGTCCTCCTGTTCATCTCTTTGGATCTGATGTTCATCTGCTCACCCTGTCCTGCTTTGGACCTGCTCCCGCTTTTTCATCTGGTCCCTTGTCACATCTTCCTCAGGGTTACTCTCTACCCTGACTCTACAGCAATCAGTACAGAGCAGCAGCTCTTTCCTCCATGTGACTTTGAATCCTAATCTTGTCAACACAGACTCTATGCACATTTCTATCATCTTCTGAAACCTCTCTAAACTCTGGTGCAGTCTCCTTAACCATTGGTATCCCACTGAATACACACACACACATGCATACACACACACACACACACACACACACACACGAGTCATACCTCCATTATCACAGTTCCACAAGCTAACAGACTTTTAACACTAGAAAACAAAGATGATGACATAGCTAAGCTGCCAGAGAAAGAAAAAGTTCAAAGGACTTTTGAAAAGGTTAAAAGACCAATTAGCAGCATCAAATAAACAGATGGGGAATTTTATCCAAGACAAAGAAAAGTTACAAAATTAATTCAAGATATAGACTAGGAAGTTAACAAAATGAGTGAAAGAATTGGGACCTTTGAGGAAAAATAAAAAATATAGAAGAAACTAGCATCTACAGATAAGTCTAGCTCTTACCCTTTATTTAAAAAAAGCTTCTTTTTACCACAGACAGAGGTTCTAACATAGCCTCCCTATAAATGATTGCATGCAGAGAATGTGTGACTATGGGTTTCTTGCTCCCAGTATCATATATATCCAATACAATTACTTCATCTAAGGCCCAAGAAACATCATGGAAAAGGAGGTGATGAGAGTAGGAGCCAGAAGGTCATAATTCTGCTGTAAGATTTTATCTTCTGGATTATATTGAAGGACAAGAAAGCAGCCTCAACAAGACCTACATAATGACAAACTAATTGACATGTCAATGCAGATGGGTGGAATTTCACAAGGTCCCCCCTAGATAAAGGCTATAGGCAATCAATGGCTGCTGAGATAGGACAAATCAGTTTTTTTTTTCAGGGATGAGGCTCCCTGATAATCCTAATTAACCAGCCCTGAACCCTAAACACATGAGCAACTCTAAATGTTCTCTCTCTCTCTCTCTCTCTCTCTCTATATATATATATATATATATATATATATATATGTGTGTGTGTGTGTGTGTGTGTGTGTGTGTGTATACACATACATGCATACTTATATTAAGACACATACTTATAAAGAAGAGGTCACGGATGTGAGAATGGGAAATAGAAAAATGAGCTGGAAGGTAAAGTTATAGAAATGAGTGACTATAGTACTTGTGCAACAAATTTCAAAAATAATTTAAAATTAGAAATATGGGAAAAAATTATGAAAGAAAAGAAAGAAACAGAAAAATAATCAAAAAGAATTCTGGAAATCAAAGAATCAATAAAATAGCAAAGAAGAGAGTATCATCAACAAACAAGATCAAATTACAGAGTGTCAGGGATAGAGGAGAAGGGCAAAACAATAAGTTCACAGAAATATGTAGAGAAAACATTCTATGAAGGAAAGAAAACTCTCAAGGGACCAATTCTAAAATTACAAGGGATAGAAGAACTAGCTAAGATAAAAGCTGAGGGCATAGACAAGTTTTCAATCAAATTACTGCACCCATTTTTCTAAACCTAGAGAAACAGATATCTAATGACAGAAAGCATTTAGAACTCCAAATAGACCTTATCAGAGAGCAAACTCTCCTTCACATTTCATGGTCAAGACGTCAAAAATAAGAAACAAAGAAATAATACTAAACGGAGAAGAAAAGAGGAGGGAGAGGAGAAGGATGACGAGGAGAAGTAAATAGAGGATGAGAAGGAGGAGGATGAGGATGAGGAGAATGACAATGAGGAGGAGGAGGAGGAGAAGGAGGATGAACAGCAGGAGGAGAACAGGGAAGAGGAAGAGACAGTGGCAGTGAGGGGAGCAATAATACAGAAAAATTTCCCTGAAGAACAGGTGCAAAACTCCTTAAAAAGAAAGCTGAACTCAAGATCACCTTAGAATATCATATATTAGCTGGCTGGTGGTGGTCCATGCCTTTAATCCCAGCACTTGGGAGGCAGAAGCAGGTAGATCTCTGTGAGTTCAGAGACCTAGTTCCAGGACAGCCAAGGCTACATACAAAGAGACTCTGTCTCGGAGAAAAAGAAAGAAAGGAAAAAAGAAGGATATCATACTTCATAACCAAACTGTTTTTATACGAAGGATGCAAGGTTGGTTTCACATATGCAAATCAACAAATGTAATATATCATATTAATAGACATAAAGGCAGAAATCACACACTTGATCATCTTGATAACTGAAGAAAACTGAATGTTCATACATCTTTATAAATCTTGAGGAAACTAGGAATAGGTGAACATACCTCAACAAAATAAAATATATACATGATAAACATATAACCAACATCATTCTAAACAGGGAAAATGTGGGATCATTTTCTCTAAAGTATGACATGAGACAAGGGTATCCTCCCTCCCTGCTATTCTTCTATATACTGCTCCAAGTCTTCCCTATAGCAATAAGAAATAAGAGGAAATACAAAAGGGATAAAACTACAGTGAAGAGTTTAAACAAACCCTAGTGGCAGATGGCATGACTACAATACTTAAAAGAACCCAACAGCTGATAAACATTTCTGGTAAAGAAGCATACAAAAATGCATAAATCAATAGCTTTAGTGTATCCACACATACACATACTAGCAGTGAATTTGCTAACAAAATATTCTATTTAGAATAGTTTAAAACGTATCTAGGAATAAACCAAGAAGATGAAAAACTTTGTGATAGTGAAAATTTGAAGCAAACATTAGACACTGAAAGATCTTCCATGTAACTGGATTGACAGAATTGGTATTAGGAAAATGGCTATTGACTATGGATTAAAAAACAATACATATATTCAGTGCAAAACATGGTGATCACAGGACAGCATGCAGGCTCCCATTCTCTCGTTGCATCATTGTATGGACGCTGGAAATCATTATTGGTCAGGTTTGGCCATAGTCATCCCTACTTGCTGCACTGAGCAGAAGCTAGCATGTTCTTCATCGAGGTCAGCACAACACACCATGGGGGAGTGGGGAGGAGCACACTGCTACAGGCCTTCAGCACACGTTTCCAGCACACAGCACAGAAGTGTGACTTCAGAAATGTGGGCAGTAGAGCACAGCATGTAATTAAGATGGGAAATATCTGAACTATTTATTTTCCTTCTTGCTTTTGGTTTTTGTTCTCAGTCAACCTTGTGATCCTAAGACCCTCTTGCTTTATTTGTTTTGTTTTGTTTTGTTAGGGGGTCAGGCACAGTTTGGAAAGTACAAATAATGGGAGGAGACACAATCGTTACCAGGCAATTAGAGAGTGCTTTGAAAGCCCAGCACCCTCTCTCTCAGCACACGTTCTCTCTGACATCTTTCTCACCCTTGAGGAGTTATTGAAAGGAAAGTCAGATCAGAGCAGGTTTGTGCAACATTAAGAGCTGGTCTCAACAGACTCACAAACTAAGAAAGAATCTTAAAGACTCTCTGATCTTGCAGTCCTCAACAATTCCACAGCACTGGGTCCCTCTCCCTGACAATGAGACTCGAAGTAGTGACGCTGGACCTGATCGTGTTATTCATGAACAATAAGCATGATATCTTCTATGGGGAAAAAGCAAGTCCATGTGCTACCTTGCTGTTCGCTGTTACTGTTCTACCCTCACGTGTCCAGTTTTCTAATTTGGTTTTATTTTGGAGTCCTTCCAGAACAGGTGAGGTTTGAATTTAAGCTCCAGAGATGAGTGGGTACAGTGTACATTCCACATCAGAAACCAGGCAAGCACTTCCAAATGGATCTTTGATAAACGTCATCATGGTGCTTAGGCTAGAAGACAAGATTGGTTTCAAGCCCCTAGCACTTAGGGCCTGTGTGTGACAAAGTGGACCACTTCTGTGCTGGCCATATCAGGACAACACCTGACTAGTGCCAGTCACTCTGTGGTGAGATGATTGCCACTGCCGGGGGAAGTTCCGTTGTTGCTCTTGTGAAGTTGAAAGCCTTGTGATCCTTATTCTCTTTCTCAGTCAAACTGGGAGCCAGAGGGAATTTGACAGGAAAGACTGAGAAGAGAGCAGACAGAACTGGTGCAGATGATGTCTCCTAGCCGCAGACAAGAGGAAGATAAGACCCCAGCTCAGGAAACCTGGGCGAGTTCAGAAACTGATCCAAGCCAGTGCTTTCTAACATCTCAGGGGAATAAAGAGATTTCCACTCTCAGTTGATGACAAACAGGACGGGAGCCCCAAATCAGAATCAGCCTGAGGCTGATGATCAGAGGAAGACACCTGGGTATCTAAAGGTTACTGTTAACTGTCTTTGGCTCTCCATAGTCTCTTTACTCCTTCCTCCCCCCTGCCCACTTAGGTCTTCTCAAGCTTTCTGGAAGGTCTGAGCCTGCAGGAAAAGGTGCCTGGCTTCTAGTATTTCTCCCCCATGGTGTTTCCAACCAGGCCTGCGCCTTCTGCCCTCTCACCCTTTTGTACTGCTGGGTTTTAAACTTTGGCTTAGCGTCTGCTCCAGTCTCTGTCTGTGTTTCTCTTTCCAGGGCTCTTTCCCTGCTTATCCCTTCTTTCCTACTGTGATCTCAGTTTACCGAGCCTTTGTATGATGAGCAACTCCTTTTAGCTCATCTTTAAAAAAAAAAAATCCAGAAAAGGAATGCACAGCACATACACACACATACAAATAACTCAGATGGAAAATGTAGTCAATCTGAGTGAAGTCAAACAGACTTGCATCTCAGTTCCATAATACAGATTCATGCTTATCTATGTGTTATCCACCACTGCAGCACTTCCAGTGTGTCTCCACAGGGAGGTGAAGGTGCCGCCCTGCTAAGGGATTAATGTTCACCTCTTAGAGCCCCAGTGATGCCTTTTCCAAGGAGCCCACAGCTCAGAAGCCTAAGACCAACACATAGTAGGTGATTCGGAAGTCACAGTTGCCACACACCCTTAAGTGGCAGCTCTGTCTTAACTGTGGTTTCATCCCTTTACTCTGAAGCCAGCCTAGGCTTTGTCATGGGCCCAGCATTCTTTTTCACCCAAAGCTTGCAAAATGTTTATAGTGAATTCAAATATCTTCCCCAGATTGTTCTCATTCCCAGTCTGATTTCTCCCCCAGCTGCTCTCTGCCTGACTCATTGTCCAGACTTCTTTCTAGCGAGTGTTTATTCCCTAGTCACCTACTATAATGCTAGGTTTACAGGTGTACAGTCTGCGTGCACTGCCTGTTCTTCAGCTCCCAGGGAAAAAAATCATAAAACACTATCTTATGTGTAATTTTTCTGAATGTTAAATACTTTGCCCTAAACTGAAAGATAGGGTATCAGTTGAAGGGTGCCAGGAATTACTTCACCTCTTGCATATGTACCTGGTATAGATTAAATTCATTTTCAAATTAATTTAAAAGCCAGCTGTTATTTTTGGTATAAGTAATCCATGGTGGTGTGGTTTAGTAATGACATTTAAAACTTAGAGACAACTAGCCATGCAACTGAAGGATTTACAAATACAGTACTCTGTATTTATCATGATTTCTCATTTTGAGTTTGAGTCTCCCTTGTAATTACATTGTCTGTAAGCACTTAATAAAACATGATATGGGAAAATAATCTGCATGGTCTATTTACTACAAAATAAGTTTATATATGTACATATATGAAACTTTGGTGATTTAGTTTTCCTGTTTAAAGAAGTACTATATTCATCTCTCTCTCTCTAAAAACACTAAACTAGGAAGGAAAGTTATTATGCTTGTCTAGAATTCATTGGAAGTTCTAGCCAGGAATACAAGCGCCTGTGTGAATCACAGCCCCGGAAGGCTGTTTGTGGACCAGCACCTGGTTGACCCGTATAAACTACGTAAGAAGCTGAATCAACTCTGCAATCATAGCTGGGAGGAGGATGTCCTGCATGCACACACAAATTCCATTCTTGTTTTCCTTTCTCATGTAAAGTGTAATGATTTTAAAAAAGTAAACTTCTTTACATATAGGAACTCAACTGGTACCCTATCCTCCAGTTTAGGGCAAAGAAATCAATGTTTTCTTTTCCTTTTTCTCTTTTTTTTCCTTTTTCTCTTTTTTCCTTCTTTTTTTCCCTCATTCTCCTCCTCCTCTTCTTCTTCTTCTTGGTCTTGTCATGGAATTGCTATAGTAAACATTGGGCAGGGAGTAGCATTTGTAGACTCTACCATGCACTTTGAATTAAATTTCAAGTTTACACAGAAAGTCTGAAACCCTAATAATTTTCTTCATTCAAGTCATACACAGACACAAATAATAAGTATGCAAATTAAAAGTCTGCTAAAGAATGCTGAGCACAGGCAGCAAGGATGCCAAGGGGGAAAGGAGCAGACCTCATGGATTTAAGGATTCACCACTGTTGACTGCTGCATGAGCAGACTGCTATGATGTGTGAGCCTTGTTAGCGTATGTCCACCAAAAACACTTCACGTTCCTTCTGGGCATTCCCCAGGTTCTTCTGCAATCAGATTTGGGTCACGAGTTTGAAATCTATCCAACTAAATGTGAAGAGAAGTTTCACAGGCCACTTGCTTGCTCCCTTCCAGGCTTATTTCAACTCTCTGGGCTCACATGCAGCTTTAAATACCTTCCCTCTTCTTTACAGTAACCTTGAGATCAAATGTTAGAGATTTGTGTATCACAAGAGCGAAGGAGCCTGGGTCCCCACAAACTTTATAAAATGATGCCATCTCCTCCATGACTCTACTGGACTGTGACAGGGGCAATGGTGTGACCCATGAAGAATTCATACCTAAGTTTAACTGCATTTGTGGCAGAACTGAGTTTGTGAGAGGTGCCAGTGTTCCTCCCCCTTCCTTGTTCTTCTTGTTGCCCTCTTGGCCCTTGGCTTCCCACCCAGGGACCACTTCATAAGTAAGGCCTTCCCAATCTCTTGGCATTGAATTTCCAAGCCCTCAGGATTGTGGACCAAATGTTTATTTTAAATTATAGTTAGTAGTATCCTCTTATGTAGAAAGACATAGGGTTAAGCAAGAAATTGGAGATCTCGAACTAATGCATGGCATGTATCATCCAGTATCATGTCTGTGTGACCTGCTTCCTACATTGCTCAGCACCAACACAGGAAGACTAAACCTTAAGAAGTCTCCCTCTTCCATTCCACCTCATCTTATGCAGGTGCTTTTTCTCTGGAGCTAATGTTTCTCCTTTCCTCTTTTCACTTAATGCTTCCCCCCCCACACACACACATGCACACACACACACAGAGAAATGCACATATATACACATGCATATACACATATACATATGCACACACATACATACATACACGCAATCATGAACACACACATGCACATACACATTCCCATACACACATATTCACACAGACATAAACTCAGACATACAGACACACAGAGACACATGTGCACACGCACCTGTGTGCACACACACTGTCACCTTGATACACTCTTTTCATCTTTGAAATGTCAAGCAGTAAAGACTATTTGGATTCTAAGGACATCCATTTGCTTTATTACTATGGAATTTTCTTTAGGTGGCTTTTTTGTTTTTAGGAATATGGCCAGGCGGTGATGATGTACGTCTTTAATCACAGCACTTGGGAGGCAGAGGCAGGTGGAGCTCTGTGAGTTCAAGGCCAGCCTGGCCTACGGAGTGAGTTTCAAGACAGCCAGAACTACACAGAAAAACTCTGCCTCTAAAATCAAACAAACAAACAAGTAAGTAAATAGATAATAGATAGATAGATAGATAGATAGATAGATAGATAGATAGATAGATAGATAGACAGACAGACAGATAGATAGATGATAGATAGATGATAGATATGGAATATGTTTCTCTGGTATATAATAGACTTAAGCATATCTACTTGTAAAACACCTGAGAAATTATTGCCTGCTGCTCACAGCTTTGGTGTATTTTTTATCTGTTTCACATAAGTATTTTAGTAATCTGTTCATTATTCAATGAGTAATGTGATAGGAGGTGTTCTCTAACAAAAATAAGCCAATGAATATTAATTGTTTAAGTTCAATATTTGGACCCCGTCAGGTAACCAGGGAATGTCGACTATTATCTAGAAATAAAATTAACACCTCAGAATGTTCCAGGCTCATGTTGAGGGACTTGTCCATTCGGCAGTCCTTCTCTTAGTCCAGAGTTATTTGTTTTACATTTCTAACATTAAAACAAATGAGACTGCAAACTAAAATACCATTCTGTAGCTGCTCTTCAAAGATGAGAAGAAGGGGGAGGAGGAAGAAAGAAAGGAAAATTGTAAGAATTCCAATTTCTTCTTAAGGAAAATAAAGGCCTCAAATTCCTCACTTCAGGCTTATATGTATCCGCCTTTGTAAGTCCGTTGGAGGCAATGGGAAGCTAGAGAAAACAACGTGGCTCTTACTCAACATAAATGTGAAACTGTAGCTTCTGCTTTCACTCTCCGGTATGAGTTTTGAAAATCCCCATAGTAGGAAAGCCACTTGAAATATGTTTTCCTTTTGATCTATTTTTAAATGAAGAAAAAAATTCACAGTGCTTCTGGCATATGTATGTACTAGAGAGAGTCTTAAACTAAGATGTTAAGAGAGATAATTTATCAGTGACAGAGCAAAAGGCCAGAAGAAGAATTACAATGGATCTTTAACTAAAGTTCTAGCTAAGATCTAATTGATTCATTCACTGAGATTATTTCTGTTATTAAACCTTTTAAGGGGATGTTCCAAAAGATTTAGACAGGACGCAAGGTAAAAGTCATGATGATGATAGTGATGATGATGACGGCAATGATAATACAATAGTAGCAAGTAAGAAGTTCTAGAAAATTTTAAGGTGTTTTGCTACAGTGGTGTGGTATGCAAAATATCACAACCGAGTTCTGATTTTAGCCATTTTACTTAGAAAAAAAAAAAGCCAGAAAGTACAAAAGAATTTCTAATGTCTCAAAATGTCTGGCCAAGCTCTCACCTACTGACAACTCTGCGTTTCCCTCTTTTTCTTTCCTGTTCCTGGAAGTCTTTCTGGTGGCCCAGGCCAATAGTACCCCATTGTTTTAGTGACCTCAGTTTCATTTCCATCCTCCTTCATACCTCACTTAGAACGTCTTCATTTCTAAAATGATCAGATTTCCTCAAATCAGTATGTTCAATTCCAAGTGGTAGAACTCTACTAGAGATTCAAGCCCTTTAGAGACTCTTTCAGGTACCATCTTCCCTACACACACACACTCACTCACACACACACACACACACACACACACACACACACACCATTTCTCTCTCTCTGTCTTGGTAGCACATGTGCTGTTAGCTGTGGTACTGTACATTGAAATCTCTCTCTTCCCCACAGACTTACCTGCATGCTCTGCCTCTACTTGCTTACTTCTAACCTTTGTAAATGAACCAAGTATAAAATCTAGGGTTTATTTGTGCCATTGAAACTATTTTCTGAGACACAACTCTTCCATATTCCTAGTGTCCAAGATACTTAAGGTGATAAAAGAGAGAGATACAGCATAAATTATAATAGCTAACAGGACATATGCTACAAGAGAGAGGAGGGGTTCATTTGTGTAGGAAAATGGTAATGGGCAGAGTCCCTAAAGTTTCAAATCCCAAGCACCACTGCCTTTCTTGGGAAGGCAACCCATGGTAGTTCTTTGTGAAGAGGTAATAATTTTGTGGTTGCAATATTATTTATCTTTTTGCCTTTAATTACACAGGCTCCAAGATTCAGTCATTCGAGCACTGCCTGTCTATATATTAGGAGACCTCTGCTTAATAAAAAATATAATGGTAGTGTCAGGAAGAAGGCTCAGTGTGCATAAAGCTTATGACCTGCCCAGACCAATCACCAATCAAGTACTACAGACATACCTTCAGGTAAATCCAATAAAGATATTTTCTCAATTAAGATTCATTTTTCCCAAATGATTCTATCTTGTGTCAAGTTGGCATAAAAGTAAGACAATAACAACAAAAAAAACCCTTCAAATTAAGGAGCCCACTAGTAATCATTGTATTAGATCTGTGGTACTTACCTTTTCTGCTCACTCACTCCTAGATGGCCTCATTTATGGTTCATGTGGATTCTGAGGAATCCTCTTATTTATATGGGCCGTTTCTTCTTTATTTCGCGCTACTTCTCTTTTCTCATTGTAACCTTTAAAAATGGGACTTGGCAGGTGTCTCATGGTTTATCATATTTCATTTTATTTCTTTCCTTCTTCTATCCTATTTCTTTCTCTATTTTTAATTTCCTAAAAACATTCTTTCAGTAATGGGCATTGAACCTAGGGCCTCATACATGGTTGCTTCAGTCACTGAGCAAAATCCTATCCTCTTCCTACCATTTAGTTTGAAACAGGATCTTATTAATCTGCCCAGGTTGGACTTGAACTCGCTGTGTAGCTCAGGCAGGCCTTGAACTCCCATTTCAGCCTCCTAGATAGCTGGCATTACCAGTCAGTCTGTTCTACCAGAGTCGGTTTTCAACCTTCTCATTGTCTGCAGAGGAACATATTTACATCCTCTGCTGTTATTTAAATTCCTGTGACAGTAGTTTACCAAACACTTGATCCATAATTTCATCTTGTGAATGACCACAAGAGTCTCAAAGTCCAAGTGTGAAAATCAAATCATCATTATTTTGCATGGAACGGAACTTTGGCATGAATTCTTTTAACATGGAACAGAACTTTGGCAGGTAGTGTTTTAAATGACTCAGATAATGGTCAGCTTGTGCTCATTCCCTTTATTCTCACCTAGTCCGTGCTTAACTTTCCATCCTCAGGACTGCATTCCACCATGGCTACCCAGTGTAGGTGCCCTCTCATAGCTCCTCCTTGCCATATTCCTCCTCAAACAAACTCGTTATATTGAGAACATTGATTGTCTCATCTGTTTCTACAAAGATTCCTATTTGTTGTATTCAGAAAGCCAGTTCAGTCACATTTGTGTTTTTATCATTTAATATAAAACTAACAGAATATAAGTACATATTAATAGGCTTTGGGGGGATAGATAATAAGTGATTGAATAAAGGAAAGTCAGTTGCCTGAACTATCCACAAAATGAAGAAAGTTTCAACCACCTCATTCCACAAAAATCTACAAGTTATGCACAGGAAATGAAACACTGGATCATGGTTTATAATCGTCACACCTATCCTCCAAAGACAGTGGAGATGAACTCTCCTTTGCTCCACTCCTATCTCCTTTTAGACATCTACAGAACCTTCATGCAACTCTTATTTTACTTTTCATTTTGTAGACCCATCAACTCAGTTCTTGAATTCAGAGTTAATATCTATAGCTAATTTTGCATCGTGATGACCTCATCTACTAAGATTCTGCTATTCCATATGTGAAAAAGGCTTTCACATCTAAATGCTTCAAGCTTCAGATAGCACAGTGATACAGAAGGAGAATTTATGAACAACCTAATGAGCCAAATTCTACTGATTGTGTTGTATTTCTCAAAACTGTTATTAGATTTTTAGATTGTAGGAATTTAATCACTTATGACATATAGTGTGCATGTTTGAGAGAGAGAGAGAGAGAGAGAGAGAGAGAGAGAGAGAGAGAGAGTGTGTAACATATACAAATACAAAAAACTAAATGTCACAGTTGCCCATTTTGATCTGCCCATACTAATGGGAAAAACCTAGCATACATGGTAAAAATATATGCTAGATATATATAAAAGTATATTCCTGAAAGAAAAATTATAAAAAAAGAATACAGATATGGGTTTTGATGCAGTTGATTGGCTTATAAACACAACAAAACTGTAATTGAAATTAGGTATGTTCTTCTGCAAATCTATGTTTTCAAGAATTGCTTTTTTCAAGAATACATTTCCAAATTGACTCTAAAGTTCAATTTGCAAATATTTTTGTGGATTTAGGTCAGAGTCAGAAATGGGCAGGAATTACCCCTGGGTAACTCGCCATGCCGCTGAGAAAAGCATCCATCTGTAAGGATGACTAGAAGGAGAGGTGAGCAAGATATCCTTGCATGGTTTCTTCCTCTGCTTTGCTTAGGAATGGCCTACTCTCTGTTTCTTATAAAATCTCCAAGAGACAACAATTACATTCACGAAAAGGAAAACAATCTGTTGGAATGACACACACAAGAGAAATTTCTGCATAAAAAAAGGGAATTGAGCCACTTACCGCCTCTTAAAGATCAAAAGGCCCTTGGAAGAATGTTTCTCCTCACCCCCAGCTCCTTATCCATACCCACAGCTGACTGGCATTCTTACCAGGCTTGAGCAATGGAAGGACAAAGAATTTAAACCAACTGGGCTTTGTGAAACTGCAGAAGAGTAAGGCTTGGGGAATGGAAGCAATGTCCCCTGGGAGCATGGCTGGATGTAGACCAGTTGGGCAGGAAGAAGCAAACAGTGCCCAAGCATATGGCTACTTCTCTTCAGAAAATCCAGACTTGGCTGAAGATAGTTACCACAAATCGAAAGCATACCAGTTTTCCAGAAGGCCGTTCCCACTTATTCCTACTACTCAGACTTCTGTTTTTAGGTGCCTGAGACCTGTCACCTTCAACTAAGGCCAGAGGCCAGTCGCAAAGTCCTGAACAATCACTTGCCTTGGAACTGAGCATCTATCAGCTTTGGAATCGACCATGAAGTCTCTTATGTTTTCTTTGTTGCCAAACAGAGTAAAATGGGAGGGAGATTAGTATTTCTCATAATCACATGGCACTTGCATGGTGACTCAAACTTGAGTTAACCTTGCATGATTCTGAGCTTCTGTCCCGTTAATCAGCTATCACCTTAGAGCCTTGTCAAGGGTCACAGTTCGCTGCATCTCAGTCGGCTGACCAAGTTTTGTTTTTCAGTCTAGTCCATGGGCATTTTGCTTGTATTTGCCTTGGAGTGCTCCTTCCCACTAATCTCCCCTCCTTACTGGCCCTGCTTCATTGAAGATGTGGTTGATGTGATGATTCACATTAAACATCCCTATTCTTCAACATCAGTATCAAGCTATGGCATTGAACTTTGAAAATATAAATTGAATTAGTCCATGAGTTACCAATGAGTCTCTGCAAATTCTCAATTTCAGTAAAATAATCTACTGCAACCGCTTCTGTTTCAAAAACCACCAGAACTACCTCACTAATTGGTTTATCTTAAGTGAAGAGCATTGTGCTGAATGTTTTACATATGTGGACCAATTTAAACCTCACAAGTTTAAATGGTAGATAATGGATATATTCCTTAATTCCATTTTATAGATTATGAAATTGATACCTAAAGAATTGAAGCAAGAGGCCACCAACTGTGGTTCTATGGCAGTGAATGGAAAATGGATTAGAAGTCTTTGGGGCATATATCCCTCCCAGCTCAGAGCAGCCTGCCAGACCTCGTGGTCTCTGCTTCAACCAACCTCATTTGTTCATGCCAAGCTGCAAATTCCAGTATATATATACAACTATTCTCTTTTGGAATATATTCTATAATAGCTAAAATGAACTTATGTGGTATTTAAATGGTTATGTGTATATTATCAAGCTATTGTAGAAGCATTTAAATACATTTTTTCCCCTCTGGTCTGGTCTAAATCATGGTTGGTTGGTTGGATTTTGTCCATGTAAATTATCAACTAAGAAGCCTTAGAAATGTAAAGCATACAAAAGAAAATGAACCTTGGAGTAGGATTTGTATCATGAAAAGCCTCTTTGGGAATCTTCCAAAAAGCATAGCTAGATATACTTCCAAATACTCAAACATCAAACACCCAAGTGAAAACCATTGTGTTCAGTGGATCTTGTTTGTATGAAATGAACCTCGCCGTATTGACAGAAGCTTGTTCTTACAGCTTTCCATGTCGAACTCATGGGGAGGAGTTGCAGAGGTCGCCCTTTGTTTCCGACTTCTTTTACATGGATTTCATAGAACCCATGCTTCTCTGAAGATCAAGGGGAATTTCTTCCCTAGGAGTTCTTTAAGAATGGAGCTTCTACCTCAGGCAACCTTAGCCATCCCTTCTCAGCTACCATCATTATGTACGTCAAAAGCAAGTACTAGAATTTTTATATTAACTCCCCAAAGGAATATGCTTTTTTTTTCACAAGGACACGAAACAAATGACTGCCATTAAGTCAACTACACAGAAGAACTATTCATCCCCGACAGTGGAGGCGTTAACAGTTCACTAGGCTGGGTTTCTGTCTGCATGATCCCTAAGTGATTCTCCCCGCATGGCTCAGAGGAACATGAGCTTTGAAAGAAACCTTTAAGAAGGTTCACAACGGCTATATGCAGGCTTCTCTGCTGGGAAGCAAGTTGTCTTGCTTTCAGCTGTTGTCTGCTGGGTGGATGTCAGCTTGGGTTGATGAGCAGACCTCCAACAGATTTTGCTTTCCAGACAGTGAAGTAGTAAACTATGCTTTCTCTCCAAACCCAAGGAACAAAATTTTCATGTCTGTTTTGATGAATGAGCTATTCAGAAGCAGTGAGTTCATGTTTTTTGGCATTCAGAAATTGGTAAAGACTCATATAAATAGTAAACAATGCTTTTTGGCTTCATGCCCCAGCCCAAATAGTATGTTACATGCAGCCAGCCCCATTCTATCGTTGGACACGCCCATGATCCCACTTAAGTAAATAAAAGTTGCATGAGGATTTCTGGGAGACTGAATTGGGCTACGGTTATGCTATGCATGAGGAACTGAAGGCATGGATTAAGCCTCCTGTCAATGACTTGGACGTGGATTTGTGGGTCTTTAAATAAACAATACTTTTTTTCTTTGCTGTGTATTTATTAGCATGCCTCCGTCAGGCACAAAAGAAAAAAAACCTGACCCAGGAGCCAGTGGGTCCTTAAACTAGCCAAATGTCTGAAGTCATAGTGTAAGAAGACAGAGTCCTTTTCACTTATGCTGTGTGCTTTCGTGTAGACACAGTGGAGCTGACCACAAATAAAAGTGAAAACAGATTCAGAATAAGAACAGCAACCAATGGGAAACAAATGGATTCTGGAGTTCATATGGAACAAAATGGGTTTCTGTGTGCCCCATATTCTGCTCCTTGCACCAAATGTTTCTTTTTTAACATTTCTAGCATTATTAATGGAATTAAATTATTCCACATGGGTGCAGAATTGGTCCCATGGTGCCAACATATTGTTTCTGCACTCAGGCTGGGAGAAAAACAGGCCACGTCTATGACAACATCACTGTTCTTTTCTTATATCAATTTGGTACTTGGTGTTTAGCAATGGGCACCTAGACATCATTCAGAATATATATGTTCAGACAAGCATTTTGAACCTGAGTACCTGATCATGTTTTCTAACACGTTTTCACTTAAGATATTAAGTCTTTGGACCACACACAATGCAATATCAAATATGCTGAAAGACATTTCTCATTCTGTGTGACTGTCTTCTCTCTCTCTCTCTCTCTCTCTCTCTCTCTCTCTCTCTCTCTCTCTCTCTCTCTCTCTCTCTAACTCTGAATATGTGCCTGTCTTTCCCTTCCTCTCTCCGAGATTGGGAAGAGTCTGGACAGTTACAGTATTAAGAAAACAAGATAAATAACCCCACAAGGTCAAAGCTTACATACAAAATTGATGAAGAAGTATGGCATACATGGATCCTTCCTCTCGAAGCTCATAATATCCAAGAAATATTAATTAATCATTTATTGTGTGATGGGTACCCTTCTAGGTGCTACAGAAACAGTAATTGACTAAGAAATTTCCAGTGTCCATCTCAAAGAAAGTTCACTCTACTTGCAGAGGAGAAAGCAAAGAACTTAATACCTTGTTCTGAGGTTTAGATTTCACTGAAGCTTTTAGGTAACATTTGTTCTCTTAGCTTATACCCTGTTTTATTTATGTATAATATGTATAATGCTCATAAGATTTCATTTTGGAGAAGTAAAAGGTACATGTTCCTTTCTAGGGAGCTTAAACCATGCCTGAGGAGGATCAGCATCTTTACAGTGAAGAACAAACCACCTTTGTCTCAAAGCCCCATGTTCCATTTAATCACCAGACTCACTGGGATAGGTAACATTTACAAGTGGAAAATGCAGCTAATTTTTTAAAATAACTAAGTAGAAAAGTAAGCTGGTTCTTTTCTCCTGTTGAAAAGTTAAATTTATTCAGTTTAAATTTAAATAAAATGTATCTCTTCACGATAGACTGAGATGGTATGCCTTAGCCTCATGAATGAATCAGCATTGGAAGCAGCAACTTCTGAGCAGGGCAACTGTCTTCAGCCTGACATACAGTTCCCTTTAGAACCACTGTTAGACTTCTTTAGGTTACCTGAAGAATTCAGCAATAACTGAATAAACATATTATTTTAGTAATTATGCTGATCACCCAAAAGATTAATAGTTGTGTTTATTATTTTTTAACGATTCAAGCCAGGATTTGGGAAAGTGGTCTCTTGTTCTTTCTTGGGGGCAGAAGAGAAGGTGCAAATTGAAGAATGGGAAACTTTCAGGTTTTAGTGAAGGTGCACGTTTTGGTATATGACACAAACAGTTAATGGACAGGCATTCGAGTGGAGTCTGAAAATTCAGGCTACAGTCCAGGTTTTGCTTTACACAATTCCATAATTTTAGGCACACATGAGTCAATCTAAAGCCAAGATGCCCATCAGTGAAATGGAGACATTTACCTTAAGGAGTTTTCATGAGCACATATGTCTCCAAAGGAAATACTGCAAAACCTGGAGTGTCTGTAAACTGTACAATGATGGGTGCTGGTTTTTAATATTGCAGTAGTTGTATTTTATTGTTGTATTGCATAAGGCATGAATGCACATATTAACTGTTCTTCAAGCAACAAGGAAAAAGGAAAAGGGATGACATATAGCAGAACACTTTCATTTTAATGTTATAGTTAAAATAAAGGTCTATATTCTTATTCAATCCTTCTATTACTGGCTACCTAAAATAGAAAATTTTTTCTTAAAAAAACACAGACCTCAATTCAAATTTCTTATAAATAAGGAATTAAAAGTATTGTGTTTAAATCAAAAGTATTGGGTTTCTATAATATTTTTAAGCTATACTGAAGTATAACTACTATAAGAAACACAACTAAAATGTAAATAAAAACTAAAGTTTTTATTTTCTGGTGGAAAAAAAATGCTAAACTTTAGAAAAGAAAAAGCAAGAATGACAACAAAACCCCTTCTTCCAGTGCCATATAAACTAGATATCAGCTTTTGATTACCAGGACCCCCATCTATCCATGAAACCAATTATGGCCCCATGGAAAGACGAGGAGTGGGTGGTTCCCAGATATGGGAAGAGCCTATGGAGGTGTGCAGTGTCTGTAAATGGCCACGATGTTGAAGTTAGATGGTCCTTCTTGTCTCCCATAGCGTCTAAGAAGCTCCCCTGCTCACTATGCACAAGCAGGAGGACTCACTGAGAAAGGTGTTTACAAGGCTTTAAAGATGACGTCGTGGAAACTGTAAAGGTTTTATAGTCTTAACAGAAAACATTGTCCATCATGAAAGGCAACAGGGATCCAAAATAGTAGTAAATGTAAACCCAGGAATACAAAGAGGCTCTAGGGATTTTTAAAATGACATTTTGTTGATGATTAAGTTCTAAAGTCAGAGGAAAATCAGCTGAAAAGGACAGGTTTTGTGTGTCCATGTTATGCTTGTGTGCGCCTAACACTGTGTGTGTGTGTTTGTGTGCGCATGCACACAAGCACATGTTTTTGTAGTGTGCTGACAACACTTGAGGAAATTTCCATTTTGGAATAGAGAAACCATCTATTCACCCATTCTGTGCAACTTTACCACTTACAGGGCATCTCCAAGTAATCTGTCTGGTCCATTTTGAAGTGACTAAGTGGTGGAACTTCCAAAATGTTCCCACTGAGATGCTTCCACAGTCTACAAAACTTCATTGTTTCCCTTTTATTTAGCTTAATTTTTCCCTGTTTCAAATTACTGTTTCTTTTTAAGAAAAAAAATCTGCCCTCTAATTCCATTATGGGGAAAATTTACTTTCGTTTTGCTCATAGAGACTGTTTTTCTCTGTGACTAGCATAGTGTTGGATAGGGACTAGGGTATATAACTACATGAATATTCTGTCTCATTCAAAAGAGACATATAGGCAGGTCTTTTTTTTTTTTTTTTTTTTTTTTTTTTTTTTTTTTTTTTGGTTTTTTCGAGACAGGGTTTCTCTGTGGCTTTGGAGCCTGTCCTGGAACTAGCTCTGTAGACCAGGCTGGTCTCGAACTCACAGAGATCCGCTTGCCTCTGCCTCCCGAGTGCTGGGATTAAAGGCATGCGCCACCACCGCCCGGCTAGGCAGGTCTTAATGATAAAGTTACATCACCTGATGCAACTGTGGGGGTTATTTTGGTTCTATACACCATGGACTTTGCATAAAATACAATACCTTTAAGATTATTTATTTTTAATACCCTTACCATCTTGTGAATGTGCATAAGAGAGATTTCAAAGTTCAGCCCAATTTGAAATGTCCTATAGGTTTTGATTTTCCAGGCTTATCTTTTTAAAAAAGAATTATTTTATTTTATGTGTATGGGTATTTTGCCTGTATGTGTATCTGTACCACATGAATGCCTGCTGGTCATGATGGACATAAGAGAGAGGGTGTTGGATCCCCTGACTAAAGTTATAGGAAATTGCCACATAGATGCTGGGCTTCTAATCCAGGCTCACTGGAAGAGCAGCCAGTACTCTTAAACTTTGAGTCAGTCATGTCTCCAGCCACACCCTCCCCAAGCTTACTTCTAAGAGGCATGCATTGTTATTTTCTCCAGTTTCAAAAAGTTTGGCCAGTGAGACAGTCATCTTTCTTTGCCCATGAAGATGAGTCTAAATGACAGGCTTCTGTACAAAATCTCATACACAAGGTCATAGACAAAGACAATGTTTAGAATAAAGCCTTAGTTTCTATCTTCCAATGAGTCTGCAGATATAAGTCCTAAGTCTTCATGATGCTCTGAATTGTTGGAGATGCTTACGTAAATGTAGATTCGAAACCTCATTTACAGTTGCTGAACTTTCCTCAGACAGAAGATGATTAACGGTGTCTCCTGGGGACTTGAGTGCATATTAAAGCAGAAGGGTCCTTTTGGCCTCACACATTAGAATTTCATGAACTGAATACCTCTCTTCTTCTTGGTGTGAGTCTTCCTTTCTCCATATCTACATTCACAAATAAATTCTTAACCTGTTTGATCAAGCTGATCCACGTTGTTCTACACAATATGTTGTATGAGACCATTCCTAAGGAGACTAAAACACATGTCTGCTAACTCCAGGTAGGAAATGGATGACACACTAAAGTACAAGCACCACCAAAGTCCAACTCAGTAAACCAACTGATGAGTTCTATTGGACTTACTGACAGGAACAGAAATGACCAAAGACAGCAACGATAATTGAAAGCCTGGGACTTAACTGTACAGCCTGATGGAAGCTCAACAACTTTGTGTCCTTTCTAAATAGTTTGGTTGGTCTCAGCCCCCTCCAGATAGTTCAGTTGGTTTCTGTTTCTTCTAGGCTGCTTGATTGCTTTGAGCTTCTTTTGATCCCACTGCCAGGAGTCCCACTGCCAGGAGTCCCACAAACAAACCAAGCTACACAACCATCATACCTAGGCAGAGGGCCTAGGTTGATCCCATTTAGGCTCTGTAGCCTTTGGTACATAGTCTGTGAACTTCCATGAGCAGTTCAGTTGCTTCTGTGGGTTCTCTTGTGATGACCTTCACCCTCCTCCTGGCTCATGAAATCCTTCCTCCATCTCCTCAACAGGGTTCCCCGTGCTTGGTCCAGTGTTCAGCTATGGATCTCTGTGTCTGTTTCCATCTGTTACTAGATGGAGGCTCTCCAATGACAACTGGGACAGTTACCACTGGTTACAGGAGATGGCCACTTCAGGCTGCCTATCCACTATTCTAGGAGTCTTAGCGGGAGCCATCCTTGTAGACCCATGGGAGTTCCCTTGCATTAGATTTCTACCTGACCCCAAAATGCTGCACCCCATAATGACATCTCTTTCATTACTCTCCCCCTCAATCCACCCCTCAACCCCTATCCTTCATGTTCCCATTCCCATCTGCCTCCTGCCTACCCAGGAGATCTCCTCTATTTCCCCTTCTTAGGGGAGCCCATGCATCTGCCTTTGTACCCTCTGTGTTACCTAGTCTCTATGGGGCTGTGGATTGTATCATGGTTCTCCTTTACAGCTAATATCCACTTATGAGTGAGTACATGCCATGTTTGTCCTTCTGGATCTGTGTTATCTCACTCAGGATGATTTCTTTCCTAGTTCTATCCATTTTCCTGTAAATTTCATGATGTCATTGTTTTTAATAGCTGAGTAATAAACCATTGTATAAATGTACCGCATTTTCTTTATCCATTTTTTGGTTGAGGGACATCTAGGTTATTTCCAGAATCTGACTATTATGAATAACATTGCTATGAACATGGTTGAGCAAATGTCTTTGTGGTATGATTGAGCTTCCTTTGGGTATACACCCAGGAGTAGTAGAACTGGGTTTTGAGGTAGATTGATTACAAGTTTTCTGAGAAGCTGCCATATTGATTTCCAAAGTAGCTGTACAAGTTTGTACTTCCACCAGCAGTAGAGGAGTGTTCCTCTAGTGCTACAGAATCCTCGGAATAAGCTGTCATTAGTGTTTTTTATCTCAGACATTCTGACTGATGTAAAATGAAATCTCAGGGTTGTTTTGATTTGAATTTCCCTAATGGTTAAGGATGTTGAGCAATTCTTTAAGTCTGATCTTAACTGAGATGCTTACCTCTGGGTATTCTTATCTCTAAAGTAGTTAAAATAACAATAGTTTCATATGGCTAGGGCAATGATCATATTAATATGTGTAAAGTATTTAACATAGTGTCTAAAATAATGTATTTTATAATTGTTATTAAATCAAACAAACATACCTAAAGATAATATACATCTTCCAGATGCCCTACACATCTTCCCTTGAAGAAACAAAACACTGGTACTCATTTATAATCCATGACAAGAAATAACAGAAACCGTGACTTCTACTGTACACAGATTCAATAGCAAAGCGTTTAAGAGAAAACTTCTCCAGTCCTTCTCAAGACCTTACTACCCTCAGAAAAGCCACACTCACTGTCCAGGACAGGAAAGAGCAACAAGACCATAGCTAGGGGAAAAAAAAAACAAAAAACATCATCATGTAGAGAAAGAAGAAAGTTCCGTTACTTAGGATTGGAGGCAGAAATGTGTGGACATTCAAGACAAGCAGCAGTTAGAAATGACATTAATGTTTGTCAGGAGCACAGCGCCCTCTTCAGGCTACAGGGATCTCAGCTGGAGCACTGTGCTAAAAACAAACTTTTCTTCATACCTTACAGAAAAATTCTGAATCAAAGCCTGCTGATTTTCAGAATTCTTGCCCTCCCCAAATTGGTTACCTCTCTTTACTTGGGACAGGTTAGCCACAGCAATGACTTTTCACTGCAGGTTCTTATCATTTGCTTGTTTCACAAACATCTTTCTCTGTGTTTTCCAGACTAGTGACAAGAGTCAGGCTTCTCCATGCCAGGTTTGCTGCAAAGATAGTAAGTCTACTACCATAACCCCAGCAGCCTAGATGGACAATTTAATAAAAGACAAGATCCAAATTCTAATAGGATTGCTTTCCTTCTATACTTGTGAGCTATTATTTATAGACAATTTACATTGGTATAAATTCTAGTATATTGATACAAATTTAAATTATATTTGTTATATTGAATATGTCCCACTTAAAACTTAAAATTTCTTAAAATTTGTACATCTATGCAAAGTTATTTTGTCATATTGTATGCATATATGTTTATACCTCTGCTTAAGACATTTTGTATATTGATACAATTTTAGGATATATTTATCATATTGTACTATACATTTCTACCTCTGATCAAAATACTTACACATTGTTTGCATTTTGATGTCATTGTCCTCATTTGCTGCATGGTTGTTTAAAGTTTGTCTAATATTCTAATATGAAGCCTTAGGTTTTTGTTGTTGTTGTTGTTGTTTTTGTTGGTTTTTTTTCTTTTCTTTTCTTTTTTTTTTCTTTTTTGAGACAGGGTTTCTCTGTGGTTTTGGAGCCTGTCCTGGAACTAGCTCTTGTAGACCAGGCTGGTCTTGAACTCACAGAGATCCGCCTGCCTCTGCCTCCCAAGTGCTGGAATTAAAGGCGTGCATCACCACCGCCCGGCAAAGCCTTAGTCTTTAAGCTATATAGTTATTAAAAATTTAGGTCAATAGTCATCCATGTTTGTCATACTTATAGTTAGACTAATCAGGCTCTTTAGACATATAGAGATTATATTCTGCATATAGGTAATCTTCAACCACTTCAAAGAACTGTAGAATATAACATTTAAATAACTTAGGGTTCTGTTGACTTGAGACATGATTGCTCCTGGCATCACTGATCTATCCCCGAGGAAACATTGGGCACTGAAGACGCTCCACTTGAAGCTGTTTTCTTCTTGGTAAAAATGGCCTTTGGGCAAAGAACTGTCCATACCTCCTCGACCATTGACAAAATGCATGGTGTCCAAACTGACAAACAGGATACAAAATCCAGACTGCCAAACCTTGCCAAAACAGGGTAAGACAGTTTTAAATTTTTTCCTGCCTCTGAAAATGGTCTGTCAGTTACTCTAGGCCTTAGCCAAAGTTGGTTGCTCCAACACTGCAAATGAGACTTTGGGTGATTGCCCAGGTAGCCAGTTGTCTTTGTCATTTATTACACATTTTAGAAGTTGCTTGATTGAACTTCCTGTTTACTCAAGTAATATTATTTCCCTTCTCATATCTTCAATGGGGTTGAGGACTAGATAGTTGTAGTTACTTTCTAATACAAGAGTCCTTAGAATAGGATAATTATTGAAACATTTAATATATGTTTCTTGCTTAATATTGTTTATACTGGTTATAATTCTATTTTTTATACTTGATATGTGTTCTTATTGTATATAGTTTTGTATTGGGTTTGGAATGCTCTTATTTGGACAAAAGGGGGGTGCTGGGAAACTCCTTCAGCCAATGACCTTTGAGATGCTGGCCCACTTTGGGCATGGCCTTGGGTACTATACAAACAGATGTAGAACCCTATGCACCCTCTTGACTGCTGGATTTGGTTCCTGTTCCTCCCCTGTGCAGAGGACTGTTGATCTATGAGTCTACCCCTAAATAAAGAACCCGTTATTATATTCCATTTTGAGCTAGTGTGGGACTACTTCATTGTAATTGTCAACATTCCCCCCCCCCCCTTTTTTTGACATTGGTCTTTTTTGCTTACTTTTGTTTTTCTGTTTGTTTGTTTTGTTTCTTTCAGGTCTGTTTGGAGTGTTTATATAAATAAGGTATTCCAGCTCTAGGGAAGTAAATAACTTCATTATACACAAAATGGCATGGTTGTACCAGTACTCTGTTCATGGGAAACACAGCTCAACTCTGACAGCATTCAGGTATTCTAAATCTTACTGGATTTTGTTGGAATCTATCATTTGTCCTTCCTGGTAGAAGTTCCCATGAGGTGACTATAGAGTTTTTTTTCAAGTCTGTTAGCTACAAAAAGCTATTTAACACTTTTGTGTCTAAGGCAATACTCTTGATCACTATTCCTAATATCATTTGAGTAGTTTAGCTTGTAACTAAGATTCTCAAATTATTATGTTTATTAAGCTAAAACCTGGAGATATATTTTGACTCATACAATTATTATTATTATTATTATTAATTATTATTATTTGTTTTTTTTTCTGAGACAGGGTATCTCTTTGCAGCCTTTGCTGTCCTGGAACTAACTCTGTAGATGAGGCTGGCCTTGAACTGACAGAGAAATGCCTGCCTCTGTCTCCCAAGTGGTATTACAAAATATAAATAGTTAAAAATAATTGATATGTTCCCTGCTGAAATATTATGTTAATAAGCTAATTCTGATTTTTCTTCATAACTATGAACAAGAATTCTTATATCTTCTCATATATCAGTCTACCCTAAGAAACTAAAAATAATTCACCTTTTATTTATCATTTATTTATACAATTTTCAAAGAAACAAAAAATATATAATGATATATTATATAATATATATCAAAGGGATCAGAGTCATTGATGCTATAATTTTTAATCACAATTTTTTATTCAGCATCAGTGTTTTTTGACCTAAACTTTTTAGAAGGCTGAACATAAATGATAGGTAAGATATAAGCCTATAATCAAGATAATTATAATCAATGATAGAAGATACTTATAAAAAAAGAATAGGGCAGCATGGAGAATTAGTATATATCTGGTGAGCCCATCAAAAGGACAAATACCTGAATTCTATGGAAGGAGAAGGGCTCTCCTGGTGCATATTGGGAGGTTATATACTTTAAGCAGAAAAATAGCAAAAACACATACACAGCACTACAAAAAGCTGAAGCTATATCAAAAGAATGAGTGTGTGCAATGAGAGTCTAAGAGTCAGGAAAGACAGCAGGAAGGCCAACTCTTGATTATGAAGGCCTTGTGTTCTAGACTGTGAATATATGAATCTTGAACCATAGTCAAAGATCTTATGGGGACCAGTCAAACACAAAAAGGCCTAAAAATCCACAAGCACTTCCTACTTGTTCAACCAATTCCAAGCAAAGCAGCCCCTACCATTCCTTTGGGATCCAAGGTTTTGGTGAGCATGATCTTGTAAGTTTGGCTAGAGTGAAATTAGATGGGAACCCAGAGGCTGTATATGAGAAAGTTCATGGGTAGATGGGGCCATGGCAGCGTGGACAAAGGGGATAAACTGGGGGGGGGGTGGCAAAAAGCAGGGGAAGAGAAAACAAGGACTTAGCTGAAGCACATAAAGCAGCTGCAGAAACGTCAGCAGTGACTCTGAGAGTAAATGAGGAAAGAGGAAAGGGTTTCAGAGAGAGGAATTAACTGAGGCAGGTGCAGAGATCTTGAGAGAAAATATAAATATCTGAACTATTTACAATGGAGAGAGTGGTTGTTTTCCAACATTAGTAAAGAAAAGACTAATTTGGACTTCCTAATATGCAGTTTTATCTACAAACAAAGGTAAGTATTTCAAATTAGGATTATAGGTGTAACTATGAAATATGTACTTTCCACTATAACTTAATTCTTGTTTTCAAAGGCCAGCTTTAAAATGGAAAAAATCCAGTTCCATAGTGTGTTCCAGAATGCATAAAATTGAATAATCTAGAATTTGTATAATCAAGTCTCTCTACCATACTAAACATAGAAAAATTTATCACAACAATTGAGTACCATCATTACTCTGAAGGCTGTAGGTTGGAGAAACTAGTTATGAATCTCAGAAAATACTTTTTCAGAAATTCTGTGGATAACCTTTAATGTACTGTTCATATCTTTATCTATGCTGGTCTTTCCTCCATTGATATTTAGACACTCAGCTTCTGGGTGCCCTGGCTCATCCTCAGGGACCTGGTTCACTCAGCTAATGCTATCTTCTGTTTACTAATATTCTTTCCTGTCAACGCTTGCTTCATGTCAAGACTCTTGGAACTTTTGAGTCTCAGTGTTTTGCTAGTTTAGAATTGTAGCACAAAGTCAAACATCTCCACAACGACAAAGATATAAAAGATATATATATATATATATATATATATATATATATATATATAACCATAACCACATCTTCTCTAGAAACAATGTAGTTTAAGAATTAAAACTAGGGGTGTGATGTAAAAAAATGTATTTGAATTAATTATCTATTATCTATGATGCAAATTTTTCAAAACAGTTATTTTTTCTCTTTATATTTCACTTGTAAAACAGGGATGATCAATGAAGCTGCCTCCTAGACAATTGGGATACAAATGTCAGAATAAAGTAACATATGTACAGTACTTAACCTGGTATCTAACAGAAAGTAAATTTTCGAAGTTTCTTCTTAACTTTTTTTCTGATTATTTTCAGTTCTTCATAATATATTTATTAGTGCAAAGACCACCAAGTTACCCTGTGTGGTGGTTGATGGATAGATAGTGTTATCAACTTTACAAGGTTGTCTTAGTTTGGGTTTTTATTGCTGTGTTAAAACAACATGAACATGGCAACTCTTAAAAAGGAAACATTTAATTGTGGTGACTCTTACAGTTCAGAGGTGGGGAGCATGGTGGCATGCAGGCAGATGTGGTGCTAGAGCTGAGAGTACTTACACCTTGACTCAGAGGCAAGGGGAAGTCCACTGATTGTCACACTGGGAGAAGCTTGAGAAAAAGACCTCAGATTCCACCCTCACAGTGACACTTCCAACAGAAGGTGTGGCTCAGATTTAAGGCGTGCTCTCCAGCCTCAAGGTCTAGATTAAAGGCAAGTGCTAAATCCAGCCTCCTCCAACAAAACCATACTTCCTCCAACAAGGCCACAGCTCCTAATAGTGCCACTCCCTATGAGCTTATGGGGACTAAATACATTCACACAACCACGTGTGATGTACAAGACACTAAAAGGCCTCCGGGCACAACTGGAACAGAGTGTCTATGTTAGCCTCAGGGCCTGCCTATTGTCTTGATCTGGTTAACTGATATGGAAAGACCTGCTCACTGGGTGGTACCATTCCCTGCTTTGGGATTTTTGGATTGTATAAAAAAGAAAAAGTGAGCTAGGTATTCACTAATCCACCTCAGTGTTGGAGCTCACAAGACTATACAGTGAATGCACAGTTGACAGACCAATAGGCAGATCCACAGGAAGTGTATACATTCACGTCCACAAGGAATAACCCATATAAAAGAGCTGCGAGAACACTTGTCTTTTGAAAAAGTCATTGTCATGTCAGTAAAAACCTTGTAAAACCATGATTCTTCCCTTTAAAATGGGATTCGTTCCCAAAACACTTCAGAAGTGTGACTTCTGCATAGGCAACAAGTGATCTTGCTCCATTACCCCACACCTTGAGGCCTTGGAGCAATTGCAGTCACTCTTTGTTCTAACAGTCAAATTTACTTAGACCAAATCCCACAAAATTACCTGCTAACAGACCACATAGAAATTTCTATAGAATACAAGCACTGAGCAGGAAGGCAGCATGCCCCACCTTTGCTAATAAACAAATCTGGATGTCCCAAAGCTGTTTATCACCAAAGAGATTAGATGAGAAGTATGGATAAATTCAGGAATCAGGTATGTTTAGTAACTTTATCTAATGGTTTGGAATGTCAGATACTTCCCCTTAAATACTGGCTTCCCTGGGTCAGTCCACTTGCTCTGGAGTACTGCTTTGTCAGGTTTTACCTGCTCTCTTTGTGATTTTGATATGCATATTATCATTGCCCTTGCATGTGGAACTTTCCAACTATGTCTGTAAAAACTGGAAACCTCATGGAGATCAGCCCTTACTCCTTCTTCTTCTCCTTATTGTTCTTCTCGCTACTTCTTCTACTTGTCCCCCCTATTCTTTCTCGTGCCCTCTTTTACTTCACTTTCTCCACTCGCATAAAGAATAAAGAACATGCAAAAGTAACATGCTTGAGTTAATTTTTAACCCTCAGATCCTCGCCTGCTGTAGACTTCCAATTATGAGCCCTGAGAAAGTACTGAGGCTCGTACTCAAGGCCCCTCTATACCTCAGCTTCCAAATTGTGGATGACATATGGCAAGCTGTTTCAGGCTCCTTCTGCTTGGACTACCAGGCTGAGATGGACTGTACCCTGGAACTGTCAGCCAAATGAACCCATTCTTCCTTAAGCTGCCTTTGCCTGGCATGTTATCACAGCAACAGGAAAAGTGCTTTATCTTCCCATAAAGCAATTTCCCAGAAATTCTTGAATCCCTCCTGAACCTCCAGTTGGAAGTTCTTGCCTTAGTTCTCAACCCCTTTGAACGTCTTTACACATACCCCTTCACTTACACTGACTGATGGCCAAATGAAACACCAGCACTAGAATTCCAAACCCAATACTCACCCTGTTGTCCTATCTCAAAAGCTATTAGACATCCTTTACTAACTAACTTAATGGGCTGAAGACACTGTACTTTCTTCCTTGAAAGGTATTTGTTGTACACAGACAAACAGAAAGAATGAAATTCTAAAAGGAAAGAATTTTTAGACCTGAGATCCAAAGGGGTTATTATAAACAACAGAGAGTGTTAAGAAAAGAAGAAGAAACATTTAAAAGAGGTCAAGATAGTCCTTCAACAGAACCCTTTTCATTTATATTGTTTCAAGTAAAAGATCACATATTCAAAATGTTCCTATTAATTTTCATATGCTGCACTGGCTCGGCATGTTTGACTATTTCACTTCATAATGTTTTGGCACAAAAATGTAAATAACATTGCACTTCATCTTCCCATGCTCACACAGTTCATTTTCTGTAATAGAAGGAAGAATACACCAACAGTCAGAAACTGTGCACGTTCTGCTGGTGGGAATCCAAAAATGGTTTTTAACAAAGGTTTCTGTCACAGCTTGTTCTTGGAAGTTTGCTCTCTGTCAACCACATCTAGGATTACGGGAGAGTACAGATCCTCTTAAAAATCAGACACGGTTACTGTAGGTAGGTGTTGTTTTAAGTTGAAGCCTCATCACTGGAGCATGCTATTAAGTTTTTTTTCAAGAGAGATGCTTACTTTCAGTCAATGCAAGGACATGACATTATACGCTTGGGGCAAACAGATTGACAAGCAGCTTTTTACAAAACGTACCATTGTGATCATAAAGGGGACTGGATTTCAGTCTTGGCTCTGTTACTGACACCTGCTGTAGCCTTAAGAAAGATACCCTAATTTCTATCTTGCTTCCCAAGATGTGCATCTCAGGAACATCAGGTTTCTGACTGGTGTTCAACAATTTTCAGTGATGCTCAAGCTCTCTGACAAATCATACACTAAGCCATCTCTTCCGTGAAGAAATATGGTATTCTTTTTAAGCCAACATTTCTCAGTTTATGCTACTACACAACTACAAATGTGTGACTTACAGAACATATATTTAGAAAAATTTCTCTAGGTATAAGTTTGCAATTGAGGAATCAAAAATGAACACATTGGAAGAGATTTAATTTTTACCTATTCTTGTTTTCTTTGCTCAAAATGTTTATGACATAAAGTAAGAATAGAAAAATAATTTCTTTATTATAAAATGAACATGGGAATCACTGTTTATGGAAATATAATAGGTTAGCTAACTGAACCTTCTTCATCCAAGACATTTAAAGTTATTAGTCTATATTTCACAGATATTTTACATGCATGTATGGATGAATTAACTAAAATGTTTGAGGAAACATTCTTGGGTAGCAGTGATTTGGGGAGAAAGACTAAATAGACAGGAAATATCAAAAGCTGTTAAGTAAATGAGTTCTGCAGCCAGCAGCCTTCCCTAGAGCATTTGGGTCAATGCTTCTTGATATACAGTGGTAGGAATAAGTGCTAGCAGTGAGAAAGGAATATGTATCTCAAAAATTAAGCTAGGTGAGAAGTCATGTTTGAGCTACTTCTATAAAGCTAGGCACCATAAAATGAAAAAAGAATGAAACAAAATCCATTTCTTGAACAATAACATGAAAAGTGCTGCCTCAATCTGACTCTATATGGATAATAATAAAATAATTTCATTGAGAACCACAGGTCAGTCTTCATATATGTTTGTATCATGTATTAATATCACTTTGGTAGCCACAAAATCTCTAGAATAACATAGTTTAAAGGGTTGTCAGTCTCAAAGCATAGTAAGTGATAAAGTATTAGATGCAAATACAAAGTAATGTATTACAATTTAAACTCCAAAGACATATAATGTTCCAGGGAATCTAATATTTACACCACAGAAAGAGAGAGATTCAGCCACATAAACACACACAAGCATGCACACAAAGACACATACATAAATACACACAGGTAAACAATATATATAACCACACAAGACACATATACATACATGTATAATATCTCTCTATCTCTCTCAAACACACACACACACACATATATATGTACATACACACAAATATTTGAAAGTATTTTACTATAAATTGGAGACAGAAAAGCCAGCAAACAAAACCATTAAATCCTGAAATATAAGATTAGATACTTTTTTACAAACCTACTATGAAATAAGAGGGAATCAAAATTATAAAGTTATATAATAATAATATAAGTATTTGTAGCTATTATAATTCATAATCTACAAAAATGACATTGCCTTTATATAACCCAATGGAAATTTGAATATTCGATAACATGTGCCTGAAAAGATAGTGGTTTATAATACTGAACTAATAATCCCACAAATAGGGACTTAAACTATGAGTGAGAAACAAGAAGACATAAAACTGAGGTGATGCAGCTAAGTACATATCTTAGGGTTTTCATTGCTGTGAAGAAACACCATGTTTATGGCAACTCTTATGAAGGAAAACATTTAGTTGCAGATAGCATACAGTTTCAGCGGTTTAGTGCATTATCTTCATGGTCTTCATGGCAGGTTGTATACAGGCAGACATGATGCTAGAGAAGGAGTTGAGAGTTCTACATCTTGATCCATAGGAAACAGGAAGTGAACTGAGTGTCATATTGGAAGTAGCTTGAGCATAGAAGACCTGAAATTCCACCCCCACAATGACACACTTCTTCCAAGAAGGCTACACCTACTCCAACAAAGCCATACCTTCTAATGGTGCCATTCCCAGTGGGAGCTATTTCTTTCAAATCACTAAAGCAAATATATAGTTTAGATTCTGATGAGAAAAAGAAGGATGATATTTCAAAACATTTCTAGAATTGGCCAAAGGCAGGATACTGCATATAACATGAAGGGCCAGGCCTGCTTGTTTGTTGGGGTTTTTGTCCTGCCTGGTACCCTACAACTGTTTAGCCCCAAAGAAAATCACACATAGGTCTCCATAAATTATAAGCTGATTGGCCCATTAGCTCTTACCTCTCACTGGCTAACTCTGACATCTTGATTAACCCATTTTTCTGATCTATGTTAGCCATGTGGCTCAGTACTTTTTTTCAGTGGGGCAGATCACATCCTGCTGCTTTGGTGATCTGGGCAGGAAAGTGGGAAGAATCAACTTCCTCCTCCCCAGAATTCTCCTGTTCTCATTACACCATTTCTACTTCCTTTCTGGTTTTCCTGCCTATATTTCCTGCCTAGCCAATCAGCATTTATTTAAAACATGATTGACAGAATACAGACAATTCTCCCGCACCACCCGCAGACTCACGTAATCAAACATGCTATGAGTAAAATAGTAAGAACAGTAACTTAGATACAGATCAGTAAAAACCCACAAAACCTCAAACCAAAGTCCAAATGAAAAGGTTAAATTCAATCATGGAGAACACAGAAAATATTATCTATGAAATAACAAAGAGAAAGTTGATTATTAACAGTGCAAATGAATCTAAAATGTGTTCCATTCACCGTTTACATAGTATTCTATAATTCTAAAAACAAAGCAAAATGGGAAAGCCTAACTAACAAAGGGGCTTAGTAGAAAAAAAAATGATGATAAGTTGAGTATGCAGCCATCACACATCACTATTGAGGGTTTTTGGAAGCCTGCCTGCCTGTTTACCACATCAAAAATGTACTATTCCCTCCCATTTTTTGTCCATACCTCTCTACAAACCCAGAGAGGTACATAAAACCAGGATTTCAGCAAGGGCCAGTATACACGTACTGTAGGATAAAATACTAATGCACCTATTTAAACCTTTAATATTTTTAAGTCAGAATAAAAAGTCTTTATGAATGGTATGTAGAGTTAGGGTTGTAGATACTGGTTATCAAACATGGACATGTTTAGTGGTGCATAAAATTATAAATAACCAGATTACATCTGATGTTCTGAGTTAGAATCCCCAGCAGAGGAATCTTTCATTTAAAAGCTTCATATGGATATAAAATATAGATATGCATTATATGATAATAGAAGTAAAATAGTCTAGAGGAACAAAGATGTAAGGAGAGAAGGAGGAGGCCCAGGAAAAAAGAGAGCAGTGAGAAAAGGCACTGGGGGAGGGGATATGTTCAACAATAATATATATCATATGAGAGTTGACTAATAGAACTGAAATAATAAAAGAGCATAAAAAGTTTAAAAATAGCTGTTAGAGATACCAGAATGTCATTGTTTAATGCATGTAGCTCTCATATGAGTCACAAATATGCTTGTTGTCATGACTGGGTGAGTCTCCTGCTATAGTTAACTACATGGCAACATAATTGTAAGGAGAGTTGTTATTAATTTTTATCAACCTATTTATATGGATGAGGGAGCCACATAATTTATCCATGTATTTTTTCATAGAAATTGGCAGAGAACTAGTGACTGTGGAATCAGAAAAAGAAAAGTAAGGCAATTTGAAAAATCTATTGAAATTTCCTCTCGGTGAAAGGAATGATATTTAATACAAGGCATTCTTTGCAGGTTTTGTGACAGCCTTCTATAAGAGAATCCTGAGTACCTGGGTGAAACTGGGAAACACAGAGACAATACTGGTTCCGTAAAACACCTTAGCTAACTCCAACACCCTGCTAACTCCCATAAACTCCATTAGTTTTTATTCTAACCGTGGGTACAACCTGTTCCTATACATACACCAAGACTTGTATTTAGATAGAGAAGCATAAAGATCAATTAGTTTTACTAGTATAATTGCAAATGTCTGGGACACCATTATTTATCCACCTTGTGCCACCTCTGAGCCAATCAGACGTGGTCAGAAGCACTGGTCCCAAACTTTTGCTCATGATCCCTACGGGAAAAGTAACCCTGAAAAAAGGAGGAAATAGGAGAGATATGTGTAAGGCCAATTAGTTACTATATTTCCAGTTTTCTAGCTTAAGTGCAAAGGGAACCTCTGACAGAAACAAACCAATTCATTTAAGTAAAATGTTTATAACAGCAGAGTGGCGGTACAGGTAAGGCCTTAAGTATATTTTTGGATTGCTCTAGCAATAAGAATTTGGACTGAGGTAAGACAAAATGTAAATTCAGAAATAATATTTCCATTTTTCACTCCCTTCTGTCTCTATTAAACATTGGCTGTGACAGGAAATCTTGCCAACATTCTACTGTTTGTTTGCCCAGGACCTATGGAAACAGTATTAAGCAAATTTATTCTTCAAACTGCCTTTCTCTCAAAATCCAAATGTGCACCAATATGAATTCTTCCAAGCATACAAGGTTGGCCTAGTTATCATTATAGATCTCAAACCACTGAGCTACATCTACAACCCCGAACTGGTTAAAACCCCATCATTCAATGGGGTTTCTGGAAACAAATCTACTGAGCAACTGGGTAAACCAAACAAGCAAGTGAAAACATTCTTTAACTTTGAATTACTTTGCTTCTTCACATCACAGAGACAGTCATGTTCTCTGTGATAGTTACTGGACAAAGACAAGTAAGTTGTGCTTTCTTTATTCCAATGATCTTACCTTTATCCTAACAACTTCTGTAGTTTCCACTGAAAAGGAAAATGACATATTTTATGCAAATAACAAATTGACTTCATGCAAAATATAATAAAGATATGATAATTATACTTTCTAAATTTTACAAAAGAGAGAATTTAAGTTTGGTCTTTTTGAATGAACTTTGCAAAATCTGTTTTGTGTTGTCTTTGACATCTCTAAGGGTCTCGGTGTCCTGTAGCATGGCATATATTACACTTTCATCTGCAAGCAAATTCAACTAAATTTCTACACCTCAGATCCTCAAATAAGTCCTCTTAAGCATTTGTAATATTCTCAAACTGGCAAATTAAAGGACCACATTAAACCCTTCTTTAACTAATTATTTATAGATAAAAATAACCCACAGCAGTTGTCTAAAGAAATAGATCAGGATTCTACTTCAATGGTCACTCAGCATTTAGTCAACACTAAGGAGCCAAACTGGGTTTCTAAAATAACTATTACAAACAACTCCAGTTTCTTCTGGGTGTGTGTGACTATGGTCAGAATTTAAGCCAGTTTACAGACATGGGTGAACGTGGGATGATAGCATTATGCTTTATGTTACTGTGCCATTAAAAGTAAGTTCTTTTGCTGAAAATAATTTGTTACCTACCCTACTATTATTCTATGTTGTATTAGTTCTGTTCTTCAAATTGGTGTTAAGTCAGCATCTAAAGGGTATTTCAGGAAAACTGCTTTTTTATGTACTTGATCACTGCTAAGAATTTGGATGTTCAAGTTACTATACAATTTAAAATAATGTACTTTAGCAGTGAAAATTGATTAATGAAAAATTATACTTTATGACACATTATGTTATTTTCTCTCTCTCCCTTTCTCTCTCTCACACACACGCATACACATGTGTCATCATGAAGGCAGCTCTTGGGAGAAGCCATCCCTCCTTACATTTAGTAATCAAGAGAACCTGCAAAAATTTCCTACAATTTCTGAGATTCCTTAGTTACACATTTATCAGAAGTAGAAATCTTGCCATAGGATTTTATATAGCATACGTTTTATGAGCAGTGGATGGGGTGATTCGTATAAATGCAATTCAGTGCTGAAAACAGTAATAAGTTCTGTTATGCTGTAGATGTGTGATGCCCCTCGGGGCTCATGCTTGATGAGTTTCCTGGCCGGTGCTGCTGTCTAAGAGTGTGTGGTGTGGGAGGATGGCTGGTGGAGGTGGGTCACACGGGTGGTGCTTTAATGGTTATAATCTAGTTCACTCCAAACCCAAGCTTCACTTCCAAAGCTCCTAGATCCCCAGGCACTGGGTCTTCTCAGAACAAGAGACTAAACTTTCGTGAGCCTGAAGAAAAGACCTTCCGTCTTTAGGTGTAGACAAAGCCAGACCCTTTCAAGATTTAATTAATAGAATTGTGTTATGAACTAGTCATTTGCTGAATTTCATGGCCTAATTTAAAACTCTAACTGAAAATCTACCTTATGGTGCAGCAAGCATATTTGAGTAGATGACAGAATTGAAATCAAGTTCTTCAAAAGATTTAAGTCACATGGTGCTTATTACAGTACTATATATAATAGCTAAGATGCAAAAACCAAGGTCCAGTGATGGATTGATGGGTAGAGAAGTGTGATTTGTATATACAGCTGGAAATTACTGTAGAGTGCCCTGTGCTGTTATTTGAATGGATTTGGAAATCCATGCCACATGGATTAACCTTGAAGAAATTATGTTGGCAAAATAAACCAATTACAAACTGCTGTCCTGCATTACCATTCTCCTGACCTATCAGATGGTCAAATGACAATTAGTAAGTGCTAACGGGAAGAAGGACTTGTTAACTAGCATACGTAATGTTTATGTCAAGCTATGAGAAGTTGTATGATGTTCCTACAGTTAGCAAGAATGAATCACCTGCACAGTTTGTTGGGGGAAGATACCCAGCCTGGAGACTACTCAGTGGTTAAGAGCACGGACTGCTTCTCTGGGAACCCAGTTTGACTCTCTGCACCTGCATAGCAGCTCAGAACCACACCAGTTCAAGGGAATTCAATGCTTCCTTCTGATCTCTGAGGGCATTGTCACATGTGGTACACAGACATACATGCGAACAAAACACCCATACACACAAAATAAATCTTTAAAAGAGAGAGTCGCCTGTTAACTGATTTTACCACAAATAAAAACAATCTTATGTCTTTTAGAATGTCTACACTGTTGTATTTGTCCTGGGATTATAAATGAATTATTAGGTGAAGGTGTATCTGTAAAGGCAGAATAACTTCTAATGTTCATAGTATAGCCGAACATGACTAAAAATATCCACTTGTGTATACCAAAATTGCTATAGAAAATGCAGCGGCATTTCATTTGTATTTTAATAAATAAAGCTTTACTGAGGATCAGATAGTAAAATAGCCCCACTGGTCAGTCTTACAGTCCAAACAGTGGTAACACACCTTTAATCCCAGTAGCCACATTAGTTGCCATAGAAACCAGATGGTGCATGCCTTTAATTCCAGTGGTAATCCCAGTCCAAGAGGAGATTATAAAATGGGAGGAGATAGTTCTCAGACACAGTCTCGTTCTGAGATTCCTGGAATCGAGACCAGATGGTGCATACCTTTAATTCCAGTCCAAGAGAGGATTATAAAATGGGAGGTGATAGTTTTCAGACACAGTCTCGTTCTGAGATTCCTGGAGGCAGGATAGCTATTTTTGGACTGAGGTAGAGGTAAGAGCCAGCGACTGGCTATTTTGTTTTTCTGACCTTCGGGTTGAACCCCAATTTCTTTCTCTCAGTTTTTATTAATCGTACTTCAGGAGAAAATTTGAATTTGAGTGAAAACTATTTGAGGTGATAGAACTGCCAAAGATTCTGATCAAATTATTATGTATCAGAGCCATACACTGGAATATTACAATATATGCCAGAAATATGTATAATATGTATTAAGTAAACTTTAAAACAGGCAAACAGGTAAAATTGAGTAAAATTAAAAAGTAAATTTAACTAAAAGGAAAAGTCAGGATCAATCCAGGTAATGAAATCATAAATACAATTCTAACTTTCCTCAAATCTTTATTCCTGTTTCTAGTCTCGCCTCAAGCAAACAGTTGCCATGCTAAAATTTATGTTTTAATAACTGAGCATATCAAGCTGAATGTCAGGATTTGTTTCTCAGTATTTCCAGAAAGAACTCAGGAGTTTCTCTGATTTTTTATTATAGTTTTCTCTAAAATTGAAACATTTCAAACTGCAAGGAAGTTCCTTGAAACAAAGTAAACAACCCAAAATCCTTTAGGAAGTACCTGAAACTAACAAGATTCGCTAGGTCACTCCCTCCCCAGGAGTAAACAGAAAAGACTGCTGACAGTCATTCCGAAATCAGTGCTGCTGCAAAGAAGGCCAAGGCCAGTCAAGCATCCTGAACAAAGCAGAGACCAGCAGAACTGCCTAGAAGAGGTTCAGACGAACTGAGCTACCTGAGAAGGACACTCCAGTCTGTTGACTTGCCTGCTGGCTATTCAGAGTACTAGAGGGTCCACTTTCACTCGTGGACTTTGGTGATAAAGCTATCTTTAAGTCATTTCTGCTCCATTAAATAACCTTCCAACCACATTCTTCCTAAGTAATCCTAATGAGACTAATTGATTAATCAAGTTGATTTTTGGAGGTATCTGTAATTTGAGCTGTCTTGATCTCTGCATCTGGGGTGAGTTCCTGTGGAATATTTTTTTGTTAGGGTCCATCCGCAGACCACACCACAAAGACAACCGCTCACACATGTAATCTTCAAGAGTGTTTATTTCTAGAGAACAAATTCAAGCACGCAGGGGCCAGTCACACAACAAAAGGGCAGCGACCTGGAGAGAAATTCACAGGTTCCTTTTATACACCAGTAGGGGAATTCCAGGGAGAGTTAAGTCATCTCCAGCAAACGTGATTGGCTAAGCAAGCAGCAGTTACACTACTTTAGTGGCATCTTTAGGCATGTCAGGGCAAGCCCAGACATGTGAGTGGCTTGCAGAATCCACCCTTTTCTGAAACTGGCCGGCTCTAGCCTGCCAGTACCAGGCAGGCTTCAGGGCTCAAGAACAGGTTGGGGAGGCTGCAGCCCCAGCCTCACTGGAGAATAGCAAAGTAGAAAACCTGAAGTGGAACTGGGGGTCAATGTCAAAGGCCACAGCTGAGGTAATTGGAAGTGGCCAACTGGGGTCCAGTTCCCAACTCCATGCCCACACTCACCTAGGGTGCCTTCATTCACCGTGGCTTGGCGCCAGCTCTGCCATTCAACCAGTGCTTTACTGCCAATGCTGTTGGCCATCTCAGTTTTAAGATGTGTTACATTTGTTTATGCAATGGTGGAACATATAATAAATGGTGGGGCATTTATTATAATGATGCAAAGATGTGCTCTTTCTTTTATGTTGCATTTGTTTAAGTCTGTGAAGCTGTGTTACTTTGCCTTTCTAAACCTCCTGATTGACTGATTGATCTAATTAAGAAGTGAACAGCCAATAGTAAAGCAGGAGACAGTATAGAAAGGGCTGGCAGGCAGAGAGTATAAATAAAAGGGAAAAAAGAGCGATCAGGAAGCAAAAGAGATGAAGGAATGAGAAAAGAAGGGGTCATTCAGCCAGCTACACAGCCAGCCATGGAGTAAGAGTGTAAGATTGCAGATGAGACAAGAGTTTGCAAAGGCTCTCAGACATAGAAACCATCTAAACTTCGGATAGACTCTTCAACACATGCAGAGATCACCCAAAGAAAGCAGAAATATAGGTACATGTTTTGCTGCTTTACAGAATTTTTCTTTATGTCCTCTATTTCTTTACAAGTCTTCCTTTTTCTTTTTGCTTTCATAACTGCTTGCTGGTTCTTTCTGTTGTTCTGTTTTGTTGGGTTTTCCTTTACCCTTTTGCTGAAAGGACGACTGTTTTAACACCGTTGTTAGAGAATGCAGGTATCTGAGCATTTCTTCAGTGGTATTCATCTGCTGTCTTCTGTCCTTCAAACTTGAGGTTCTCCTGGCTCGACAATATATGAAGAGTGACTTTTCAAATCACTTATACCTAAGACACCTTGGGTGTTAAGAAACTCTTGACAGTATTTATTTTTTCCATTTTAGCAGAACTTTGCTGGGTACATACTGACACAAGAGGCGGGTACTGCTTCCTGCAGGGTGATTGGGGAAGCCCACATTGCTTCTCTGATTTTCACAAACATTTTATGCAGGAATAAGTCCTCTTCCTTACTGCAGGAGTGATGCACAAGTTGGGGTTATCCATACAGCCTCTGACAAACACCACTGACTCCTAGTGAGGAGGAGTGCCTATCAGCATCTAGGGCCAGGGCAGGTGGAGTGAGTAGCCTGAGACACTACTGGACTCCACGCTTTCTTCTTGGCCTCCTCTGACACCGTCCGCACATGGATACCTAGGAATATGCTGTTACCACGGTGCGGGAAAAGCTATTGATCCACTGTTCTCTATTTCTTTCCATAAACGTGGACCTCATTGTTGCTAAGAAAGGATGACAGTTCACGTTACCTCTTGTCTTTTAGTGAAATGACTCCAGTTTAGGCTTGTGCTACACAATAGGTCTCATTTTAGTGTCTTAAAAATCTAGGCCCAACACATGGGCACAGGAGACCACTTCCTACGTATAACCCCAGCAGCACAGACATTAAGGGCCTCATTGAAAACATGGGACCTCCTGAGACTGAGAAGCTTCTGTAAAGCAAAGGACACTGTCACTAAGACAAAAAGGCAACCCACTGACTGGGAGAAGATCTTCACCAACCCCGCAACTGAAAAAGGTCTGATCTCCAAAATATATAAAGAACTCAAGAAACTAGACCGTAAAAGACTAATCAACCCAATTATAAAATGGGGCACTGAGCTGAACAGAGAATTCTCAACAGAAGAAGTTCAAATGGCCAAAAGACACTTGAGGTCATGCTCAACTTCCTTAGCGATCAGGAAAATGCAAATCAAGACAACTTTAAGATACCATCTTACACCGGTCAGAATGGCTAAAATCAAAAACACCAATGATAGCCTTTGCTGGAGAGGTTGTGGAGAAAGGGGTACACTCATCCATTGCTGGTGGGAATGCAAACTTGTGCAACCATTTTGGAAAGCAGTGTAGCGGTTTCTCAGGAAATTCGGGATCAACCTACCCCTGGACCCAGCAATACCACTCTTGGGAATATACCCAAGAGATGCCCTATCATACAACAAAAATATATGCTCAACTATGTTCATAGCAGCATTGTTTGTAATAGCCAGAACCTGGAAACAACCTAGATGCCCTTCAATGGAAGAATGGATGAAGAAAGTATGGAATATATACATATTAGAGTATTACTCAGCAGTAAAAAACAATGACTTCTTGAATTTTGCATGCAAATGGACGGAAATAGAAAACACTATCCTGAGTGAGGTAAGCCAGACCCAAAAAGAGGAACATGGGATGTACTCACTCATATTTGGTTTCTAGCCATAAATAAAGGACATTGAGCCTATAATTCGTGATCCTAAAGAAACTAAATAAGAAGGTGAACCCAAAGAAAAACATATAGGCATCCTCCTGGATATTAACCTTCATCAGGCGATGAAAGGAGACAGAGACAGAGACCCACATTGGAGCACCGGACAGAAATCTCAAGGTCCAAATCAGGAGCAGAAGGAGAGAGAGCACAAGCAAGGAACTCAGGACCGCTAGGGGTGCACCCACACACTGAGACAATGGGGATGTTCTATCGGGAACTCACCAAGGCCAGCTGGCCTGGGTCTGAAAAAGCATGGGATAAAACCGGACTCGCTGAACATAGCAGACAATGAGGACTGCTGAGAAGTCAAGAACAATGGCAATGGATTTTTGATCCTACTGCACGTACTGGTTTTGTGGGAGCCTAGGCAGTTTGGATGCTCACCCTAATAGACCTGGATGGAGGTGGGTGGTCCTTGGACTTCCCACAGGGTAGGGAAACCTGACTGCTCTTCGGGCTGACGAGGGAGGGGGACTTGATTGGGGGAGGGGGAGGGAAATGGGAGGCGGTGGCGGGGAGGAGGCAGAAATCTTTAATAAATAAATAAATTTAAAAAAAAAAATCTAGGCCCTGAGCCGGGCGGTGGTGGCACACGCCTTTAATCCCAGCCCTCGGGAGGCAGAGGCAGGCAGATCTCTGTGAGTTTGAGGCTAGCCTGGGCTACAAGAGCTAGTTCCAGTACAGGAACCAAAAAAACTACTGAGAAACCCTGTCTCGAAAAATAAAAAAAAAAAAAAAAGAAAAACAAAACAAAACAAAAAAACAAATCTAGGCCCTGCATTTCCTGTGTAGACAAAGGTGGGGTAAGAAAGCAACGGTGTTTTCCTGTGTCTAAAAAGAGGGTATATTACTGTTAATATGTTTCTATACATTTTCACTTCTGCCTGTTTTAGAAAGAGCCAGCATCTTTTAAAATTAGTTTCTTTATTGTTGTCTTGGAATTCTTCTTTTTGCTAACTTTCCCACTTGTCTTTGAATAAATGAGACAAAAAGAAACAGAGAACACACTGCTATTCTGACCCTTGGATCTTTACTGACCTAATTTCTCCTAATCTTTCTGTTTTCTCATGTTAACTTCTAATACCCACTTTTATATGTGCTCTAGGCCACCTAATATTCTGGTTACTTTTAGAGTCTCTCAACTCAAAATTGGTAAAAGCTGCTGTAAATGTTAAGCCACTATTTTTCAGGAGATACCAAGGAATGGTAATTGTCAAGTTTGGTTGAACAAGCGATATAGTACACGGGGCCTGTCTCAGGTTATTGTCCTTCTTTGGAGGATAATGCCACCAACCTTACAGCTCAGATTCATTACTGGTTCTTTATTAGTTTGAAACTTCAAAAAAATTCTATGCATTATTCTTGTTGTTCTTTATGGGAGGTTTGCATGTTCTCAAGCAGTCCTCCATAGCCAGAACTTGAAGCCTTTCCAGACAGCTGAGGACTTTGATGCTATGCATTATTAAGCATTCTCTTCTTTGTACCTACCTGTGCTGAGCTCATAAATCAATTCTGAACATGGCTATTCTGGATTTTAAATAGATCAGATTTGCATAATTTACCGAAATTAATCAAATGCTTACTAACAATCCATTTGCTACACATCAGCTGGTATTAGCTTACATGTACTGGTACCCTCATTCTGGACACTGAAATTCTGATTTATATGGACTTCATGATAATAAATTATTGCTATTCTCCACCCCCAGTACCTTCCCTGGGATCCCATTGGCATTCATAATGATCCAAAGCATAGGGCTAACTCCCACTTCAGGAGAGAACGTCAGAGACTGTTCCAAAGCTGTCAACAGCAGCCTGTATTTTTGATGAAGGCTCATCATTAGAATATTTCATGTTCTGCTTTGTACACCTGGCTATAAGAACTCTGATTTGAGCTTCATTTATTATAGGATTTTTTTTCTTGGTTATCATCACCTCAATTATATTTGAACCAGCAAGCAAATACCTCTCAGTGTGCATGAAGGCATTTCTAAAAAGGTTTAACTAAAGAAAGAAGATCCAGGCTGAATGTGGTTGGCAAATCTTATTAAAATGAAAAAGTGAACTGTGTACCAGCATCCATCTTTCTGTTTCCTGACGGAGGATACCGTGTGACCAGCCCCTTGCATTCCTACTGGGCCCCCTCTCCATTGTCAGGGGCTGCATCCTCAATCTGTGAGTCAAAACAAACTCTTCCTTAAGCTTCTTTTGTCAGGTATTTGATCACGATAATGAGAAAATTAACAAATACAAGTATTTCCACACAGAATTGCTTCTTGAGGCTGTTTCATTTATTTGTGTGGTAAACAGCACAATCAGCAAAACAATTCAGAGTTGTTTCTGCTAATGCGTGCCATTTGAATTTCTAGCCCATGAATATCTTTCCCTATTATCACCATCATTATAGTTAAAGCCAGAAATGATTGCCAGGTTAATGATTGCTGAATAACTTAAAAGGCTGACCTAATAGCTTAGATATCATTTCTCTTTGTTAATCAAATGTGATATTGAACACACGCAAGGAAGAACATTCTATAACACGTATTGCACAGAAAACAATCATTCACACCTTCCTTAGCAGTGGCCTCTTCATTCTGTCACTCACTGAGTCTTTCCCTTGGAGTGCAGGCTCTGCATATTGTTGTCATTATGATTGTTGGAGATAGCAGGCTCCAGTTTCCAATTAAAGGTACCATGTAAAAAATCCGAATTGCAGATGGATGCCTAGTGATTTTGCTAAATTGTAACACAATTATAACTTTTCACTCATGAATCCCATTGATTTAGAGATTGTTTCATTTTTCTTTTCAGTCCTGTAACTATTTTTCTTTGTGTTATTCTGCTACTTTGGAAATACTGATAATGTATGCTACAAATAAAGGAAAAAAATACTTATAGGTGTGTGACTATTTCTTGTTACTACAAGCAAGTCTTGGAGGACTTTTCTGGATTGACCTTAAATTATCATTAGTATTTAGTTCAATGAAATTAAAAAAAGAAATTTATGTTCTCCAGCTGGAACTAAGATTCGTCTACTGGGATTTAGGATATCTACTACTACTGAAGATAATGTAGGGATTGGGGTGTGAAGGAAAGGAAGACAGCCCCACTATGAGAATTGTTGGATTATGATGATTCGATTATGGTGACTTCACCTAAAATAGATTAGTGAGAAAAGTAGGTAGTCATCCCAAGCCCATCTAGACACAGCCTTCTTTTTAAAGAGGACTGTATCTAACAGGATATGTTCTTCCTTGGGGATAAATGGGTTGCATTTCTATAAAAGAAAATTGGTGGTAGCAGAATTTATAATAGATGTGATTTACTAAAGCTATGTGGCTGCTGACCATACTCAGAATGGAAATATCTCCTAATTGATTTTTACAAGAATATTTTGTTACCCAGATATTACATATAGCATTATCTCTGTTGGATCCTGTGGGCATAGATGTTGGTTGAGTTTACTTTTTACAATACACAAACCTATTCATTAATCCTATGACAGTGAAGGAACAAAGTCTCTGTGTGACTAAATGACTGGTTTCAGGTAACAAACACACAAGTTCAAAGGCTGGGTGCTAGCACGTCAATCAGTGTTGGTTTTTCCAGCTTCTCCAACTTGCATACTACTTGTGTATACTCTGGCCATGTCGAATGATGCAGCAAAGCTCTTATCAAAGACACTTTAAATCATTTTCATCTTATAATTGTTTTACATGTATTTTCTTCCCCAGCTCCTCATACAGAAAAGATGAGCTATACAGGGGTTGAAGAAAGGGCGCACTCACTAGCTCAAGAGATGAAGAATTCTGAGCGTATTAATAGGGGATTAGCCCACAAGAGTCCCTTCCAGGAGTAAGTGACTCTCATCCTCTGAATGCAATCCCAAGTCATGTAGGATTTTAATGATACAAAAGTGTTCAAAATAACTACTAGAAGAGAGTGACCTCAGCAATTCTGAATGGTCCACTTGAAGCACTAAAAAGGAGAATGAAAAGAATGCAATTAGCCCTGTTCAAGGGGAACTCCATGAGAAGAACTTAAGCCTTCCATGACTACAAAGGCATGCCGATGAGTGGAGCAGAACTAAGTTTTGACAAAGTTCTGAAACCGCCCTTCCCCCACACCTGTTCCAAACTACCTGCTTGTGTTTGCTCTGAAGCCAGGTTCCAACTGTCCTGTGGAAACCAACCAACCAGCAAGCCAAACTAGGCCTTTGAAGAATGTACAAAGGCAAGGATAGAAATACCCAGATACTTCAAAAAGCTTTCTCTACATCCGAATTCAATGCATACTTATTGAATAAGCATTTAATGAATCATATATCCAGGCTCAACACTGAAAGATAAAATATGATGGATTGTCCATTGCTGCCTTTTATTAGCTCATAGTCCAGTTGATTTGGAGTGCAAAATAGTTTTATGTGGTTTTGCTGAGGGTGCAGGGGTCATACTCAAGGCATGAAACTTTACCAGTGCCTCCAACTTCCAATGGAAGTAAATCAAAGTCCGGATAACTAAAAGATCTCATAACTTCAGGGCTACGTGGAAGCTGAAGGTGTAGGTTAGTTGTAGAATGCTGAACTGGTGTGTGTGAAGTCCTGAGTTCATTCCTCAGTACCACAAAAGTCAAATGCCAATAGCAAAAACAATTGCCTCTCTATGTTTCTCTCTCTTTTTCTCTCTCTCTCTCTTTCTCTCTCTCTCTCTCTCTCTCTCTCTCTCTCTCTTTCTCTCTCTCTCTCTCTCTCTCTCTCTCTCTCTCTCTCTCTCTCTCTCTCTCTCTCTCTCCCAGCACTCAGCCATACACCAATCTTAGGAAATTTTTCTTAGTAATTCACCAGTAAGGTTATTTCCTTTAATAAGACATAATTGAGAACTTTCAAAGATCATCACTAGAACAAGAGAAAAGGTATGAAAAAATTCTGCTGTCCCTATGCCTCCCTTTTATCATCTTCATCTGATACATAAGCCCTCTTCTGGGAGCTCCTTCTGCCCCCATATTAGTACATTGTCATAATTATAAAAAGTCTTTTATTTTGTTGCTGCTGTTGTTGTTGATGGTGGTGGTAGAGGTCTCTCTCTCTCTCTCTCTCTCTCTGTGTGTGTGTGTGTGTGTGTGTGTGTGTGTGTGTGTGTTGGTCGTAGTAGTAGGATGACTTTCAGAAGTCAGTTCTCTCCTTCCACCATGAGACCAAGCTAAGGTCGCCACACTTTGCACAGCAAGTGCTCTTACTTGCTGTACCATCTTGCTGGCCCCCATCATGTGTTTTCTTCATCAGTTTAGCAGAATTGGGCTTACATGTTGAGAAGTCTTTTTGCTAAGCAGTAGAGCAAAACTAAAGGGAATTAAGGAGAATACTACACACAGTTCAGCTGACTGAGAAAAGCCTTCTGGGCCTCTAGAAGATAGCTTGACTACAGGACTTGTGATGTAGGAGTTCCTTCTGTTTGTGTGTTGCTTTCATTGGATAATGAATAAAGAAACTGCCTTGGCCTAGTTGATAGGGCGGAACTTAGGTAGGCGGAGAAGACAGAACTGAATTCTGGGAAAAAGAAAACAGAGTGAGAAAACCACCAGAATCAGACATGCTGAATCTTTCCTGGTAATCCACGATCTCGTGGTGATATACAGATTAATATAAATGGGTTAAATCAAGATGTAAGAGTTAGTCAATAAGAGGCTAGAGATAATGAGCCAGGCAGTGATTTAATTAATACAATTTCTGTGTGGTTATTTCGGGTGTAAGCTACCCCCCCACCCTGGCAGCTGGGACAAACAAAGGGCCACCCCCCTCGTGCAACAGACTTGGAAATTTCTGTCGCTTCATTTGAGATTATGTATAAGAAGTTACTATCTTCAACCAGCAAGATAGCTCAGTGCCATCTTGCTCACACTGTTATCAGTGTCAAAGTAGTCCAGTGTCATCGTGTACACATTGGGTACCAGTGCCGAGGTAGGCCAGTGCCATCGTGCTCACACCAGTTACCGGTGTCCAGTTAGCCAGTTGCTGACAGTGGTTACCAGTGTCAAGGCTCAGAAAGTGAAAACAGCTCCCATGTCATTTTTAATAAAAGACCCAGAGTCTACTCCAGTTTCTGTCTAGATCTCTATATTATTGAAACAAGGGAAAACTCAGGTTTTCCTTTTTTTTTCTGTAGAATAAGCTGAATCTCAGTTCCTCTTCAAACTCACAGGACTCAAATAAGAAGTTATCCAAAAGCTGTTTGCACATTTATTCCCACTCATTTGGAGTCTCATTTCCAGAAAGACATAAAAAAAGAAAAAAGAAAAGGGAACATGGGTGTAGAAAGGCTAACACATTATTTGTTGGACATCCTAAAATCTTGTTTAAAAAGATTCTACCAGAGTAATAATGTGTTCTTCCATTTCCTCATTACTTTTGCTAAACACAACCATGCCATTTTTATGGCAGTAAGTCATAAAGAGTAAAGAAGTGACACCCAGTGAACCACTTTACTTCCTTGGCTTTGACAAGAATTCCTGTCTTCATTAGTTTTTACTATTATTGATATAACCTAGTTACTTGGAAAAAGAGAACTCCAAGTGAAGAATTATGCCTGAGGTCATGTCTGAGAGAGGTTGATTGATGGCTGATGCCCAGTATGGGCAGAACCTTCCCTATGCAGGTGGGCTCGGGCTGTATAAAAACGCTGAGAACAAATCACAGAGTGACTCAGTAGACAGCATGCCTCCCTGATTTCTGCTTCAGTTCCTCCATGACTTTTCTCATACTCTGACTTTTCTCAATGAAGGATTATGACACAGAAATGTAAGTTGAAATAAAGTCTTTCCAGGTTGCCTTTGGTCAGTGTTTTATGACAGCAACAGAAAGCAAACTAGGACAATGTTTTTTTTTTTTTTGCTCGTCTGTTTTTGTTACTTTTCTTGATTGGACTGTTATCAATCTTACATTCAATGAACCCACTTGACAGCTCAAATACACACTGCCCTCAGATTTGTCTAGGGATAACCATTCATTTAGGAGTTAAGGGCAATGGCCTCAGTTGGGAGCGGCAGGGAGAGATCTGTAGAAGATTTTGTAGAAACCCTTGGTTAGAATGAAAAGGGAATTTAGAAAGCATATCCATTTACTGCACACTTCCTTACCACAGACCACTGAAAACAATCTGAACAAAGACAGTATTACCAGTTTTCTGCAAACATGTGTCTTAATACAGAGCCTCCAAGTAAAAAGAAAAGAAGCATGGCAAAAATGCCGGCTTCGGCAGTAACAAGACAACCCACTACAGAATTAAAGATGCTGGCATGCTCTTCATCAGGAACAATTAAATATAAATACAGAATTAGAGAAAGAATATAGAGAACATAACTTCACTGTAAATTTCTTATTTACTATATATATGAAGAAATAAAAATGGAAAAAATAACATTTATTAATACTCCAAAAAATAAGGAAGGTACTTTTTCTCTCCTGGAGATTTTAAAACCATTTTTTAAAATATTAAGGTAATATTATAAATTTTAGGGAGATATTCAAGAAAAATAAAGAGCAAAAATTACTTATACTTCTAACACCCTAAAATAAGTATTATTCTTAATACATTTTTAATGTTAATATTCTTAATACATTTTTTTAGTATTATTATTAACTAACATGTTGATATATCTATTCCTCCCAAAATTTAAATACATTAAATATAAATGACAAAAAATTAACTACTACAGGATAAATTTTCCACCCATAACAAGCTGTAAGGTACTTACAGAGAAGACATTAAGAGAATCACTACCATTTATTCAACAGCACCTAAGCGAGTAGTCTGAGGAGTAATTCAGTCACTAATTCCAGGGCAGGAAAGCACTGCCAGTCCTTCACTGTAAGTTCTCCCAGCACATGGTACCCTTTAGTGCCATCTATCAGCAGACCTCTGCAACTGTAAAGAACTTCATTTACCCTCAGAGGGCGGCATGCCTCATTTCTGTGTAATCTGAAGTCCTGCAACCTACTGAGGTCTGGATCTCAATACACACTGTAGTCCATGCATTTCTATTACGTAAAAGCATATCCATATATGGTGTATTACAAAGGCGTCTATGTACATACTCGTCTGAGTCAATAAGCATTTGCATGCCCACCTGCAAAGATACACTTGAACATTCGTCAAGAGTCTAGTTCTCTGGCCTTTATTTCCAGAGCTGACAAACTTTCCCTGAGTCAAAAGCTTCAATTGCTACTTAAGTTTTAGTGTGAGTTCCAGAGCTATCGTTTTATTTTTGGGGAAAAGGTGATCAATTCTAGCAATGTCCCTTTAATCACAATGGAATGTGAGATGAAAATTTGGTATCAGAATCCCAAGGCTAAGAGCACAGAGCTAAGAAAGCCTTGAGAATTATCTTGGCTGTATAGAAACAGCACATCGTGTGTGTAACTAAGAGAAGCAGCAAGCTGATACAGCCTTCAAGGAGAAGGAGAATAAACACCACATGGAGAAGTGAGCTAGCTTTCTTCAAAAGCTCATATGATGCCAAAAATAGGAAAGAAACTTATCAACCAGAGGAGCCCCAATGCCTGAAGAATGCAAAATGGCAAAGTCAGTGACCGTGTACTGACTTTGTCCTTTGGTGAGCATCACTGAAAATATTTCCTTTCTACCATTTTGAAGATTTATAATGCTATTCTTTCTGCTTTAATGAACTCCACGCTGGTCTCTGAAAATTGTTTCCTCAAAACGTTTAACACTCCTCAATGTTGGTGTTTTAAATTTTTTTTTAAGGCAACACAATTTTAAAAAGGGAGGGCACACTAGGAACTCCAAGTCCTGCCAACTTTCTCTTGCTGCCAAGTCCTATTAGTATAAATGAACGGTTTATTTTAAGAAATGCCTGATAAATGACTCTACACAATCAGTAATGAGGGTACTGTCAGCAAAGGAGAATCATTTCCAAAATTCCCTTGGCATTGCAGAGCTAGCGCCTTGTAAGCTCACACTGGGTTATGTGGCCCTAGCCCCTGTGGATGCCATAAATCTTCCCTACTCAGAGGACAGAGGAGTCGCTGATAAGTAGAGCTGCTAAGTTTCTCTATGTCCACTTATAGCTTTTGAAAACTGAAACCAAACAAAACATGATCATCTTCAAACTTACCTTGTCAGTAGTTTCTACTGTTATGCAAAGAGTTTATTTTACTTTCTTTTTTCAACTTTTCCTAGGAAAAAAACTAATAAAGACTTTGGGAAATAATGGCAATTTTTTTCAAAAATTAAAAACAAAACAAAATAGGCTCAGCCAAAACAGAACATAGTATCATATGACAAAGGAAAGTTGATAGAACTTTAAATCCTATAGGACCTACAGACTCACCCAGGGCCAGTCCATATCCTATGGGACCTACATACTTATCCAACTGCTGTTCATAGTCCATCCCATCAGACCAACACACTCACCCAGCTCCTATGTATTCATCCAACTCCTGCCCACATAGGATTTATATGTCCACTCGGTTCCTGTGCACATCTTATGGGACTGACACAGCACCCAATTGTGTTCGCAGCTTGTAGGACCTATGAACACACCTAGCTCCTGCCAACATCCCCATGAGACTTTGCTTGTGTTGAAAAGCACGTGTCACCCACAACCTAAAGATGTGTGATAAAACCAGCAGCGCTGCGGCTGGACCCTGTGAGGTGATGATCCCCCAGTTCCTCTGTGACACTGTGTGAATAGAGTAGCCCCATCAGGCTACTTATATTTTTATAATAATAATAATAATAATAATAATAATAATAATAATAGTAATAGTAATAATAATAATAATAAGCAATGTGTAAATCAATATCCCGGAAGTCAAAGATTGATGTCCTCCCTCCCCAAAACATGAATGGAGAACTGGCCTGTCTCAGAACTGTGTCTGATGGGAGAAAAAGCGATGCTCTTTTATGGCAGCAAACATTGGCAAAGCTATGGTGGGGATGAAAAGTTTCAAACTTGGAGTCCCTTATCTGTGAAGCCTTTTTGTGTTCTATAGAGGAACAGCATTATAAAAGTTAATGTGCAAATAAAATAAACAGCTCCTTTTAGCCCTTCCCCACCCTCAACTTTCCTTGGCCCAGTAATAAATCCTCCACAATGGGCTTCTACTGCGTCCGTTGCAGCACCGTTTGCCAATGACTATCTGAAAGACTTCCACTTACTTTTAGCAGAGTCTGTGTAATGTTGGTGGTGACCCTGCATTGCTGAGCCTCCAAGCGGGAGACAAAAGTGTTTCATACAATTTACACTACTCATATTTTGTATTTAATATGTTTAAACATGAGGATCAGAGTTCAGCGTTTAATGCAATGCAGTATGTACACAAGCTGACTAAATTACAGATGAGCAGAAGAGATGCTGCATACTTCCTCCAATCTTATAGCAAGAGGAAAGATACCAGCTCTTCTTGGGAAATATTTATAAGTTCCAAGCATTCTTCGCATTACTAATAAGCAAATTTTCCAATGGTCCTTAGAGGCTATGAGAAGAAATTGATTCCTATTTTGCAGATGAGGGACCTAAATCCTAGCTAGAAACTGGGTGAATTTCTCAAAGGCGAGTTTATCCACAGAGACTGAACAAGCTCCACTCAGTGCAGGATCTTAGCCCCTTGGTCATCCTGCCTGATTTTTATCTCTAAGAACTCTTGCAATGATACTGTTTAATCTCTATTGGGGTGCTTAGTCAGTGTCTGTACCCACAGTCCTACGATGCCTGCATGGGAACTGAAATGGCTAGAGGAATAGACTGAAGTATGGTCTTGCTTCGTGCTCAGTAAAATCCTTATAGAAGCCTAGTGACGTGTCTAGATGGACAGAGGGCTTGCTCTGCACGCACGGCTACCTAAGTGAAGATCCTCAGCTTACATACAAAGCGTCAGACCTGGTGTCACCTGTCTGGAACCCTAACACCAGTGGATGCAGAGGCAGGTGAATCCCAGAGCCTGGTTTGTAAGTAAAAGAGAACTGTCCACATTTTAAAGGAAGATCGAGGGTCCTGACTTCTGGACCCCACAAATAACACACACCACACAGCCAGACAAAAAGTGGCAATGGATTTCCAAAGTGTTCTTGTACCCTAAGGATTTTAACCTTTATCATCCCCACCTCAGAAAAATATTTGCACATGGATTAATAATTCAATCCAAGTACAGGTCTGATCCCAAGCTAATGCTTACAATATATCTCATGAGTTGAAAGGGTGGAGAAACAAAAGGTACAGATTTATGTAAGCTGGTCTATCAGCCTCAAAACCTGTGGTTCACTGTGATATTATCTGATTATTTTTAGAGAGCATAGCAGAGTGGAAAGGGGCCTTTAATTTTACTCTCATCTCACTTTGGGGTGACAGAGAATATTCCAGATCATTCAATCATGAAATAGTGAATAGTGATAATTATAGGAAAATTTAGTGCTCCTGACATTATTCTATCACTGTCAAAGGAAACGGATAAAGATAAATGTAAATCTTAAATGCTACAGATAAAATTCCTAAACGTTAATGTTGCTATTAGCCTTCTGGAGCCAGCTTTGGAAATGGCCACTGTATTGTTTCAACACCCCAAGTAAGTTAAGGAAATTCTTGTGATTCTAATTCTAGGTTTACTGATCATTTTCTCACACCTTCATGGGTAACAGAAGAACCAGTATACAAAGAGACCATGGAGGACAACTTTGATTGCTGAAGTCTGATTCAGCAACTTCTGACCACAGCTAATTAAACTGATAGGGTCCCAGCTCCCATACAGATAAACGCTGCACTTGTGTATGTCTGATATTATGGTCAGTCTTGTAACAATAACTTGTCCCCAGGTCCTCTCTATAGAACTGAGGACTGGCGTAACCAGCCACTGAATTATTTAGCTGGGGCCAATTCATCAGGTTGGTGGTGGTTAATAGAGCTGAGTGGCCATTATGGACTAAGTGTATGCTAGATTTACGAGGAGGCAGTGACTCCAAACACACAGAGGAAGCCCGTTAGGAGAGTCAGGGAAGAATAAGGCTAGAGCAGCAGATTCAGGAACAGATATGCCAGGACCATGCTGCAGTTCAGCACTGCTCTTAGTGAAGCTGGTCATTCAGCTTCTCCCACACAAAAACTTGGAATAAATCTTCCTTCACGTGAGGCAATTTAAGTGCATGTCTGTTTCTTGTAACCAAGAGAGCCTCCAGAAGAACAAAGGCCCCCAAGGAAATGATTAAAGACCTTCTGGCGTAGTCCAGCCCGTGTGTTTTCCAGTCCTAGGCAGTCCCAGCTTTCTTAAAATCACCAGCAATTGTCGGGCCTCCCAGAAGAGAGCATCCCCTAGCAATGCTCTGGGGACATGACAATTTGGTCATTCCTTCTTAAAAATTAACATGAAGAATGACTGCAGGTACAAAAGATCATGCTAAGCTAGTACTGCTCACACTCAGAGTAAGGGGAGCAAACCTGAACTGATAAAAAAGCACAATGCTAGTAACTTACCAGAAATGTGACCACTCACTAGGGATTTAACACCAATCTGCTTGAACACAATAGGAATGTGCTAACACATTCCTGATGCTCATGGAAAAGATGAGTGCTCCCATCTGGCCTGTCCTTCCATCATGCACCTTCTAGTTTAAGCTAACAAGGAAATGGGAGTAAGGGGCCATCCCCCAAGAGTTAAATCTGGGCCAGACTGTTGACATACCTCTCCATGGGAAGTACTACGAGGGCCTGTCTACAAAAAAAGTTGTACATTATCTCTTATCCTTGGGGCTGGTCATGTTTATTTGTTTTAATTCAAAATTTCATTGCTTCACAAAATAGTTTTATAGATAAAATTGTATTGTTCTGTAACAGAGCTTGGGAGAATGTCAGAGCCTTTCACTGTAAAGTATCTTTTCATTAAAGCTTCAAAATGAAGAAAAAGGATCTGAAAAGAAAAGGGATCAATATATTCTCTGTTTATTACATGTTCCATTTATCCATGGATGACAGATTGATTCCGTCCTGTCCACCATCTCCAGATGATTGATAGTGTCTTGGGCAAACAAAAGCACTCTAAAGTCAAGTAGTTTACCGTCTTGATGGGGCAGAGCTTGGGTTGATTAGCGCTGTCTTCCATAGTTAGGGCATGAAAATAAGCCAGAATTCTTTAGTTACTACGTTTAAATCTGTGTACAAGTGCTTGATTTAGAGTGGGGCATGTGTGAGCTGAGTACAGAGTGAGCCAACTTCAAATACAGTTTTCAGAGAGAGGTATTTACATTTAAATAAAATAATGTCGAGAAAATAAGTCTGAAATGAAACTTGTGACCCATAAGTTCCAAAAGGTCAGATTAATTTATACTAGAAAAGAAAACCCTCTGGAAGAATTTTACAAACCAAATCCAGGAGGCCAGACTTTTCTCATGTGCAAAAGAACCACATTTGGGTCATACAGTCAGTAAGATATATTTAATATGCGATGTAATCTACAGAGCTGAGCTCCTTACAGGAAAAACTTTACATTGATTTCAGTGTAAATAAGCTGACTTTCCTTGCTAAGCAAATATACTCACTGCTTTAATTTTTCGTATCTTGACAGATTATAAAGGACACTTTGATTCAAAGACCCAACTTGTCAAATAAGTGTTGATGGATATAGTAATTCCTCTAGTTTGATCACTATGTAACACAAGCATTCAAACACTGTATCATACCACTCTATTTCATAACTATGTACTGTATCATGTGTCCATTAAAATAAAGTAGCCCTAAAAATTGAAGGGCTTTGAAGGGCTGTCTCGTTACCCGCCCCCACGGACTTCGTAGTGGCATAACAGAACAAGTGTTAGGCACCACACTGGGAATCGAGCACGACTTCCCAGGAGTAAGCAAAAGCTGGCGATAGGGACAGCCTCCAGAAAGAGGCTCAGGGAGTGATTGTCCAGCAGTGGACGACAATGTGCCTACGCTCCAACAGAACAGATAATGTAGAAGACAAACTTTGGAAATGGGTATGAAAATGAAGTAAGAGGTGCAGGAGCTGAACCATTTTTGAAAGATTTACCGGTATTCCAGATGTCCATGGAGCTTCTCCCTCTGATACATGCTAACTTAGTTTTATGCTACAGTGTCTTTAAATGAATTTTGAAGACTACAGCTGTACTGACTTATTTGTACTTCCATGGAAAGAGATAAAGTACAGAAATAATCCATTCACATTAAACTCAAGCCAGAGATTGTATAAATTGTTGGACTTGCCTTCTAAAAGGTATAAAGTATGGCCACTTAACCCAAACCAGACATTTTCTCCAAGAGAAACAAACCACAGCATGGTTCAGTGAAATGGTTTCAAACACTGACTCTCATCAACAGTTGCTCTGTCATACTAACTGTGTGACCTTAACCATGTCCTTAATCAATTTAAACCTTAACCCTGAAATCCGTAAACTAGAGGACATTTACCCAGCAAGGTAGAAGAATTAATCACCTTATACAGTGTGACCCAGAGTATCCGAGAGTGTGAACTGGTGATTACAGATACACCTCCTATCGTTGTCTACTGAGTATACTTGTAGATATGTTTTCCCAGTCAAAAGGAAATTGTGAGTTCACCTCCTACCAAAACATCCTGCATAAACCTGTGACCAAGGAAAAATAAAGGACATTTTGTTTTGTTTTTCAACATAGGGTTTCTCTATAGCTTTGGAGCCTGCCCTGGAACTCACTCTGTAGCCCAGGTTGACCTCGAACTCACAGAAATTAGCCTGCCTTTGCCTCCAGGGTGCTGGGTTTAAAGGTGTGCACCACTAGCTCCTGACAAGGACACTTTTTAAAAATAATCTCTATACTATGACTAGATCAAGGCCATGTTACACATTTTAAGCAGAGCTCATTAGTAGGTGCTGACTCTCAAGAGTGCTTCTTCTGAGAGCAGCCACATTATTGGTACTATCAAATGTTCTCATTTCAGAATGTTCAGGCAAGTCTTTTACTAATATTGTTTAATACCCCTACAAAAAGTTAACATAGAGGATAAGCAGTGTCCAAAAGTGTCAGACATGATTGTAAGCCATGTGTTGATGGAACATGCCTTTGGCCACAGTTCTTCCAGAGACTGTGAAATTGTGAGCCATCTGACTTCCCACCTTTATATTAAACATTACATATGGAACACACCAATGGCACAAAAACTTAAGACTCGTCAATTCTTAATATTCAGGACAAATCTCCCTTGGTTCCACTTTTTTCTTCTTCTTTATTTTTCTTTTTAGCAAAAATATTTTAGTCATTATATTACATAGTTGTGGTATTTTAACTAGACTGAAAACGTGAGAATGTGGGAAAAGCCTATATATTACAAAAACCTTCTAATTCCCTTTCAAAGCCTTGTGATTTGTACATAAATGGCATTAGCACCAGAAGTAACTGCAAGAAAACGTCATTAAAACATTGCAATAAGATACAGTGTGTTGGCCTACAGGTTCCAATGACTATATGAAATTCAAAATAGAGGAAAAACTCTATAGAAGTGGTGATTGCCCCAGCCCCCAAGGAATACTAAGAAAATAAATTAGTTTGCTTCTTCTATACAAGCATCTGGAAACTTTATAGCATTGATCAATAGTTATAAAGGTAAAAAAAAAAAAAGACACGTATATACTATCCTACTGACTTCCCTCTTCTAAATAAATTAGAGCATTATGCTAGTTTTTGTGTTTTCTTCCACTTTCACAGGTATTATTCAGTCAATAAATTTTGGAGTACCAGCAGATACCACCACTTTCTAGAATTTATTGTCCTTTTGCTTCTTAAAGAGATAGTCATTTAACCCTTTTTAAACTGGAAAAAAAAAGACTGACATCCAAAACTCTTATATAATCACAAGCCTATACAATCTTGGCGAATCTTAAGCTAGGGAAGGAAATAAATGTAGCAATGGAAAGATTTAGGTTCCCAGGGAATTGGCAGTGTTCTGAAAGTCTAAAATCTGATGTAGTGTCATTTGCCCTCACGCCAGTTGTTTAAGACATTTCTGTATAAAATTGATTTATACCATCCATTCTCACTAATTTCCTGTTTCTCTGTCCATTCACCAAGCAAGCATTTGAAGGCCTGAGCCATCTATGAGGAGTGTTAAGAATTGACCTAGGAAGCGAGGACCCCTCTGGGAGCAATTTGATTGGTTAATACTAGTTCTGAGCCCCCTGTGTGAGTCCTTATGACTGTTCCCATTCAGGAATGAATTACTTGACCTTAACTTTCTCCACAGGGGTGCACACCTTAATTTTCCACACAAATTTTCAAATGAAACTACAAAAACACTTCACTTATTTAGAGGTCAAGTATTTGCAAACTCTTGGAACCCAGACAAAAAGTATCTCTGCAGGCAACCTGTGTCATAAAATACCATGAGTTTTCCCTATCAGAGAGCTGCTTTACATCTAGATCAATTGCTCATGCTTTATTAACAGTTCAAATCACTATCCCAATACTGTTTGTGCCAATGGGACATTGAGAGAAACATATTGTAAATTAGAAAGAGGCATTAAAAGAGGCAATTCACTAAGTGTGAAAGATACTAATTAAAAAACTATATATGCACATGTCCTTGTGGTATGATTGAGCATACTTTTGGTATATACCCAAAAGTGGTATTTCTGGGTCTTGAGGAAGGTTGTTTCCTAATTTTCAGAGAAATTTCCATACTGATATCCAAAGGGGCTGTACCAGCTTGCACTCCCACCAGCAATGCAGGAGTGTGCCCTGTACCCCACAACCTCTCCAGCATAAGTTGTCATCAGTGTTTTTGGTCTTGGCCATTCTTACAGGTGTAAGATGAAATCTCAAAGTTGTTTTGATTTGCATTTCTCTGATGTCTAAGGATGTTGAACATATCCTTAAGTGCCTTTCAGCCATTTTAGATTCCTCTGTTGAGAGTTCTCTGTTTAGGTCATATCAGCATTGTTTCTCATAGCCAGAACCTGGAAACCACCAAAATGCCCCTCAACCAAAGAATGGAAAAGGAAAGTGTGGTACATTTACACAATTGAGTACTACACAGAAAAAAAAAATGACATCTTGGAATTTGCAGGCAAATGAATGGAGCTAGAAAACATCATAATGAGTGAGGTAACCCAGACCCAGAAAGACAATTATTATATGTACTCACTCATAAGTGTTTTTAAACATAAAGCAAAGAAAACTAACCTACCAATCACAATCCCAGAGAACCTAGACAACAATAAGGACCCGAAGGGAGACATACATGGATCTAATCTGCATGGAAAGTAGAAAAAGACAAGATCTCCTGAGTAAATTGGGTGCATGGGGAACATGGAAGAGGGTTGAAGGGAAGGGATAGAAGGGAGGGGAGTAGAGAAAAATGTATAGCTCATTAAAATCAATAATAAAAACTATATATGCAGAAAAATGACCCCTATGCCTCTGATCCATAAGGACATAACATACAAGTGTTAAAAATGTAGTAATATCCATAAGGAGTTCAGAAACAGAATAAAATACTTTTATTAAATTTCTAGCAGCTATTAAACAGATGTATTTTATAAAGTAAATACTATATAAAATAGATCTGTAAAACATACTTAGAGTAAAAAATTTTTTAAAAGATTAGCATTTGTTTAGCCTGTGGTGGTCTAGTCATTACATACCATGACGATTGGGCAATGGCCTCAGTCATTCAATGAATCACTTATTAACTGAAACTTGTAAATCTTCACTGAAGGAAGGCAAAAGACAAGAAGGAATGGGAGAGGAGGATGAGGAGAAGGAGGAGGAGAAATAACAGCAGAAAGATGCTGTCCTCCAAAGAAGGCAATGTTTGATTTGTATACCACAGGAACTTAGAAGAAAGTTGTACGGCTTGAGTATGGCCTGAGTTCCATGTGGTAGTCAGGAGAATATGGAAACTAAGCTGCAGGAAAAACATTACCATCTTCCCTCCCCATTTGGTTTGGAAAGTGAGGAAGGGAGATACGCAGGGAAGTTCGTATTATTGTTAGAGTTGCTTGATGAAGTTGGCAGGTTCTTTCAGGGCTAGTGGGTACCTGTTAAGACTTGTACTTGGACAGACAGATCAAGACAGTCGCGGGCAAGCAGTACAGTCACCCATGTTCTCAGAAGTAAGCAGAAAATCACTTTGCAAATTGTTCATCCTCTAATGATTTCTGAAGTGGAAAATAACTGTAAACATGAGAGGGTGAATCATGGAAGTTTCCCATAAAATAACAGAAATGGAGGGCTTTTCAGATTCATGTGTTCATTGATTCATAATTACTATAATACACAATTACTTTAACACATTTGCTCTTCTCTGATAAATCATAAAATTTTAAGAATATTATCACCTTTTTAGTTTATTCTCTTTCAGGTCCTATTCATTCTATAGATATGGTAAATAGTTGTTAATTATCAATAGTTATGTACTTCTAGAAAAATGACAAAATCTGAATATTTTAAATAAAATGAATAATAGTCACAATTATTTCCATCTAATATCAGATTAATTTCATTAAGGTAAAATTTGCTTTTAGAGCTTCAAGAATTTTCTGAAATTTTGGATATCTCTAAACTATAGAACATTTTAGCACTGACAAATTCATAGCACAGTGACCATGTATTACATAGACAAAAAATATATGATCATATCCAACCTCTCCACCAGCCACATTCTTTTCCAGAATGTATCTAGTTGGATCCATCTGAATCCCCTTCATGAACCACCCAATCCCCAGATCCAGTCCAGGTCCAGCATTCAGTTACCTGACACAGTCTGGCCACAACTCCCTATACCACCCTCAGTTTCTAAGAACACTTTAATCTTCCCCCAGCACCTACCATGTCTAGCCTCTCTATGCAACCAGATCATGCATACCCTTTGCCGGTGTCTAGATAATTGAGTTTGTCACATCCTTCCAACCCCCAAATCCACCCCTAAACTCTAAACTTGGACCAGGACACATACCCTGCACACCAATCCAGCTCGCTGTGTCTACCTAACTTAATTCCACCTAAATCACATTCAGCATTTACACCCAACTCAGCTAAAATAGCTTGTGCTCTGCCACAAACCTGATCTGTCCATGTCAGACAACAGAATTAATAAAAACAAATTCACATACCGAGATCTCACTGCAAAAATACAAACAACATAAAAGATCAAAGGATTACTACCACACGCCCCCCAAATTCACCAGTCTTTTAGAAATATTCACCAATGGAATTACCTAGATGAACTACAATTTCAATAACCACCTTCTCTAATAGATACATCACTGAACTAATTAACATCATACATAAGTAGACTTAATAGTTATCTATAGAATTTTCTACCCAAACACCAAAGAATATACATTCTCTTCAGCAGCACACAGAAGATTCTCTATAATAGTCCAAATCCCAGAGCCCAAAACAAAACCTGAAAAATTCAGAAAATTGAAATAACTTTGTATATCATACTGAACATAATGGAATAAAATTCAAAATTAACAGCAAAAATTCACTAGTAAGCACACAAACACATGAAGATTAAATGACTCATTACTAAATAATGAATGTGACAAAGAAAAAATCAAGAAAGATATTTAAAAACTCCTGGAAGTAAAGGAAAACATAGCAAAGCAAAACCTCTGTGACACATTAAAAGTATTCTGATGGAGGGAAATGTTTAGTTCTAAGTGCTTACATTAAAAAATCAGAAAGAGCATAAATAAATGACTTGATGAAAATCGAAAATTTAGAAAAACAAGAGCAAACCAAAACCCCAAACCAATAGACCACAAGCAGTAACAAAAATTGAAGTTGAAAATATTGAAACAGAAACAAACAAACAAACAAAAAAACCCCACAAAGAATCAGTAACTCCAAGAACTGATTCTTTAAGAATAAACAAGATCAGCAGACCCTGGACCAACTAACCAGAAGAAAAAAGTAGGATAAAAAGAGAATTCAAATCTACTGTTTCAAAAATTAACAAAAGGATTACAACAGACACCAAATAAATTCAGAATATTTTAAAGGAATAGTTTCAAAACCTATACATCATTAAATTGGACTACCTAAACAAATGGGCAAATTTCTAGAATCAGTCACACAAACAAAATTAAACCAAGGTAAGATCAACAACCTAAAAAGACCCATAACAAATGAGATTGAAGTAGTAATAAAAAGTCCTCCAACTAAGAAAAGTCTGGTCCAGATATGAATTTATAGCATAATTCTACTAGGCTTTCAACAAAAAAACAAACTACAATCAAACATTTTAAACTGTTCAACAAAAGAAAAACAGAAGGAGCACTTCTAAACATCTATGAGGCCAATATCACACTAATATGAAAACCTGTTAAAGACAAAATAACAACAAAAACTACAGGCCAATATCTTTGATGAATATAAATTGAAAAATTCTCAATAAAATATATACAAATTGAATACAGACATACATCAATAAGATTACCTTATCCACCATGACCAACTAGTCTTTATACCAGAGTTGCAGAGGTGGTTCTACACACAGAAGTAAATAAACATATGTTCACGTAAATGGTCTTAATGACAAACATCACATTACCATCTCAATAGATGAAGAAAATGGCTTTGACAAAAATTCAACATGCTTTCATGATAAAAGTCCTAGAGAAAGTAGTGTTAGAGAGAATATACTTCAACATAATAAAAGTCATAGATGAGAAACTCACAACCAACCTCATCTTAAATGGAGCAAAATTTGAAGCAATTCCAGTGAAGTCATGAAAGAGACAAAAATGTCTACTATCCTGATTCTTTTTCAATATTGAAGTACTATTTAAAACAAGAAGGAAAGAGAAGAAAATTAAAGGCCTACAAGAAGGAGAAGTCAAAGTATCCCTTTTTGTAAATAACATGACTCTATATTAAAAGGATCCTAAAATTTCCATCAGAGAACTTCTAGAAACCATTAATATATTCAGCAATATGTCAGGATACAGAATCAACTTGCAAAAGTCAATAGCTTTTCCATACACCAACAACAAACATACAGAAAGACAGACAGACAGAGACAGAGAGACAGAGAGAGATCATGGATCCACTCCCATTCACAAGAGCCTCAAAGAAAATAACATATCTAGGAACAACCCTGGCCAAGGTGATGAAAGACATTTATTAAAAAAAAAATGTAAACCTCTGAAGAAAGTGATTAAATACATTAGAAAATGGAAGGATCTTCCATGCTCATGATTTTTAGAATTAATATTGTGAAATGATCATTTTATCAAAAGGCATTTAAAGAGTCATTGCAATGTCAATCAAAGTCCACGTCTCACTCAATAAAAGCATAAAAAATATCTTAAAATTCATATGGAATCACAAAAGTCCCTAGATAGTCACAACAATCCTGAGCAAAAAGAGAACAATACAGGAAAGATTACCATTCCAGAATTCAGCTATATTACACAGTCACAGTGATGAAAGCACACAGACCAGTGAAACAAAATTGAAAATACAAACATGCATACACATAACTACAGCCATCTAGTATTCAACAAACATTCCAAAACATACACTTGAGAAAAGACAAAAATCTTCAACAAATAGTGTTGGAGGAAATAAATGCGCACACGTAGAAGAATGAAACTATACCTCTACCAATCACCACGCGCAAACCTGAGTGTGAGAGCCAGAGTGAATGGAGGACACTAGAACAAGGATAGCTAAATCAACTGAGCAAAGCTCACATGAACTCACAGAGACTGAAGCAGCATGGCCAGGGCCTGCATGGGTCTGCACGGGTCTTCACCAGGTCCTCTGCACATATATTATGCCTTTCAGTTTAGTGTCTTTATGGGGCTCCTGAGTGTGTGAAGCGTAGGTTTTGAACTCTTGTGCCTTCTCTTGGACTCTTTACCTACTGCTGATATACCTTGTCAAAATTTGATATGATGGGGTATTTTTATCTTATTATATTTTATTTTGTTGTTTTGTTGTTATATCTTAGAAACCTTTTCTTTTCTAATAAGAAGCAAGAAGTGGGTGAATCTGGATGGGAATGGAGGTGGGGAGGAACTGGGAGGAGTAGAGGAAGGGGAAATTGTAAACTCACCCCAAACACATCCAAAACCTAAATGTGAAGCCTGAATCAGTGAAACTGCAAGAAGAAGTCACAGGTAGTACCCTACCCTGTAGAATATAGGTATAAGAGAATATTTTCTTATTAGGAACTCATTTTTTTAAATTTATTTACTTATTTATTATGTATGTAGTGTTCTACCAGCATGTATCCCTGCAGCTCAGAAGAGGGCACCATATCTCGTTACAGATGGTTGTGAGCCACCATGTGGTTGCTGGGAATTGAACTCAGAACCTCTGGAAGAGCAGCCAGTGCTCTTAACCTCTGAGCTATCTCTCCAGCCCCAGGAACTCATTTTTTCTAGAAATTTAGGCCAACACTTAGAAAGTGTGACCTCATAAAACTGAAAAGATTCTGTACAGATAAAGAAACAGCTGAGTGAAAAGGGAGTCCACAGAATGGTAGAGAGTCTTTGCCAACATTTTACCAAATGAGTATAATCCCTACTACCTTCTAAATATTTATTATTATACCACAAATAAGTGCAGTTCTCACCTCATTAAAAAAATTCTCTTTCCAGAAATGGAGACTATTAAAGTAAACCCCACTTATCAAAAGACAAAGAACAAGAGGTCATGTGACACCCAGTTTCATCTGATACATTGACAGAGTCAGAGCTGTTGTCAGAGCACTTGTGACATGGGAGAGGCACACGAGTTGACTGGGGTCTAAGATAGCCTGCTTCAGAAATCATTCAGATCTGAGTGACCACACTATTTTCTTCAATCATTGATCCCAGTTTTTTTTTTTCTTCTATAGGAATCTTATTTTAAATAGTTTCCTGTAAGGCTTAATAATTACTCAAGTTCTTAAAGTGAAGAGAAGACTTTAAAGCATAAAGGCTGGTTTAGCTTGCTTGTTTCAAAAGCACAGAGTTTTTGACTCGTCTTTAAAATTTTAAATGGAAGTCTTTGTATCAAACTAAGACTCAAGGCAGGGCATCCACAAACACAAAAGTAAACAGGCATTTCCAAGAAAATTTGCCCGTTTTGTTTTTTCGTTAAAACAACCTAGTTCCATGGAGAGTATCTTGGAATTTCAGCTGGAATGGCAACCTCTGTCTTGTCAATTCTATATTTCTAATCCCACTTAATACCAAATATGTACAAATAACCATGATCTGAATTCAATTTACTGCAAAAAATTCATAACTAAAGATTTTGGGGAAAAAAAAACAGATCAGAAAAAACATTGCCCATCTGTAATTCACAACAAATTGAGAGAAGTTAGTTAATGAAAGCTGATACTGAGTCATATTAGCTATAAAATATGAAATATAAACTAGATTGCCATTTTTGCTTATTAACAAATTAAGGACTATTGCTAGGCAATGACAAAGATGAGAGAACATGACTACACCACATTGAGTATAGCTTGAGGCAGAGGAAGGATGAAGAATCTCCAACATTAGGAAGCCTATAACGCTGGTATGAGTCTCAGCCTCAGGCTGACATGTAGGACCACATTAGATGTTGTATCCATTGGCAACAGAATTAAATTAGATTACAATTACTTATCTTGGGAGTCAGCAAAGATGTCCAGCTTGTCACATAATATGAAACACCTCTAATTAACTTTGTTTTTAAAAGCATACCCTTCATAATCCAGGTTCTACTCTATTTAGTCTTGGATTATTTAGCTTAGTATTTTCTAATTTTCTATTAGATCTAGCTTTTCCATCACTACTAATACGCCATTTATATAGTTTTAGACTTTATTGTTTTTAATTGAGCTATACATCCCCCCCCTTCTTCCTTTCTCTCCTCTCCCCTTCCACCCTCTCTCCCGGCTCTCACACTCCCAATTTACTCAGGAGGTCTTGTCATTTTCTCCTTCCATGAATTTCTCTCTTAAGGTCTTTTTTGTTGTCTAGGTTCTCTGGAATAGTGGGCTGTAGGCTGGTTAGTCTTTGCTTTATGTCAAAATTACTTATGAGTGAGCACATATTATATTTGTCTTTCTGGGTTACCTAATTCAGTATGTTTTTTTCTAATTCTGTCCATTTATTTGCAAATTTCAAGATGTCATTATTTTTTACTGCTGAGTAGTACTCCATTGTGTAAAAGTACCACAGTTTCCTTAATCCATTCTTCAATTGAGGGGCATCCAAGTTGTTTCCAAGTTCTGGCTATTATGTATCCCAAACAGCTGAAAAACAGTTAAGGAAATGCTCAATATCCTTAGCCATCAGAGAAATGTAATTAAAACAACTCTCAGACACCATTTTATACCTGTAAAAATGGACAAGATCAAAAACACTGAAGACAACTTATACTGGAAAGACTGTGAAGTAAGGGGAACACTCGTCCATTGCTGGTGGGAGTGCAAACTTGTACAGCCACTTTGAAAATCAGTATGGTGATTTCTCAGAAAACTAGGAATCAATCTACCCTAAGATCCAGCAATACCACTCTTAGGCATATACTCAAAGGATGCTCAATCATACCATAAGGACATTTACTCAACCATGCTCATAGCAGTGTTATTTGCAATAGCCATTTATATATGTTAAGAAAAGAATGAAACATAAAAGACTTAGCCAAACTAGAAATATATCATGTTTTCTAAGGGACCATTATAGAACTGAATGGGTCTGATTTTAAATGTGTGTCTAAATGTAAGAGACATAAGCAGTCAGTTCTGATGGCTAAAAAGGTGACTGGTGACAGTGACAACAATGAGCTGTGTGCCTCAAATGTCAGGTAAATAAGAAATGGAATTAATTTTAAACTGCTATTTTTTTCAATTCAAGGCAAATACACCTCAATGGTAAGCTGACAGGAAGCTGGAGTGCGAGTGGACATGTCCATGCTTTACTTTCTACTGAAACAAAACATGCACTCAAAGGTAGGTTTTCACACATCCTGAACAACCCCTGTACAGGGTGACACTTTGTGCGGTGGGGAGTGGTTTTCTTCATCTCACAGGAACTTCTAGACTGATCATCCATTGATATCTTAGTGCTGCAGAGCTGGGGTGAGGCTTGCTGTTGCAATAGCTAGTGGCTCTGGCTTATCTGTATAAACACGCAAGCTAACACTGAACATCTCTAAAACTGGCCCCACTACTCCTCTTCTGAGGATATTCAACAATGCCACCAGCAATGAAGTGATCATAAAGCATGGGTCATTTCTGCTTATATGAAAATAGATCTGAAGTCCACGAGGCAAAAGAAGAACTAACACAATCTTCAAAGACCACAATGAGAAATTTTTTTTTTTCTTTTTCGGGACAGGGTTTCGGAGCCTGTCCTGGAACTAGCTCTTGTAGACCAGGCTGGTCTCGAACTCATAGAGATCCGCCTGCCTCTGCCTCCCGAGTGCTGGGATTAAAGGCGTGCACCACCACTGCCCGGCAATGAGAAATTATAATGAGATCTGGATTCTGTTTTTGAGACCTGTCTCTGCCCATTCATCTTATCAGCTCTGAATGCTCAGCGGCTCTAAGCCAATGGGTCACAGCCTTGCCCGACTCACTCGTGTGCAAATTGCTCCAAGATGTCACCTGAAGCCAGGTTCTTGTAGTATCTGAAGTAACTATGAGTGAGCCACTCAATGCTCACCCATTCTCAAACACAAGGTAACCACCATGCTCTCAGTAGCATTCCACATATACTAAGCCTTTGGTCTCAGCCCTACATAACTGACCATGCAAAATGCCTTCAGCAGGAGGTAGAGCATTACAAGCAGTGGGGATGGATCCCTTATGAACTCTAATTGACTGCAGAGTCTAACTATATGACAGACATGAGCCGTGTTATTGAATTTCTTTGGGGCTTAGTCTGTTCATTTATAAACTGAGACCATGAGGGCCTCTCTCAGGATGTCATCTTCTGACAGCTTGATGTAAGGCACGTTCGTGAGGAATCTACAGCACAGCCACGCTCACTAATCATCAGCTGGTTTTATAAAGCATCCTTTATGGTACCTGTCCTCACTATGGTTTGCGTTACAAGGCATGGCTTCACATTCATAACTCTACATCATAACAAAGTAAATACATTCCCAAGATTATCACTAAAGCTTAATCTATAGTTTAGTTTCTAGGGAAAACACGCCTTGAGCCCTGAAGCAAGGTTCTCTACTGTTACCAGTTCAACCAAACTTGGCAGCACACTAAACACTTTTCTCTAGTCTTTAAATTTGCTTCAAACTAACCTGGAAAAAATGCATATCCTTTTATAGGAAAAATACTTTGTTGACTACAGAACATAGGAAAAGTATAATCCTGCGTCCTCTTCACATAACTCACCTGGTTTTCCCACACAATGACAGTCAAATCATCCTTACTATTAAATGTCATTTTCCTAATATACTTCAAGTTTCCTTCTTGGAGGTTAAAGTCTGTTTCTTCTCATTTGCCACATTAGGGAATTGGCTGGGGATTTATAGGCAGCCATCATATACCACACTGTCACTGCTACTCAGTCATGCATCTTAATTTCTCCACCTATTGCCACTTAAATCCTACCCCGTAATCACCTCATCATTTCTGTCACATTTTAAAAGTTGCTTTCCATTTCATCAACTCCATTTTCAGAGCTGGAGCACGAGCGAGTGTGCGGGGTATGCCTAGTGTGGCATTGCTGAGGCTCAATGAAAAGGACATGTTTTCTCCTCAAGCAATTTCTTTAGATTCCAGGAGAGTTTTTGCTTCTAGTGCAAGAGCATCACCGTGTGAGCTGTTTCTGCTCTGCACTCCAGCTCTGCCCTGCTTCACTATTAAAGCCTTTCCTTGCTAAATGTGGCTCTCAATGGTGGGAGCTGAGTCTGTCCCTTATCCTGCTGCTCTCTAGAACACAGAGACCTCCTAGGTGAGCTACTGATTGACCAATGTGCATGACTGTCCACCCTTCAAGGAAGAAAAAAAATCCCATTTAAACAGTTCTCAGAATCCTTGGTCCCTGGCGCTACAAAGTAAGAGAAAATTTAAGCAACCAGTTTGATGTGCTTTTTCCTCTCTTTATCATTCAGTATACACTAGCCAATTGCTCTAATAAATTCCCATTAAGACTTGTCTTATGTGACTCCAAAGGACACATGTTCCCAGTGGCAAATTACTTTTTCTCAGGCTCTTCAGAAGAGCTCAAAGGTTTTCTCTGTCAAATATGTTAAGTACATGACACTCATTATCTCTGTCTAGAAAACTCCCAACATATCAAAGGGGATGGTGGTCCTGAGAGAAGACCAAGGAAAAGAAAATCCATGGACTTTTGTTATGCAGATTTCCCAGAGATTTTTGACAGCATGGTAATCTTTTGATGAGGCAAATATTGGTGGTTATTGTAAGGAACGCCGGCTCCTCCAGGGAACATTTTGGAAATGCAGGGCTGTATCATGGTCCTCCTCTAATGCTCTCTCTAGGTGATCTTCTGCTCTGTGATCTCTGAAGTATCATTTAATCTGCACAATCTATTCAGAGTAACTTTGTGGAGCGCTTCATGACACATAGTCTCCATGACTTTAGGCCAGAATATCTACTCAAGACCTTCTAGCTGAAAAGCAGAAAAAGATCCAGTTTGGCCTTAGACACCTGTGGTGATTCGCAGGCTCTCTTTGGCCCCATGGCAGGTGATCTGGCTCATCACTGTTACCTTCTCCCTTATACTGGACTGCTTGTCAGCTAGCACTTGGTACCTAGCAAATTCTAAATAAACATTTGTTAAACAAATAAATTATGTACTATACCATAGTTTTTAGAAAAACATGTATGCTTATTTTAATGTTTAATGAAAGATTAACCATGTGACTAGTTTAATTTTTCTTAACACTCTCTGCTACAGTAGATATTAAGAGTTTATGAATATTCAATAATATATTTCTAATTATTCCTTCTATGTTCTCAGTCCTTGGCATATATTTTTGCTTAACTATTATGAGTGCCAACATGGTATTTGACTTCCTTATTACAAGTAAAGAAGGTTTCACTGAGAAAATGTAGGCTTTATTATTTTCAACTGTATATTATAAAGCTAAATTTTGATTTCAAGTCTTCTGAGCTCTTATCCTCTCTAGTATGCTTTGTCTTAATTTTACACCACACATATATAACACATGTAGCCTACCGTGTCTTAAATTCACACCATATGTATATAACACATGCATATATAAAACTAGAAGCTAGCCAATAACTTTTTGAAGTATTTGCATTTTAAATTTAATCATACTTTAGGAAAATTGATGTATATGACACAACATTTAATGGGTGCTCCAGGTGTGCCGTCCTGTGCACTGAGTGCACTCCCATGGCAACAGTCACTTTAGCCATCTCTATTACCATTCGTCTCCCCAAATTCAAGGTCTCCACACACTAAACACTATTTCTTCCCACTCCTCCACACTCTGTGACAAGCACCATTCTACTTTCTCATTCGGTAATTGCCACTAATGTATCATTTCTATATTCTCATTCTAGTTATGCTATCAAACAAAGGCTTGGAGGGAAAAATAATCATCTTTAACTTTCTTAGACCGATAAAGCATTGTTTACAGTTTAATTCCCATTGCTCAAAGGAAATCAAGGCCTGACTGTGAAACCACACCAGCCCCATGTGTGGAAGTGGAGCTTTGCCCACACAGCCCTAGAACTAGGAGCAGGTCACTGACAAGATGAAAATTATGGGGTTAAGTCTGGGTAGTAGTGTTAACATGGTGGGTCTTTTGATGACTGGAATCCACATAGAAATCACATACATTTTCCCTTTTTCTCCCTTACACACTGCATTTCTGCTAATGTGTGAAAATGAGGCAGCCGCAGAGAATGTAATCCACATGTTTTGGTGCATTTACACTTCCGTGCTCTTGAGAATATCAAAGTCGCCTAACAGTACATTTTCTGGTGCCTTAGAAAACCAAGAGCAAAACAATTACAGACTTCAAAAACAAACAATCCCCAAAGGAGGTGTGTTTAATGTAAGCTTCAATTCTTGATCTCTAAACAATATTTAAATAATTATCTAAGGTAATTCTAAATAAAATAAAGGTTTAATATACATTTAGCTATCTTTAAATGGAGGCTAAACACCAAAAGCCCCAAACTGGATAGCAGGCTCAATTCTCCTCTATGAAAGAAGAAGGTGGGTTTCAGAGATAGGTGTTTAGTGGGATTACACCACTGACACTGCTCACTGCAGCAACACTCAGCAAGTCTCACTTTCTCCATCTACAAAATGGACACAAAAAATGCATATGTATTGAACTATGCTAGAGATAAAATGGCTCGTAGGCATACAGTGTTCAAACAGACAACATATCAAGAGAAGTACCTGGAAAATCCTTGTTCACATGTTATACTCCACCACAATGATACCATTGAACCCATGCTGGATTGCCTTGCCCAGCCTTAATATAGGGGGAGGTGCCTGATCTTACAGCAGCATGATAAGCCATACTTTGCTGATGCCCATGGGAAGCCTGCCCCTTTCTAGGTGAAAACGGAGGAGAGGTGGATTAAGGAGGAGAATGGAGGGGAGCTGGAGGGAGAATGGGAGGAGAGGAGGAAAGAGAGGCTTTTGTCAAGATGTAAAATAAATACATAAATAGAATAATTTAAAAAGAATGAAGCAGACAGAATGAATTGGAAGTGAGGCAAAGTCACAAACTCTCAGAGCCCCGCCCCGGCCAGTGGCATGCTTCCTCCAGTAATGCTTCACCTCTTTTAGGATCCACAACTTCACAAAACAGTGCCACCAAATGGGGCCATGTGCTCAAATGTGACCATATAGGGGACATATCTCATTCAAACCACCATAATACATATAAAAATGTATCTCAGGCAGACTATATAATAAAGATAAAAAGAATTCTGAAAATGAAGTTTTATGCAATATAGTGAACTCCATTTTCCTTTTATAATGAAAGAATAAAAAATACTAATGATATTAAAGTGATAGAAAATAAAATGTTACATATTAACCCAAAAATCCCGCTGCTAACGGAAGATAGATCCAACCTTGTGGAGTGGCTTTGAGGTGACCCCGCTCTGATTCTCTATAAATGTAGCATATAGGGTGTTTCCTCACGTGTCTAAACTGTATTAGCTGACATCATTTCTTAATTTTTAGTTTAATTAAAATTAAGATTTTATTTCTCGGTCCATGAAGCTCACCGCTTTCACAAATAATTAGGGGTTTATCTTAAGATAATTTTCAAAGAGTAAGGGACGTAGGCTTCCCACTATCAAGTAACACAGCCGGCTGTCACTCACATAATACCCAGGTGAAGTAAAACTGGGGGAGCTTTCTTAGGCCTCTTTTCTCTGTCCTACATCTGCACATGATATCTTAATCATACTCAAACCTGAGCCCAGAAGCCCACTGACTGCTTCCACAGCCAGATAAAACCATGACAGCATGCAGACACGAGTTCATTAAGGCAGATATGTAACAAGCACAGAGAAGCCAGCAATAGCTCAAGCTAAGAAGAAAGTCAAGGAGGCCCACAGACCCAGCTCGATGCCAAATCTCCGTAAGGTTCGGGGTGACGTGGTAAGTGGGTTATTGCATATGACTCATTGGTTATGTTCCTCAGGTTTTAATTTAACCCCTTTACTCCTACTTCTGCCTCTGCCAACATCTTTTCAATGTTAACACGATGCTTTCTCTGGAGTCAAAATTTAACTAGCATCTTTTATTTTTAATTCAGTTTTAAACTCTATTCATTTCTATCTTTTGAGACAGAGTTTTGCTTTTCCTAAGTGGTCTGAAGCTTGCTACATAGCCCAGGCTGGCCTTAAACTCACAGTCCTACCTCAGTCCGATGACAGCTGGGATTACAGATGTTTGCCATCCAACCAGTTTGTATGATACTTTCAAATGAAAAGCAGGCTTTCCCCAATAACATTTTCTTTGGTTAAGTCTTCATTACAGGAACACGTCTTAAGATGTTAAAGATTTATGTGGGAGGAAAGTATTTTGCTTTGGGATTCAGGCCAATTGTCATCTCATTTTGCACCAGTGTCCCTTCTTGGGAAGGCTGCAGTAAGTAAAGCCACTCTCCCTTTAATGAGTACTGAAATGGTACTCTCCCCATCCAAGACGAGACATGGTGATGAAATCAAACAGCTTGTCACCAGATGCAAGATAATGTAATTTGTTAGTTACATAACTAAACTCCTCAACATGGAAGTAGGAATTGGAAGGTAGTCTTAAAGTTTTCTATTTGATTATTATATATTTTCTTTCTTCTCCAATAAGTTTGAATGGTAAATTTAATTTCAATTATAACAAACACCCACTAGAAAGTACATACATCTTATCGAGAAAGAGACTTATATGAGGTAACCAGAAAGATGAACATGGTATGCACTCACTCATAAGTGGATACTAGCTCTAAAGCAAAGGATAACGAGCCTATAGTCCATGACCCTAGAGAAGTAAAGTAGGTGAACCCTAAGAGAAACATATATAGATTCCCCTTGGAAGGGGAAATAGACAAGATTGCCTGACAAAATTGGGAGCATGGGGGTTGGGGGAGAAGGGCAGGTAGAAGGGGAGAAGGAACAAAGAAGGTGAGGAGGGAGGAGAACCTGAGGAAGTGTGATAGTCGAGATGGGGGAAGAACAGAGAGGGAAAACAAGATAAGAGATATCTTGATTGAGGGAGACATTATGGGGCTATCAAGAAACCTGGCACTAGAGAAATTCCCAAGAATCCACAAGGATGACCCCAGCTAAGACCTTAAGCAATAGCAGAGAGGGTGCCCAAATTGGCCTTGTCCTGTAGTCAAATTGATGATTATCTTAAATGTCATCATAGAACCTTCATCCAGCAACTGATGGAAACAGAGGCAGAGACCCACAGTGGAGCACTGGGTTGGGCTCCCAAAAGTCCAGTCAAAGAGTGGGAGGAGTGAGAATATGAGCAAAGAGATTAAGACCATGATGAGGACACCCACTGAAACAGTTTCCCTGAGCTAAGGGAGCCCAGAGTTGGTGAACTCTGGTCAGACAAGGGAAGAACCAGCATAAGACCAAACTAGACCCTCTGAATCTGACTGACAGTTGTATGACTGGGGCAGACTGCAGGGCCACTGGGGTTGGCACCAGCATTTATCCCTACTGCCTGTACTGACTTTTTGAAATTCATTCTTTTTAGATGGATACCTTGCTCAGCCTAGACATAGTATGGTGGCCTTGGTCCTTCCTCAAAGCATTGTGCCTTACCCTCTCTGAGGAGTGGATGGAGGGGGGATAGAGTTGGGGAAAAAGTGGAGGGAATGAGAAGAGGGAAAGGAGTGGGAACTGGGATTGGTATGTAAAATGAAAAAAGATGGTTTGTTTTCTTTTTTAAAAAAATGAAATAAAATAAAAAGAAAATTAGATCTAGCTAACATGCAAAGAATTGAAGTCAATACCAAAAATGCACCGGCAAAGGCATAAAAAAATGTTTTTAGTCCTCCAGTCTCCAGCATTCCTGTGTCCTTAGTTCAGTTGTTTTGATTTCTGTGTTGAGTTCAACATTTAGGCTTTTGATCAGGTTATCTCTGTCATACTTCTTTTTTTTTTATTTTTTATTAATTAATTAATTTAATTATTAAAGATTTCTGCCTCTTCCCCGCCACCACCTCCCGTTCCCTCCCCCTCCCCCAATCAAGTCTTCCTCCCTCCTCAGCCCAAAGAGCAAGCAGGTTTCTCTGCCCTGTGGGAGGTCCAAGGACCACCCACCTCCATCCAGGTCTATTAAGGTGAGCATCCAAACTACCTGGGCTCCCACAAAGCCATTACGTGCAATAGGATCAAGAACCCATTGCCATTGTTCTTCAGTTCTCAGTAGTCCTCATTGTCCATTATGTTCAGCGAGACCGGTTTTGTCCCATGCTTTTTCAGTCCCCGGCCAGCTGGCCTTGGTGAGTTCCCGATAGATCATCCCCATTGCCTCAGTGTGTGGGTGCACCCCTCGCCGTCCTGAGTTCCTTGCTCGTGCTCACTCTCCTTCTGCTCCTCCTTTGGATCGTGAGACTTCAGTCCAGTGCTCCAATGTTGGTCTCTGTCTCTGTCTTCTTTCATCGCCTGATGAAGGTTAATATTCAGGGGGATGCTTATATGTTTTTCTTTGGGTTCACCTTCTTATTTAGCTTCTCTAGAGTCACGAATTATAGCCTCAATGTCCTTTATTTATGGCTAGAAACCAAATATGAGTGAGTACATCCCATGTTCCTCTTTTTGGGTCTGGCTTACCTCACTCAGGATAGTGTTTTCAATTTCCGTCCATTTGCATGCAAAATTCAAGAAGTCATTGTTTTTTACTGCTGAGTAGTACTCTAATATGTATATATTCCATACTTTCTTCATCCATTCTTCCATTGAAGGACATCTAGGTTGTTTCCAGGCTCTGGCAATTACAAACAATGCTGCTATGAACATAGTTGAGCATATACTTTTGTTGTATGTTTGGGCATCTCTTGGGTATATTCCCAATAGTGGTATTGCTGGGTCAAGAGGTAGGTTGAACCCGACTTTCCTGAGAAACCGCCACACTGCTTTCCAAAGTGGTTGCACAAGTTTGCATTCCCACCAGCAATGAATGAGAGTGCCCCTTTCTCCACAACCTCTCCAGCAGAGGCTATCATTGGTGTTTTTGATTTTAGCCATTCTGACCGGTGTAAGATGGTATCTTAATGTTGTCTTGATTTGCATTTCCCTGATTGCTAAGGAAGTTGAGCATGATCTTAAGTGACTTTTGGCCATTTGAACTTCTTCTGTTGAAAAGTCTCTGTTCAGCTCAGTGCCCCATTTTATAATTGGATTGATTAACCTCTTGCGGTCTAATTTCTTGAGTTCTTTGTATATTTTGGATATCAGACCTAGAGAGTTGAAGAAATGCCCCATAGAACCTGGAAGTTCAAATGTCCACCCAGGAAAATCACATTATTATTTATTCTTTTCCTTTTGAAACTGTCATCTGAAAGGTCTTTTTCTTGGGAAGAAACTGCCTACCTCACCATTCATTCTTGGATCAGATTCACAGTGAATTCCTTGTGAAGATCAACATATTGAACTTCATGGGGGAATAATAATTGAAACCCTGCCTCTTCTTAGTTTTTCTTTTGTCAGGTAAGGTGTGTGACAGTTTTCTTAATTGCTTGTCATCTAGCCTAGTAATTTAACTATACCTTGATTTCAGAAACATCTATTTTCATACTTAAAAAGAAGGAAAGAAAGATGAAAGGGACAGGACAAGGTGAAGGAACCCACAACACAGAAGACCTCTAACAGTAGGAAAGAAGAAGTAGTCACTGCATTGAGTGCTCATGACTCAACCTGCTAAACAAGCAGAATTTTCAGAAGATTTAAAAAGTCTGTTTATTTGAAGAAGTCACATGGAATAAACTTGCCACAGATCATCTTTAAAAGGTTTTTTTTTTTTTAATGTAGTAGCTTTCACTATTAAATTGGTTCAGACAGTGCCGATGTGGCAGCCCTTTTCCCTCCTAAGTTTATGAACACAAGACTTTCTGTGTCAAAGCCAGATTTAGAATATCCCTCATGTAAATTCCAGAGAATAATTCAAATTTTAAAAATTAAGTTTAAAATACTTCCAATAATTCTGTTCAAGATACACTTATTCAAAGTGGTGGTTCTTCCCCTCCATCCAATACCCTCTGGTTAAAATTGACAAGTTCTAAGTGTGAATATTAAAATACTGTGGAGGAAAATGTAGGGAAAGTTTTATTTAAAATAAATTGGAACTCTTTTTGGAAAACAGAGATCAGAGACAAGCATGCAGGGTAATTCAATTTAGAATCCTTTTACTTGCTTAGAAGGCTGTGTCCCCTCAGAGCGTTGACACAATCCACAGTGAACACTTCCCAGAAGGTTCTGGAGTCAAATGGCCAAAGTGCATTTTCATGGGTAAGAATTTGAAAAGTTATAGCGAGAAACTTTAGAAGTACACATCAGAGTCTATTGCAGAGACAGCCTTTGAAGTGTAGAGTGCAGAACCAAGGCCATTCGGGCAACTTCAATGACTATGGAAGGACAGAAGTCTCCATCTGCTTGAGCTAATAGGCCAGTGACCAGTGGCATTGTAAGAAGATGCAACGAGTGGTTCAGTGAGAACTGGCAGATTTTGTGACCATTTATGCAAGTTCTTTCTATTACAATAACAGTCAGGTGATGCTATATAGTCTATCTCATTATAGAACCCCTTCTGGGCCTTGAACATGCCTTTATTTTCTGTATTTAAGAGACAAACGTGTTCTATCGATTTCACAGTTTAAAACTCAGGACACTGTAAGTTTAACAGAGGTCTTTGGTGGTAACAGAAATCACTTCTAAAATCAATCCATGAGATCATCTGCCCTGCTGGGGTGAAGGTTTCTGTTCAAGCTCCAGCTCCCACCCCCACTGCCAGACTTCCTACAAAGGAGGCTGAGAGATACCACCATAGATGGCTTTGGAATCTGACTTGGTTTTAACTTCATTAGTTCCGTCTAAGACCTCATTCAACTGGCATCTAAATCACTCTTCAGAGTAACCATGAGCCTCTTCTTCCTATTTTCTGAATACTAGCATATTCTCCATATTCTCATATCCTCCAGTGTGCCATGGTACAATGTTTAAATTTTTATTTACACCACACCACTCTGAGTAATTTTCTTCAGTCTTTATACTATGGAGGGTCTCTCCAATCCAGGCACTGAGAGCATCTTAAGTAGCCTCTGGTTTACATAGAAACACTCATCCTTCTTGTCCATATTTATGACCCCTGGCAGCCTTTCCCAAAATCTATAAGCTTTGTGAGGGACTGGTTCCATCTAGCACTCTTGAATAATGTACAGAAAGCAGATTTTAGTTAATCTGTGAGTAAAAGGTAAGAATTTGACATTAGTTAAGCAGTTCTTTGAGTTGTAGTCCATTGGTACCTATAGAGGTGCTCTTAGCTGAGGGAATGCCAAGTGCATTTGACATCTAAACTAAGGCACTGAAAATGCTGCATAAGAACCACTACTTGTAGATAAGATGTGGTGATTCACTATGAAGTCTCAGTACCTCTGAGGGAGAAGCAGAACAAATGCTCCAGATGTAAGGCCAGCCTGGGCTATATAGTGAGTTCCAGGTCAGCTACAACTACACAGTGAGAATCTATCTCTAAAAATCAAGATATTCTTTTTTTTTGCATGCAAGTGACCAGTAATAAGATACTAAATATGCAACTTATGAAAACTCAGTACATGTAATAGTTCATTAATAATAAAGGAAATATATGTGGGGCTTTTAATACTTAATAAGAAGTTTGCTATAAATATATAGATGAACATATTTAGATACAAATCTATAGAACTACATATAGAAAATTCAGAGTATTTCTCTATTAGATAACAAAAAATTAATGAACCTGAATTGGATAGTTCTCTTATTGATAAATCTATAGAACCAAATCTTTTCAGTAAGATAGACATACCAAAACGATCCATGAACTGTATAGAAATTAAGAAGGAGGGGCTGGAGAGATGGCTCAGAGGGTAAGAGCACTGGCTGCTCTTCCAGAGGTCCCGAGTTCAATTCCCAGCATGGTGGCTCATAACCATCTGTAATGAGACCTGTTGCCTCCCTTGCCAGCATTGTATGCTTAATAAATAAATAAATCTAAAAAAAGAAATTAAGAAGGAATCATCTACAGGGAGGAACAAGAAAGGAGATACTGCAGGACAGCTGAGAATGCCATTGTAAATTGACTTTTTGCTCCCAGCCATTTGCTCATCATAAGCTCAGACCCTCTATTACATAGCTGAAGTCTTCCCAAAGGTGAACACGTGTGTGTTTTCAACCATATGGACACAGCTTAAAACAACTTTAGTCAATAGCAAATAGTTGGGTTTGCCGGTTCTTTGTCAATACCTTAAGTGGCTCTGTAGTTTATATCTGCTTCCTTATTCTTCAGCCATTTTTCATGAGGACATGAGAGATACACAGAGCAGAACTGAGGCAAGCATGCAGTGACCAATCAAGGCAGCCATACGTGTAATCAGAAATAAAGCCACTTGAGTCCAGTCTGTGGCAGTAACTCTCAGCTAATCACATACATGCAATGAAGAGACCCAGGATAAACTAAGATTTTGTGTTCTTTTGTTATCTATCAATATTGTGACCATAGTAACCTGATACATTCACAGATTAAACTGAGCAATGGGTACAGTCTTCCCTCATAGGAATTAAAAACAAAACAAAACAAAAAACCAAAATCCCTTTCTTGAGATTGATTCTTTTTTTGTCTTCTTCCACAAAAAAAGCAGCAAATTCACAGCTGAACAGTGGAGAAAGTCCTCTCCAATAATTTTTTCTATATTATCCACTGGGTTCTGTTTTTCTTCACAGTCAGGTTAACAACTCTATTGACTTTAAAATGAGGGAAAAAATGCCTCTAATTTATGGAGATTCCAGTGACTCTGTGACCTCATCTGAAGTCAACTTTGATCGTCAGTGTAGAATTCTGATTGGGGTTGTGAAACTGTCCTCTGGTTATGATGGGGCTGTTTTCTCTTGAACTACCATCAACTGTGAATATTCTCCTGACAGCCACTTAAAACTGGGCCCACTGATTTTCAGTTATGGAGATTGGAGGGCTTAAGAGACACCACAAAGATTTATAACCATTGCCAAGGGAGAGGAGCTCACAAGGCGCCCCCTTTCCCAAGTATGTGTGTGGTTAACAGTTGCTGGAGGAGACAGGTGATTTTCTTCAATGGTATAACTGCCTGTCAGTAGCCAGGCTTCAGTCAGTAATCCATTACCATGTTCCTGTAGGTAACACCATTAGACTCACTAATTCACAAGACTACACCTGAATAGATCATCTCTTTGTTTCTGTCATCAGCACGTTATCTGGGACAGGAAGACACTTGTTCATGTCTTCTCAGAGGAAGTTCACATAGCAGCACACTTAGGTCCGGGAGGGACATTGAGAAACCTCGCATGTGGAAGAGGCAAAGCAGGAAAGCTAACTAAATGGACTCTTCACCGAGGAATCAGTAACGTTTTCCTTTGCTCTGTTTAAAATGTCGAGACTTTTTGTGAAAAATCAGTTTCACTGTTAAAAAAATGAGGAACTCAACAAAATACTTTTAAGACCTCAGTCTAAAAGTACGAGGATTGCCATTTTCATCCTGACCACACTGCAGAGGCTATCACATAGCTCTTGTGATAAGGTACTGACTTTTCAGATCAAAATTTTAAATGTTTTAATTAATAAGTTAGGTTTCTAAATGTTGTCATTCAATTGTGCCACTTTGTTCTCTTAGCAATGACTAGGGTAAATCCGGATGGTGGGGACTCAAGCCTGCACCTCTGTTCTCAGTGTTCTTCTCAGCCCCACGCTCCTTCCTGATCTCTAAAGAACACTCGGCTCTTTCCCACAGCGGGTTCACACCGCTTTTCTAATCTTCAAAGGCCAAACATTATTTTTCTTCAATCTTAGTTTATAAAACAGCCAACCAAATAAGTATCCCTCAATTCCCCAAATGACCAGAGACCTGTGTGCCCTTGTCAGTCACTATGATAGCACACTGTTTTCCTTTATTTACAGTTCTATAAACATCTACTCATAATTCATATGCATATTATTTGACAAACTAATAAGTATAAAGTTTATGTGGGGTGTCCACGTTGTCTTGTTTATTTTTGTATTAACAGAATCCAAAGCAAAACCTGGCATGCACCATATGCTCATTATATGGATGAATGAATAAAGGAATGACCTCCTAAGACTTCATCAATGTTTTCTTCACCATCTTTATAAATATTATGCAGCATTTATAGACAGTATGCGTGTGTGACTCCCTCGGTTATCTTCCTAATCCGCACAGGACCCTCCTTATATGCTTACACATTGACTTCCATTCAGTTTGCACCTTTCTACCATTCTTCTGTCTGTTACACTTGCTTGTCAATGACTATTATCTGAGCAGATTCAGGAAATCATTCTCAGGTTGGTCTTGAGATGTAGAAACGAGGGAGTCTCTGTGAGTGGCATCATACTACAAATAGAGGAGTCTCTGCGAGTGACATCATACTCCCGGCCACTACAAAGATGACTCCCTCTGGAAATGAAAATGGTGGCTTTTTTGCTTAAGCAAAACACTTCGATGAGTTTATTTGATATGAGTCAATGTTGAAAAACTTAAATTTATTAATGAAAACACTTAAATTTCTGATCTGGAAGGTGAAGATCTATACATTAGATTACAGTTTTGAAAGATGATTATTCCCACATTCCTGTTCTTCATTTCTATTGTCACGTGAATCACAAAGCCTTTCTTGGATATACCATATCTATTAGGTTTTTTTGTGTATTGAATATTGCATAATGTACTTTTATGTGCACCTGACTACATAAAGTGGAATGAGTAAACATGAACACTTTTTGTCATTGAGATATTTCAACATTCTTTAGAGAAAAGACATATAGCCTCTAGCTTCTGCCTACATTCTTTTTCTTTTTCTTTTTTTGGATTTTCGAGACAGGGTTTCTCCGTAGCTTTTGGTTCCTGTCCTGGAACTAGCTCTTGTAGCCCAGGCTGGCCTTGAACTCACAGAGATCCGCCTGCCTCTGCCTCCCGAGTGCTGGGATTAAAGGCGTGCGCCACCACCGCCCGGCCTTCTGCCTACATTCTTATGAGTACATACGGTCATAGCATTCCCCTTTTATACAAAAATTGTGCATTTGAATTGCTTCCAATAGGTTCTTTAGAGAATTTTCATGTGCTCACCATGGAGAGCAAAAGCATAATTGATGAATGAAGGTGCTAAGGTAAATAACAAACAAGTTCATACCTGGGACTGAAATCTTCCCTGCAGTGGGGTGATCCATCTCCATAACGAGGCCATTGTGCAATACCTGAAAACAGAAACCAGAAAGAAAGAAACCATCTTCAATCTCAAGGCATATGGACAGTCGACCTTACTTAGTAAACCACTTAGTCAACATTGGAGAAAGATATTACAAAACAGATATCTTTTATCTGTCATTTGAAAATAAATATTTGAAGTGTTTCTTATTGTCATATATGTCAATTAAAGCCAAAAATGGCTATGAGACTCATGAACTGGAAAAATACATTTATACAAAATCTCCCTTTATTTTAACTATAGCTGATCATCTCCCCCCTTTCATCTAAGTCTTCTACTCTAATGTTAAAAGTCACCGTGTGTGTGTGTGTGTGTGTGTGTGTGTGTGTGTGTGTGTGTGTTTTAAATCCTGGCAAGACCTGACCAAGGACAATTAAAGCAGGGAAGGGAGTGGGGTGGGATCTGGATCTGGACCTGAGGAGCCCACACTCTTGTCAATGTATTCAATGCAATTTAAGAGATCATTCCAATGAAAGGTAAATCAGAGCATCCAAGGGGAAAGTCACTGCTGGAGGTGAAGGATACAAGAATGTTAAGAAAAGCAAATGGGCAGAGCTAACTGAAAGAGTCTAGAGCAGGGAGGTTAACCCAGTGATGTTTTCAAGGCTGATAGGACTATATAAAGAATAGGACTCTGATAAAGGAACACAGAAAGAGGAAAAAAAAAAAAACTCTTGCTAGAGGGCTTAAAATGTTCTTCTGTGCTGTGACCAAGATCAGATTTCCAGTGTTTCCTTAGGAAAAAGTGTAAACATAGCTTAGGGTAGACCTAAGGTCAGTAACTACCCAGTATCTCACCAAGGACATAAACCTGAGTGCTCTTTTGTTTGACTAGGAAACCTGGAAATGAAGGTTAAAATTTTGTTGTTGTTGTTCAAGAATCCAAAATTCTGCTAGATATTCTCAAAGTGCTTTACCTATTAATAGAGGGTGTCATGATGCCTTGGGGCCAGAATCTGTAACATAAATGTTGAATTACTGTAGATGAAAATTTTCTGACACAGAAACAAAATCCTACAAAGTTTTGTTTTGTTTTAAACAACTAGGGGATACCACGAGAATCCTATCTCAATCAATCCAACATGAATTGTTGGGACTTCAGCAAGTTGAATGTAAATGGTTTCTCCTTCACTGTCAACAGGGTAGGCCTCCCTTCCCATCCTGTACATGACAGAAGCACACCAGTGGCGCAGTACAGTTAAGGACTTTGAGTTCACACAAGAACAATAGTGATAATGGTTCTATAGCATTTTGAGGTTCCGATTTAGTGAACCGTATTGTCAGGACAATGCATTTATAAGATAAAGATACATGGAACAAAGGAGCCGATAAAAACATATTCTTCCTTGAAAAACTCAGGGAAATAAGAAAATGAGATGGGGGTATTTATGTCTAATAAGATTTTTGGCTCATACTATGACAGAAGTCATCAATAGGAAAACTTCACGGGTAACCTTTTAAGGTTAGATGTCCTAATCTGTTGTGCTTAAGTATTCTGGCATCTGCCCCGGTTATGCGAGGAATGACCACTGATTAGGAAAGCAACTCTCTAGCAAGCATTCAACTCCCACCAGTCAGGGCAGCACCGCACCATATGGAGAGCCCTGATAGGAATGCCTTGCTTTTCTTTTGGCATCACCAGGTTTGTACACAAGAGCTGGCCAGAGAAAACCCTTGCCAGTGTTAGAACTGTGCTATAATTTAATTCTGGTGTGGCTCATTCTCAGCATCCACCCAGCACAGCCTCCTTCTCCATGGGGGTGGGGGCTAAATGCCAGCCGGAGGTGCTAAATCTCAGTTCTGCTGAGGACAGGAACAAAAATACCAAGCTAAATTTCACTTGAAACAATTATCCGCACACTGAATCATTCTTCTCTTCTCGTATCCCTGTTGCCCTCCTGACTACCTCTTTGTAATAGCGCTGCAGTGCTACTCACAAAAGACAAAAGTGAGTGTTCTTAGCTAAATATAACCGAACTGATAGCATTGAAATTAATTAACGCTGAATTTTAATCATGTAGCAAATGTTAAGTGTCAAACGTGAAAGGGTAGTTGGTAAAGGTCAAGGGACATATGTCAAAGTTTCGTGAAACGAAGCTAGCGGCAGTTGATTGAAATTTTCCCCAGAAGCTGCATTAGGGATCACACTTCCTTCACCTCTAACTTGATTGCTGTCTGCAGTAATATTTCCTGCTTGAGTCTTTTACCTGATCAATACTTAGCTTTAAGCAAAAACACAGGAAGCTAACTGCCACTTCTCGTTGTCATTTGCTGTGACGTTTGTACAATGAGGCAAATGGGCTGGACTGAGCTCCCATCTGTAGAAAGGGCTGACTCTACTCCCTCGCTTGGCAGAGACTCCTCTTTAATGTCCAGTGTGGAGTTGAGAAGATTCCACAGTCTTTTCTTATAGCTCAGGTGCCATCACCCCAGAGATAGCACTATCCCTGGAAAACTGCCCAGTGACCTGGAGTCTTGGGTCATTTTCCAACCTTGCTTGTGGAGCTTTGCCCAGTATCATTTTCAAATATTTCAGAAGTCAGAAAACTATATCCTGACATAAATCTTACCTACCCGCTTCAATGTGTTGTCTTGTCAAAGCTTCATTGGAAACTGAGGCATAAACCCTGCTTTTCTTTGTAAAGGGTTAACAGATGCCCCCTTTCCTTTTCTCATCTAGCTAAGGCATCAGTGTTTAGAATTTGAATGCAAAAAATTGAATAAAAATTTTCAGCTCTATTGCTACTAAAAATGGACTAGAGAATCTTCAGGGACCTTAACAGATATTTTAAAAACTTATGTGTATATTGTGGTACAGGGTGCAAATGAGAGCTAGTGCCCATTTAGGCCAGAAGAAATAGAATCAAATTTATTGGAACTGGAGTAACAAACAGATATAAGCAGCCTGATGGGAGTGCTGGGAGCCAACATGGGTCCTATGAAAGAACAGTGTACCTTTAACTAGAATTTTCTTGCCAGTTCCAATCAGGGACTTTAAACTATAGCTTTTCTTCACAAGGATTTCATGACTTTAACTTCAATCTGATCATTCAGATCCTTCTTTTTGCACACTAAATTATTTCAAAATCAAGACAAAACCTTCCCTGGAACTCTTATGTGAGTTTGACCTTTGGCAGTGTGTTTAGATTTGACTGTTTTCTCCCATATTTTCCTTATTTTATTCTTTTTACACCTTTCATTGTTTGGTAGCTCCTCTAAATTTTATTTCTTCTTGATGTTTCAAAAGCCTATTCTTGCCAAGAATAGAATCTTAGATAGTGCACTAACCTCTTTAGGAAAGTATCAGGTCTACTTAGAATAAGGACTCTCTTTCTTTCTCAAGGGTTTTATAGAGTGACAGCCTAATGATCGTCAAATGATAATGCATTAATGATGGGATGATAAATGTATACCTTAGAGTGGTGTGAGAAATAAAGTTTAAAGTAAGTCTTTTTATAAAGGCCTATGGAAGATGAAGAAAAAGTCTGTATTGCAGCAATAGAAAAACAAACAAAAGAGCATAAAAATTAAAAACCCGATACCCTCAGTATTACAAGCACAGGCCTGTAATCCTAGCTTATTGGGATACTGAGGCAGGAGAATTCCAAATTCAAGACCGGTCTGTACTACAGCATGAGTTCAAGACCAGCCTGGACAAGTTAGTAAAACCCTGTTTAAAAATTGAAAAGGGAGGGAGGGGCTTGGGATACTGCTCAGTGGTAATGTGTTATGTATAAGACCCCAGGTTCAATCCCCAGACCACACACACACACACACACACACACACACACACACACATGTATCCAGTGCAAAGCTTTTATGGAAAGCAAGAAAACCACTTCAAGGCTACACTTTCTTTACATGTATCAAAACTGAGATAAAACCAACAAGGGCATTAGCAATAATCCCCGAAGAAGATGAATCTACGCTATTTACTGTGAGTCCTCATCTGATAAATTCACTTAATTCAACAAACTCCACACAATTCTGATACATCAGGCACAAGGAAGGGGCAGGCAGTATTGATGAATGAATTTGCACCAAAATTATCTATAATGGTAAGAGAAGGGACAGAGAATAAGAAACTTGAACCAATCTAGAACAGAAAAGATGCTCCACAAGAAAAAAGCAATATCCAATGAGAAGTAAATATTTAACATTTGTTTTAGAACTAAGTGACTCAGGTCAAAGAGGTCAATGAAGGTCAGCACAGACAACACTGAAATTAAATATTAAAACTAATAGCAACTATAATAAATACAATATTATCAGCTATAGCAAAACTCATTAAAGATCACTCATCCAATTAAGAACCAAACAGAGATTTCATTATATCTTTTGGTTGGCAAGATCAGACCAGAAGTAGTAACTTCTTTCCAACGATAAGATAATGGAAGCCTAAAGCAGTTGAGTACTGACCCAATCTTTTACAACCAGTAGGTGCCTGACCTCAGACTGTAGTTAAGTATGACTAACCTTAATCACTTAAGAGGCTTCTGGTAGTTGGACAGTCAGTCAAAAAAAAAAAAATAGAGAAGCATATTTTGATTTACCATGAAAATAACTATCTGATGTAGTTAATTCCATAAAACCAGTCAGTTGAGTGGAGCAATGACGCTGAAGGGATTACACGGCACCAGGAAGCACACATAATTAGTAAATTAAACTGCTCCCTCATAGGCAGCTAAGAATACCCCAACACAACATCTTGAAAGTTGTGCAGAGGGAAGAAATCACACCCAGACTAGCTCAGAGCAGCTAGTCATCTGGGGTGGAGCGCTGAAGAACTCTGAGGCCCAGAATCCTCACTAGCATAAAGGATAGGAATATCTCTGTGGGATCTGTAGGGATCACGTGAGATGATGCTCATGGCCCTGTTACAGGTAAGCTAACAGAAAATGGCAATTGTTTCTATACAGTCAGCACACACGGTTCAACCTTTGGCTCCATTAAGAACATGCTGTGTGGATGTGGGCATATACATTTGTCTGTGCAACATACATATTAAATACATCATCAGGAATGAGTATTAACTGATAATGAGTACAAATACTGATGTTTCTGTTTTGTTTTTGAGACAAGGTATCATTATGTAGTCCCGGCTGCTATGGATGTAGACTATGTAGACCAGGTCAGCCTCAAACTAACAAAGATCGTCTTGTTTCTATCTCCAAAGAGCTCATTTAAAGACATGTGCCTCTATGCCTGAATACAAACACTAATGTGCCCGATACAAAGTGCTAAGAAAAACCTTCCAGAAACGTACAACCCTGCATGTAGAATTCCAGGTAAATACCTACCAGTAGGTAGGTTTAACTGTTGTTATATAATATTATCTGTTGTGTAATAATATCTGTTTGATCATCTATGTATTTGATAGATATTCAACAAATATCTATTGAGTTTTAATTAAATTGGATTAACTGAATAAAGATCAGGAGTTTCTTTTGGTTTTATTATTTGATGGGGCTATTTAACTCTAGATTTCACTAGACACAAAGTTCTTCTACAATATATGTACTTTTAGAATCTTAGCTACTTATTTCCAGGGTTGCTTTGCAATGATTTTAGTTAGCACTTCTGGCTGATCTCAATGCTGTAGTGCAAACATGGGAAGACATTCCAGGGCCCATGCTGAGAAGCCATTGAAGGGACATAGTCATAGTTAACTAGAAAACATAAAAATTAGCTACAAAAATTAACAAGAAGGGATACCCCATTTGTGATGTAAAATATATCCACCAAAACCAAAGAACACAATTATGTCTTCTTTATATTATGACCCAACCAATAATATCAGATGAAATTTTCCATTTGTGGTATCAAAACACTCCAAAAATGAAATTTTTGGAGCATTTTGAATTTCATATTAAGGCCATTCAACATATGTCAACTGTAGCAATTTAATAATTCTTAGTGTAACAGAAGAATAATTTAGAAACAGCATTTGAGAAGCTATAGAAGCAAAGGTAAAACTTAGATACAGTCAACAAGGTAGCTCAACTGTTTATAAAAACTTCTCACAGAAAAAAACAAAACAGAAATACCATGAAGTCATGAAACAAATATCAAGGTAAGCTCTTATCTTTACCTAGCTAAAGGAGATCAGATTTAAAAGCTGGCGTTTGGAGCTCTCTTACTCCTTTGACTCAATTTCTCTTTATTTCTTTTTTGTTCTTTTCCTTTCTTAGTTTCACTATTATTTTTAGATTTTTATTACTTCAGTGAGAGTTTCACAAAACATGCTTTGATCACATTCAACCTCCCTTTTAACTCAATTACTATAACTAAAATTTATTTTCAACTTAATATACACAAACCTCTAACTCTTCAATTTCAAAGACTCGTAATTCTGGTGCTGAAGAGCTGGCTTATCAGTTATGAGTTCATGCTTCTCCTACAGAGGACACTGGTTCAATTCCCACATAGAAGCTCACAAAACTTTCTGCAATTAGATCCAGGGAATGAATATATATATATATATATATATATATATATATATATATATATATGTTCATGTAATCACTATTTAAGTGATGCAAAGAGGAATTATAATATATACATATAGCTCAAGAATACTGATAATACACTCAACATCAGTACAAGAATGAAATATTTTCAACAGGTTTAATTTCCCAAGTATGCTCAAACCATGATCAAATCCAAAATAATCACTCTACTACATTTTGTTACTCATTCTCTTATTTTTATACTTGTACCATATATGTGCATACAACCAAAAATTAAGTATTTAATTAACTTACATTTATCTCAGTGAAATCATGCACATGTATTTTCCGACCTGCTTTATCTCTGCTGTAGACCACAAGGCTGTGGGCTAACCAGGGCCATCAATGTAAAGTACGGTATTGTATAAATATACCATAATTTTGTAGTTGTTACTGGCATGTATTATACTTAATTTGTTTCATTGTGACATTCTTTTACATATACTATGTAATTGATTTTATCATATTCATCTTGCTTCTTTTGATTTATTTTCTTCCTTTCAATTCTGCTGATTTTTCCCCAACTAGGCCCTCTTCTCTTTTCATGCTTTTGTATCATTTTTTTTCTTTTTTACATCCCAGTGAGTTTCCTTAGGGTTGCTTATAGACAGATCTGTCTAGCATGTGACCTGTCAGCATCCAGTAATGAAGGGTATTGAAGCTCATGGGCCCCCAGCCATCTGAGGATGTATATGAAGTTAATTTTGTTGTTGAAACAAGATTCATTTTTTTCAGTGGTGTGCTCACTGGTAAGATTCCCCATGTCCCTGCAAATACACCCTAATTTAGCTACCTACTGTTTTCTTATGTGCTTTGCATTTATTTTACTGTGACTAAAAATGCAACTATTAACATACTTTTTCATGAAACTATTTCTCTAGAACATATACCTAAAGAACTGATAACAGATGTGTATGTATTACCAGGTAAGAACCAAGTGCTTTCTAAATAGTTTGTAAATGGATTATTTTCACTTGCTCTACATTTGTTGGCAAAACCAGGTATTTGAGTATTTAGCTTTGACCAGTTTATCTCGTTGAAGCTTTAACTTGCATTTCCTTGGTTTACTAAGACAATGGACACATTTTCTCAGTTCAAAAATTTACATGAAAAATTCTAGACTCAAACCAGGTTTAACAGTTTTGAAAGTAACCATAATATGAGCCTGAATCTATCTGATATTAAGATACCCTGCATAGACAGGCGATGGTGGCGCACGCCTTTAATCCCAGCACTTGGGAGGCAGAGGCAGGTGAATCTCTGTGAGTTCGAGACCAGCCTGGTCTACAAGAGCTAGTTCCAGGACAGGCTCCAAAGCCACAGAAAAACCCTGTCTCAAAAAACCAAAAAAAAAAAAAAAAAAAAAAAAAAAAGATACCTTGCATATTATTATACACTGGGGAGCAAGGAGAAAATGATATTAGCAAAAGAACAAACATCAAAATGAAGGGAATAGAGTGGGCATGTCTAAATAATTCTTGTCAAAGGAACAAATAAAGGAGAGAAAAGAGAGCCTTTTCACCAGGGGGATTGAACTATTAGCAAAACAAACAGAAAAGGCAATAAGCAAAAAAAATCTCAACCTAAAGCTTTTTTTTTTTCCTTAAAAAGTCATTCATATCACATTCACCCAACTCTTTCTGGATCCGTCCCCACCTCCTACCCCTACATCTTTGTGCCCCATTATCATTGTTTTATAACTTATCACTTCTATTTGTTCTGTTCATATACTCCAGGGTGCAAAGCCAATGACTAGATATGATCAACCTACCAGAAGTCACATCTTTAATGGTCTGTCCTGCTCCTTTAAGAGAAAGCCCTGCTTACTCCCTCCCCTGTCCACTGCTGAGGCAGGAAGATCTTCCTTCCTGCTTGCAGCCCAAGCCCTTCCTTTCTGTTTTTCTCCAAAAGAGGTAGCTGCTACCGTGGCTCCTTCCCCACCCATCTGGTTCTCCTTCTCTCTCTGGTAGCTTCACTTTTCATCTCACCAGACCAGGGACTCCCTGCCAGGAACTGACTAGCAGCTTGATTTTATTTATATGCTCATAGTCAGATGAGTTAATTATCTCCTGGTTTTGGTGGACACCATGTCTGGGTGGATTGAAGCATTCCTTACCACTAACAAGAGGGCCCAGTTTCTCATGTTCTTCTCCAAGAGATTATCCCCTGGTTTGGAATCCCACTCTCTCTTCAGTTGGATAATGGCCCAGAGTTTACCTCCCAGATCTCTCAAACTTTATCTATGGCTCTTAATATTCTCTGGCATTTTCATATCCCACACCATCCTCAGTCTTCAGGAAAAGTAGAACTAACTAACCGTTCCTTAAAAAATGTTCTTGTTAAGATGTCACAGGAGCTTCACCTTGACTGGGTAAAACTTTTGCCTCTGGCCCTTCTTCATCTTAGGGCTCTCCCCAAAATCCCCCTTTCTATCTAGCCTTTTGAACTCAAGTATGGACAGCCCATTTTAACCCCAGGCCTCTCACCTAAAACCTCTCCCAATCCTGATTACCTGCTAACTTTGCTGTTATCCCATCTTCACTCCCTATTATGGTATTTCACCAACTACTAATTATCTCAGCCACGTGTAAATTCATGCCCACTGCCAATTAAAATAGAAATCAGGTACTATTCTCTTCCCCAGACCATTGCCCCTCACACCTTTCCCCTAAATGGCAGGGCCCCTTTAAAGTAATTCTTGTAACTTCCACAGCTGCCAAGCTCAAGGGACTCCCTCATTGGATTCACCTGTCTCACCTTAAACCAACTCAAGATACTCCCTCATATACTACGGTTAACTCAGTCATTATTGTTTCTATATGTTAGAGAAGGAAGAAGTCTAATGAATCTGGTCAGTTTTAAGGACTTCCTGTAGCCATTTAGTTGAGTTAACTTCCCCAGCTTAAGAATCTTCCCTGCAGGATAGAATGCTTCACTTGTCCTCAAAACATCTTTTTGTTTTTACCTCTCTATAAATATTTTATGTGGAGGCCCAAAAATATAAGCCTATTTCCACCTTTTCTGATTGTCAGAGAGTTTGGAGGTTGCTCAAAATGGTTGACAAGTCTAGCTACATGTCCCAACTCAGGACGTGATTACCTGGTTCTTTTCACATTATGATAGCTCATACAGGTAGATCCACTCCATCCTGACTGATGGTCAGAATATGCAAATGTACTTTTTGCTCCTTCTTTTGTAATACGAGGTTACCTGGAAAGTGGCTGCCTTCGGGATACTAGGGTAATTTCACTGCCTAAACAACAGAATGCTAATGATTTGATGTCTCAAAGTATTAAAGCAATTAACTGTTCAAGTAGTCCTTTGTATCATCTTAATAAAGTCATTTGTTACATTCTTCCCCCTTTTGAAATGGGTATAAAAGAATATGGAAAAATAAACATGGGTGATTTCAGTATTCACTGGAATGCCCTCCTGGTATTTTCTATTCTTTCTGTTTCATTATTTTCACACGGGACTTCATATTCTTTACTAATATTTCTAACTCTCCATGCCCCTACCCTGGAGAGAGGTGTTTTTATAGAAGTTGCTCCCTGACAATTCTGTCTTAGCATGCATCTGACTAAGAACATTCTGTTGTTTTCTCTCCCTTTTAACACCCCGATTTAGAACATTTTGTTGATTTACCTTCCTTACATTATTCTGTGTCTTAACAAGCTTCCTCCCAAGGTGTACAGTCTTAATCTTGGAGGAAACTGTTGTATAACAAACAGGAAGCAACCACTGATGCTGTGAATTCATGAGTACAACAGCCCTCTCATGTCTAGAAGACACTGTTTCTTTCAACTACTCCTGGATCTCCTGCCACTCTCTGTTGTGGAATATTTCTTTACACTGTGTGAAAAAGTATTGCTATGATAGGTGTAATAAAAATCCGAATGGCTAGCAGTTAGGCAGGAGGTATAGACAGGACTTCTGGGCACAGAGAGGAAGGGGCAAAGATTATCGAGGTAAAGGGAGCTGCCAACAGGACATGGAGGGAGTCAGATGTATGAAATGAAATAAAGATAAAAAGCCACAGGGAGAACATAAATTGATATAAATGGGTTAATTTAAGTTCTAAGAGCTAGTGGAACAAGTCTAAGCTAAAGCTGAGCCTTTATACTTATCCATAAGTCTCTGTGTATTTATTAGGGAGCTGATAGTACAGAAAAACACTTGTTAAAACCTCTTTTCTGTGATGGTCCCTGAGACTTGAGGAGAGATGTGATACAGTCATGCCATTTAGGGCTATACACTCTGCTGACACTTAACTTTCTGATCTTTCATCAGGTGTGTCTTTCCATGTTAACCACCATTCATTGCACAAATATTTTTTTTCTGATAAGGTCTGAGAACTGCACTAATCTTTAAACATATAAATATAAATTTAGGGGGAAGTTTAATACCATGTCACTTGTGCAAACTAACAGTTCTATATTTTTCCTCTGGGACCTCTGAGTTTCACAACCATGGGTCCATGACCATATGTACAGTACAGGCATGTGTTTCCTTCTGTGGAATGGGCCATAAACCAATCAGAAGGCCGATGGTTACTCCCATACCATTCCTACCTCTGTAGCACCCATGGGATATTTTGCCATGAAAGTCATACTTAGAGTTACCACATTCAAAGATGGGTAATACTGCCAATGACTTGCCCTAAGACCCCATCCCCATACAGCCTATGTAGCCTGTTTCAGTACTACAAAAGCTAGACATCAGAGATAAAGCTCCTTAATCAGTACCAGCTTGATTTTTCCATGTCATGTGACCAATGTGTGTGGTATCTTCAGCTATAGGGTCTTACCTTCGAGTTCTTGTGGGCAGCCTAGAGTAACAGAAATTTTGAGTGTCTCCAGGAAACTTATGGCCAACAGTTCAAGGGGAGGTTATCCCACACCTGGCACAAACAATTATATTTGGTAACCTATGGTTTCTGGCATGCACATAATCCCTTGTGTAGGAAACTACATCTTCTATCTCAATGGATCATGGACTTAAAATTTAAAATGCTATAAATTTTTACTTTTCATTTATTTTCCTTTCCATTTATTCTCCCAAATTCTTCTATATACCACTCCTTTCTCTTTCAAATTAATTACCTCTATTTTTATTATTAATTGTTGTTATGTGTGTGTTTGTATCAACAGGGTCTGTTAAAGAAAACCACACACTAAAAATACAGAGTTGTGGACTCCAGTCTCATCAGCTACATCTAGAATATGACTGTTACACCTAAATCTCAGGGATCATTGAAGAGAGGTCTGAAGGTTGTAAGAGTCAGAGAAACAGAAAGCTTAAAATGAAATTGTCTCCTAGAATACCATATACTACACTCATACAATCTTACCAGCATTATTGCCTAAATATAAGCTGAACAAGAATAACAGCAGTGAACATGCTAACGTGGAAGAGAGAAAATCCACAAGGCCTAAATTTTATTAAATTTCAGGGGTAAAAAACAGATAAAGTCTTTGAGATTACTCTGCCAGAGAATACGTACAGGAATGAACAGAGAAGTTCTAGTGTGGAGAAATATTTAAAAATAACAGTTCTGAGAATAGACTAATAAGTAACATGGTATGTGTGTGGGGGTTTGTGTGTGTGTGTGTGTGTAAATATGCATAAATAACTCATTACAGTAAAAATAAATCACAGTCTAACTAGAGAATATTCCTAGATCATAAATAGGCATAAGTAGGCATTTTACCAGTGGTTACACAAGATGTGAAAAGAAGCACATGAAGAAATATAATCAATGTCATTAACCATTAGGAAGCGAGGAGTCAAAAGGGAATGTGATAGCTCTACAATGACAAACCCAAAAAGAGAGCTAAAATTTTAAATAACAACATTCATTTCTGGAAAGGAGAAACTGGGTCACTCAAACATCCTTAGTAAAAATGTAAGATGGCGTGGCTTCTCTGGAAAACAGGTGGTTTCTAAAAACAGATAGATGGTAAAATAGACAGACAGATCGATCAATCAATCGATCGATTGATAGATAGATAATAGATTATGGATAGATAGATAGATAGATAGATAGATAGATAGATAGATAGATAGATAGATAGATAGATAGATAATAGATTATAGATAGATAGATAGATAGATAGATAGATAGATAGATAGATATTTAGATAGACAGAACCAGCATTTATATTTTTGAATATTTATGAAATCTATGTTCATACAAAAACTTACACATGAATATTAATAGGTGCTCCATTTGTAACAGCCTAAAATTAGAAATAGACATCTTTAGTAATCATTAGTGGTACATACTTAATATGGCATATTCCTTAACAATAAAAAGGAATAAACAACAAATTGACACAAAAACTTCCATGACTCTTAAGGGAGTCATATAAAGTGAAAAGAGCCAGTTTGAGATGGTTTTATAGTAAGGGTCAATTTTGTTGCTGTTGTTCAAGATCTGACTGCCTGTCTCCTGAGTGCTGAGATCAAAGGCATGCACCATCACTGTCAAGCTCTGGAGTGGAGAGGAGAGTTTCTATAGCTATAAAGGAGCAACAAGGCAACCTTGGGTGTGATGACCTGGTCTTTGTCTTGATTAATATCCTGGTACTGATGCTATGTAGAACCCTCTGTATTATGTCTTCACAGTTGCACATGAATCTACATTTACCTCAAAGAAAACAAGTAATTGGTTTTAAGATTTCAGTCTTCCACTGCATTTTTTAAATCAAGAATTAAGTTTTGATTGTGACGCGAAAAGCAGTTCAATGTTCCTTTCCTCTGAGTGTTCTTGAGCAGTTTTCCTCTCTGAAAGGCGCAGAGCACCACCCTGCCATCAGTCACTTCTATGCTGGCCTTGCTTCTGGCTTGTTGGTCTGACCCCCTGCCAGCCCCACAGTGACTAAATCACTGTGGCTTTGCATTGAGTCCCCGTGCTACATTTGGCAAGATCTATGACTCACCCCTGACTTACCCTTTGTCCTTAGGGGTTCTTGGCCCTTACCTCTTCTCTATAAATCTCAAAGTTAGCTTACTCAAGTCCAGGAAATCCCCATCGGGCAGAAAGAGTATTCTTACCATATTATCTTACGTCTGTTAAACATTTACTTTAGCAATATCCATTTATTTAAGTCATTCTTGATATTTTATAAAGTGTTATCATTTTTAATAAAAAAACTTTGTGTATTTTTTAAAATTAAATATGTTGGGAATACATTATAGCTGCTTGGGAAAAATTAAACATTTTTTGTTTCAATTTTCAGACAATATTAATCTTTAAATACTGTTTTTTAAAATAAGGCTAACATTCTTAACAATAATATATTCATGGATTCTTTTGATCTTTCTGTAAAATCAATAATGTCCTTAAGAAATCACTTTTGTGTTTTATTCAAATTACTATATTTTTATTTGATTTCTCACTGTATTGCCAGATATGGCAACAAACTTGCTAGTGAGTGTAACATTAGTGGAAAACATTTTTCTTTTCCTACTTTTAAAGATATATATCACATTCACAAAGAATATACTTGTACCAAATTATTGTAAGCACTCCTCATCAATTTCAGTCTTTTCCTACTTTAAAAAGAAGCTGCATTGTATATGCTCACTTCAGTGAGTACTTTTTATAAACCTATTGAGGAAATCTGAGAACTCTCCACTGATCTGTTAATACAAGGAAACAATTTTATAATGTTTATCCAAACATGTTTCAAGAATAAAATAATTTTTGAATTCTGTTTGATCATATTATCTTTTTCTTTTTCTTTCTTTTTTAATTTTTTGTTTTTTGCTATTCTCAGGAATGACATCAAAATGTATTTTTTTTTAATGAAGAGAAACTTTATTCACAAAGTGTGTGAGGAGCCTTTTCCTGCATATTGAAAGCACTGGTAAAAGACTTTAACAGCTATTGGGAACTGTTCTCAAATGATATGGTGCTTAATCAGTTAAAAGGTTTTAGGCATTGATTATCCTTTTTTTTTTTTCTTTTTTGTAGGTGGTAAATAAATGAATCCTGTTAATCCACTCTGCTACTTTGGATTTGTATGTTTAATTAGAAATTTGAAAGCATTGACACTTAGAGTTATTGTCAAAAGGTAGATATTAATTTCTGTGATTTTTATTTTATGGTTTTAGTGATCTTTGGTACCCTCCTAATTCTCACTTGCTTTTACTATCTGAGTGTAAAAAACTCTCTCCTATGGTTGGGTAGATGGGTCTATTTGTCTGGATACTGTCTAGGTTTCCTCCAACAACCACCTGTGGTAGAGACTTGGTGTTGATAAATTAATCCAGTTTATAAAATGCTTCAGATGTCACCACACCTGACTTCAAGCAATATTACAGAACCATTATAATTAAAACAGGATGATGCTGATACAAAAATAGATTCAAAGATCAATGATAATACTGGAAGACCTAAATTAAACCCACACAATTTTATCTATCTGATTTGAACAGAGATGCCAACAACATACATTAGAAAAAACACAGTAGCCTAGTAGTGCTGGGAAAACTACATATCTACTTTTGAACAAGAAAATTAGACATAGCTCTCACCCTGTACAACAATCAACTCAAATGGATGAAAAACTTGAATGTTAGAACTCAGAAACTTCAAAGGGAAAACATTCAGGATACAAGCCAAGATTTTCGCAGGATACCAACAGCTTTAGCAAATAACACCCTGAACTGAAAAATGGGATTACATGCAGTTGAAAAGTATTTGCACGGCAGAGGCAACAAGAAATTTATGAAGAGGAAACCTAAAGAATAAGACAAAATCTTTGTTAATTATACATTTGATAGAGGATGAATATTAATACAATATAATGAACTAAAAAGATTCAAAACACCCAAAAACCAAACAACCCAAGTAATATTAATAAATGGGATAATGGAAGGAATAGAGAGTTCTGAAAGGGTCAAGCGCAAATGACCTTGAAACATACAATAAAGTGCTAACTATCCAAATGCGAATCAAAGATACAGCCAGATTCCACCCATCTCACCTCTGCTTGAATGGTTATCAGAAAACTAATAACAACAGATGCTGATGAGGGTGTAAGGAAAAGGGATACTTGACCATTGCTGCTGGGAATGTACATTAGGTCTCCTGTGCCAGACCAGTATGGAGGGACCTCAAAAACTCAACATTACCACATCACCTAACTCCACTCCTGGATATATACCAAAGGATCATAAGCAGGTTTGCCAGAGATACCTGCTACTCTGTGTCCACCACAACACAACACTATCTACAGCAGCCATGTGATAGAATGAGCCAAGTGTTTGTTAGCATATGAACAGATAAATAAAATAGAATATGTATGCACAATTGAGTTTTATTTAGCCACAGTAGAATGAAAATTGTGTTACTTGCTGGAAAATAGATACAATACCATCGTAAGTCAGATTCAGAAAGACAAATGTCACGTTTTCTCTCATTTGTAGATCCTAGAATTTGTATAAATGATCAAAACCATTAATACATGTAAATAACATTAAAACAGGAAAATTGGTGGAAGTCATGAGACTATTTGAGGCAGGGACAAAAACAAAACAAGGACAACAAAAATCATCAGAAAGGAAAACAGAAAATTATGTAGAGAATGTGTCAGCACAGGTCTCTACCAGGTCCTCTGTGTAGATCCCCGTTTACTGTTTTTATAAGATTCGTGAGTGTGATTCCTGTTCCTTCTCTAGGGTTCTTTTCCTTCTGTTTGTTTTTCTTATACAACTTTGATGGGGCACTTTCTGTTTTTTTTTGTGTTTTTTTTGAAATTTATTTATTTATTATGTATACAACATCCTGTCTGTGTGTATGTCTGCAGGCCAGAAGAGGGCACCAGACTTCATTACAGATGGTTGTGAGCCACCATGTGGTTGCCAGGAATTGAATTCAGGACCTTTGAAAGAGCAGGCAATGCTCCCAACCACTGAGCCATCTCTCCAGCCCCGGCACTTCCTGTTTTATATTGTTATATTCTGTTATTTTTATTTACTTTTTATTGTTTTTATTGAGCTATATATTTTTCTTCGCTCCCATCCCTTTCCCTCCTGCCCTTACACACTCACCATGATCCCCATACTCCCACTTTACTCAGGAGATCTTGTCTTTTTCTACTTCCCATGTAGATTGGATCCATGTATGTCTCTCTTAGGATCCTCATTGTTGTCTATGTTCTCTGGGATTGTGAATTTTAGGTTGGTTTTTCTTTGTTTTATGTCTAAAAGTCACTTATGAGTGAGTACATATGATATTTGTCTTTCTGTGTCTGGGTTACCTCACTCAATCTGATGTTTTCTAGACCCATCCATTTGCGCACAAATTTAAAGATGTCGTTATATTTTTCTGCTGTGTAGTATTCCATTGTGTAAATGTACCACATTTTTCCTATACCATTCTTTGGTTGAGGGGCATCTAGGTTGTTCCAGGTTCTGGCTATGACAAATAATGCTGCTATGAACATAGCTGAGCACATGTCCTTGTGGTACTACTGAGCATTTTTTGGATAAAAAGTGGTTTTGCTGGATTTTGAGGTAGGTTGTTTCCTAATTTTCTGAGAAATCACCCTACTGTCTAATGTGAGGTTGGTGGATGATTTTTTTCCAAGTCTGTAGGCTGCCATTTTGTCTTGTTGACTGTGTCCTTTGTTTTACAGAGGCTTCTCGGTTTCAGAAAGGCCATTCATTAATTGTTTCTCTCAGTGTCTGTGCTACTGAGGTTATATTTAGGAAGCGGTCTCCTGTGCCAATGCATTCACATGTATTTCCCACTTTCTCTTCTATGAGGTTCAGTGTGGTTGGTTTTATGATGAGGTCTTTGATCCATTTGGACTTGAGTTTTGTGCATGGAATAGATATGGATCTCTTTTCAGTCTTCTTCATGTTGACAGCCAGTTATGCCAGCACCATTTGTTGACTATTCTCTTTTTTTCCATTTTATAGTTTTTGCTTCTTTGTCAAAAATCAAGTGTTTGTAGGTGTGTGGGTTGATATCTGGGTCTTTGATTCAATTTAAGTGGTCCTTCTGTCTGTTCTTATGCCAATACCAGGCTGTTTTCAGTACTGTAACTCTGTAGTGGGGTTTGAAGTCAGAGATTGTGATATCTCCAGAAGTTCCTGTTGTACAGATTTGATTTGGCTATCCTGGATTTTTTGCTTCTCCATATGAAGCTAAGTATTGATCTTTCAATATCTCTGAAGAAATTTGCTGGGATTTTGATGGGCATTGCATTGAATTTGTAGATTGCTTTTGGTAAGATTGCCATTTTTACTATGTTAATTCTACCTAACCAAGAGCATGGGAGATCTTTCCATTTTCTTATATCTTTTTTAATTTCTTTCTTCTAAGATTTAAAGTTCTTGCATACAGGTCTTCCACTTGTTTGGTTAGAGTTACTCTCGGATATTTTATGCTATTTGTGGCTATTGTGAAGGGTGATGTTTCTCTGATTTCTTTCTCAGTCCATTTATCATCTCTGAACAGGAAAGCTACTGAATTATTTTTGAGTTTACCTTGCATCCTGCTATATTACTGAAGGTGTTCATGAGTTGTAGTAGCTCCTTGATAGAATATTTTGGTTTACTTATGTAAACTATCATATCATCAGCAAATAGTGAGAGTTTGACTTTTTCTTTTATGATTTCTATCCCCTTGATTTCATTTTGTTTTCTTATTGCTCTAGCTAGAACCTCAAGTACGATAATGAATAGATATGGAGAGAGTGGACAACCTTGTCTTGTTCCTGATTTCAGTGGAATCACTGGGAGTTCTCTCCATTTAGTTTGATGTTGGCTGTTGGCTTGTTGTATGTTGCCTTTATTATATTTAGGTATGGTCCTTGTATCCCTGCTCTCTCCAAGACCTTTATCATAAAGGGATGTTGTATTTTTTTCAAATGAGTGAATGAAAGAAAACCTAGCTATTAGGATAAAGGTTAGCAAATAAACTGTCATTTAAAACTGCTGAGGGGGGGGGATGAGTTTTCTCTAATATAGTGACACTGGGCATATGAACCACACTAGAACAGGCATGATGCCCAGGACTAGTACCACCACCATATGAAGGACTCCACAGTTTTGTGTTTGTGTATGTGTGTGTGTGTGTGTGTGTGTCTGTGTGTGTACTTTTGATTATAGTTTAGTGGAGTTTGGGGGAAGTTGGTTTTATTTTGGGGGGGTTGTTGTTGTGTTGGGTTTTGTTTTTAAGAAAAAACTTAAAGTTGGTTGAGCAGGGAAGGAGACAGGATCCGGAAGGACTTTGGAAGAGGAAGAATGTGATCAAAATATATTTAAATTTAAAAACTATTTTAAATAATAAAAGGGAGAATATGTCAAAATACAAACTTAGAAGTAATTGACTTTATGAAACATAATACTGTACACAACAAATGTATAAATTAAAACAATAGTTTTAGTACTCATTGTTTGGCATCTTTTGTTTCACTGTAAATGGGAAGTTGTGGAGAAAAATGCACTTTTAGATCTAATGCATTTAGATTTAAATGACCTTGAGTAACTGAAGCAAGGCTCAACCACAGCTCACAGTAAATTCAATTTTGCTTCTGAAAAAGGGTCTTTCAGTGAACCAGGCTGCTCAGAGCCTCAAGGAGTTCCCTGTGTCTCACATGACAGAAGAGAAACCACTCATGTATGTGTGCTGACCTGTAACCTGCACGCATGCAGGACAGGCTCCACTCCCCATGCACAGAACAGTTTTAAAAAATGTAATTTAATTAAGTTTCTAAACCTCAATGTTGTAGGATGTTTACCATCCCATGAAGTTGTCAAATACATCGTCTTAAAATTATTACTCATCACTCACCATGTTCCAAGTTCTAATTAATTAAAGCTTTATTGTTTAAAATGTAACTTGTATAATAATGTACTTTGGGCAGCTCTGAGAACTGTTTTTGTTGTTGCTGCTGCTGCTTTTTCAAGCCAGGGTTTTTCTATGTAATAGTTCTAGCTGTCCTGGGACTCACTTTGTAGACCATGCTGGCCTTGAGCTCACAGAGATCCACCTGCCTCTGCCTCCCGAGTGCTGGGATCAAAGGTGTGTGTCACCACCACCCCACTCTGGAAACTGTTTTAAAGCTGTGTGTCTTACTGAAGCCACACTAGCTTAATATGGTTTGTATTTCTGTAATATATTTTTTGTAACCACGTAGTATTCTGAATTTTAATCTCTAGGCATGTACTGAAATCAGAAGTTTCAGGTATTTATTTGATAATATCTGTATTCTTCAAATGTGGTATTTTATACAAGTTACATGAATTTCCATTAATGATCAGCTTTAACTTGTTTTAATATTTTATTTAATGCACTTTTCTACCATAAAATTTAACGTGCTTGACATTGGTTTCCCACCTTTTCTATTTTGAAAGATATCGACTTCCTCCTTTTATTAATCTTTTCCTTGAGAAATTCTAATCTGACTTAGCATCTCTTCCTGTTGCTGAGACAACACACCTCAACAAAAGCACCTTTGGGGAAAATGAGTTTACTGGGCTTAGAACTCCAGGTTATATATAGTCTTTCACTGAGGGGAAATGAAGGCAGCTTGACCTGAAAGCAGTCTGTCACACTACATGCACAGTCAGGAGCAGAAAGCTGTCGATGAATGCATGCGTGCCAGCACTCAACTCCCTTTTCCACAATTAGGGAATCAAGGATTCTTTCCTTGGTGAGTGGTGACAGTCACAGTGGCAAGGTCTTCCCACCTCAATTAGCATGATGCAGATAGCCCTTCCAAAAGAGGGAATGCCCACGCCCTGCTGAATAGAGACAATTCCTACTGGGACTCCCTTCTCAGGTATGCTGTGTTGAGTTGAAAACTGGTACTAGCCATCACACATACTTTTCAAAATAGAAACTGATTAATTTATATCTTGTCAGTCCCCACTAATTTAAATGCCAGATGAGCCCAGAAATTTTTGATTCCTGGAATTCTTAGTGTCTTGAGAATTTTTTTTTTTTGCAGTATCTTTAGGCAAAAAGGAAAATGTTTCATTTCATTTTTTAAGTAATTTTGTTTTGTTTATTAAGTAATAAAGTGAAAACAACTTAACAGCTTCACAATTGTTTGTAAAAAGCAATAGCAATAGACATAAATGAAAAGAAAAATGGTATTTTAATTTTTCATAAATAACCACATTGCTTTCTAATAGCATAGTCACATGGGGTACAATTTAACCACTTGAATCTTAGAACAAAAACAGACACTCCATTAGTTAGTTCTTGTTTTATTCTGGTTTAATTGGCTTCATCTTGGCATTTACTTTTTGTGCATAACAATATTCATCTAAAAATGCACTTGATAGGCACTGAAGGGTATGCATGGGGCAGGGGACTTTATTGATAGAACAACTGACTTTTATGTGATAAGCCTTGTGCTTGATGTCACCATATCTCTCTGTCTCTCTGTCTTTCTCTGTCTTTCTCTCTCTCTCTCTCTCTCTCTCTCTCTCTCTCTCTCTCACACACACACACACACACACACACACATACACAGAGAGAAAGAAAGAGAAAGATAGAGAGAAGAGCATGTCATTAAAAGCTAACAAGTGCGTTTCATTGTGAACCACGAACTTGCCTTGAGCAAGTATTCTGTGCTGTAGCCAATGATTATGGTTTTTGAGAAGATGGAGGGACCTGTGGTAGCCTCATCTCTGCTGACCCTCAGGACCTCAGTTATACATTGCTGTGTTTATTGATCTTTTTTTTTTAATTGCACCTTATCACTTATCTTCAGAATTTTGAGAAGATGGAGGCACCTGTGGTAGCCTCATCCCTGCTGACCCTCAGGACCTCAGTTATACATTGCCTCTGAATTCTAATGCATTCATGGAGGTCCATGCCCCGGCTATGGATCCTCTCTCACTGTCTAATCTATCTACATTTGTATCTACATGTAGTTGTGTTTTCCCCTGGGATACTCTACACTATTTTCTTTTCTACAAGTACTTGGGGTACCATCAAAACAGAATCACAATGTATTTACATTTCTATTTGGGTGTTTTTGAGTCCCAAACTGAGTTAATTGCTGTACACAGAACAGTTGATGGAGAGCAAAGCCATCTCATGGGAAATTTTCTTTTATATCTTCTACAAGAGAAAAAGAGCAGACTCCCTACTGTTTCCTACTTTAATTTTCAATGCAGGTTTTAAATTTTACTTTCACTTACAGATGGTGACTTTGATATGTGCAAACCTTAACTTGAATTATCTACTTGACATCTCATCTAATATGGGCTTCCAGATGTTTGTTCTGCCTCTTGATTGATTGTTGAACAACTGACTGACTGATCTGCTGGTAATAAAACCCAAGATCTCCTATAGGTGGAGGCTCTAACCACTGAGCTACATCAAGAAACAGCCCTGTCTCTGTTTCTTTCATCCCTTGAAGTTCAGTCTCTAAAGCAGTAGCTAGAGCCAACACTGGTGTCAATACATGCTGCTTCAAAGTCTTCCTGGACCAGCATTCTCTAACACAATCCTCAATACTGTCAGACCCAAGGGATTTCCAGATTCTTCTCTCTAAGCTACATTTTTGAGGCCTAATTTGAAGCCTCAATCTTTCCCAAGATTAATTAATACAGGAAGTAAGAAGTATAACAACTATTGAATAAAATAGGAAGTACAACAGAAACCCAGTGAATATAAAGGTGATTTATGAACTTTAAAGTCAGGATATTAAAAGTCCAGACTTGTAACCTTAATTCAATTCTCCTTAGCAGTGGGACCTCCAATGAAATTATTCCAGCACCAGTTGCTACAAACTATGGTGAAAGTAAAGAAACTCTTCTTTCCCCCCAGCAGAGGGGCCTGCAGAGCCCTGTAAAGGAAAAACTTGCCAAGAGGTGACCCATGGGGTGACTGCCTGTGCTGTCTTCACTTTGAATGAACCATTCTTAAGCATTCTCTAGTTTCCCTGTGGGAAAAGCGATTTTATTCGTTCTAAGAACAGGTCAGGAGGTTGTAAATGTATCATCTTTCTCACTGGACTTAGTCCTCTTCCCACAGAGAGATTTCAGCCAAGAATTTGGGAATCCAGTCTGAAAGGTAGAAAAAAAATCTACATTTTTAAACAAAGAGCCTTTTCTAGAAACCATTGAAGCTATTTTTTTCCACCAATATCCATTTATTGATCAATAAACACCACTCTAAAGTGAATGGCTGCCAATGGTCCCGTCTCCTGAGGACTCCAGGAGTAACAACAGCAAAAGAGGATGAGGAGACAGGTCAGCAAGCAGGACCAAACCACAGCAAAACAAAAGCAACTCTTTAAGTACACACTCTAAGTCAGCAGAAACAAGTGACACGCCAAGGGTCAGTGCCTTTGCCAGCATGTGTGAGAGAAGTAAGAGTCAGTACCAGATGGTGGCATAAAGGACATGCTTGTCACCAAGGGACACTTCCATGCCCTGCTCATATGTTCTGTACGGACACCCTACTGGCACGTTTGTCTCTCATTTTCTTAGATGAAGACACAGATGGAGGTAAAGAAACTTGTGCAACAACAACTAAAGAATCTGAAGACAGAGCCTACAGCCTTTCTACTCCATTGTGCTGTTTCAAAAGTCTTACTTTCCACAATGATAAAATTCTCGTGTTCTTGACCTGGGTGCAATGCAGACATAAGGAGAAAGAGTCCATGAGGATTTTGAATATTCCAGCTGATTGTCATTATCAACTTGTCATCTTTTTTTTGTTGTTGTTGTTGGCACAAACACAGCCTTAGAAGATTAGACATGGGAAGATGTAAGCAGTTTTATGGACACGGTGCTGTCTGTCCTCCTGATGACACTGTGCCGAAAACTATGAAAATGAAATCTCCTTCAGGATCTAACTACAGCATAGCATCTCCTTATTTGGTACAGGAAGGCTTCTTTAGTGAGTCCATGGGAATAAGGATAGCAGAATACAACAAAGCATCCACATCCGCTTCCATAACTATTTCTTTTGAGTAAAGTCATGCATGCCAAATATGTTTAATACTCATTATGGATGACTCTTCATATGGGGAATGCAAGTTTAACCAGTAAAAACATAGTTGCCATTATGGAACCACAGAGGAAGTGTTAGCAGGGCACACAAGCTACTGGACCAGCCTCAAGTCACAACAGTGGCTGATAATTGTGTGGGTTCTACAATCCTCTATTAGGGGTAAGCAATGCCACTTGTTTACATAAGCTTTTCTAGAGAAGTATGGGTGTCAAAGGCAACCTGGGGGCAGTCTAACAGCTGCAGAGAGACCATAGACACTGCAGAAGGTGCCCTCTGTACACCTAACTCACTATTCAAAAATATTACTCAGGTTCAAAAGAAGATAACAATAGTATGATTAACTAACATGTTTCTAAGACTTAAAAGCACTGAAGCAGTTTTTTCTAAATTCAATAAATCTGTGCTTTCATCTTACATGTTGGTTTGGTTTTCCTGGGCATTTATGCTGGAGAAGAAATGCTTTGTTCTCTGCAGGCAAATGCATGTTTGCTCTAGGGAAAGCGATAAGGAAAAGTATTTTAGGAAGGAGCCACATGACTCAGTGTGGGAGAGATAATATTGATAAGCCTGAGCCAGGCCACTGATAACTCTATGGTCAAGTGATCCTTTGGATACAACCACAGATTTTTATCAGCAAGAAAAGTCTGAGTTATGCATCTATATTTTTGGATTGAATTAGTTATGTTGTTGAGCAGGGGGCTGTGGATGGATGGTGGGACATGGTAACAGAAACTGAGAGGCATAAACCCAGCCTCTCAAACATGTGTGTTTTCCCAGCTGACTTTTTGCATCCAGTGGCTCATAATTTTAATCATGTGTCATCAACCTGCCTTAAAGACACATTTTCATCGTGGCTATCTATCCATGGCACTGTCATATCTCAATGAAGCAGCCAGAACAGTGGCTGCTATGGCTGCATCATTTCAGTATCTAGGGATCCAATGCCTCTGGCTTCTCACTGTTTGCTGTGGAGTCCCACTACATACAAGCTTTATCTCTGCGCAATGACACTTAACACTGTCACCCAGGTTGTACATATTGTACTTCTGGTCATACTGAAGACTTTCCATATAGCTGAGCCCTATGGTTTTAGATGTTTCTTTGTCTTTTTTTCCACAATAATTTTTATTTATTTTTTTGAAATTTCATACATGCATAAAATGTATTTTGAAGATAACTATTACTATCTGTGTCTCCAATTCTTCCAAACTCATTTTCTTCCCAACTTGAAGTTATCTTTAATATTATTATTGTTGTTGCTATTATTGTTGTTCTTATTTTAACCTATTGAGTCCAATTAGTGCTACCTAATGGGTGTTAATCAACCTTAGATTGGCTGCAGTAGGTTTAATAATGACAACATATACATAACAAATTACATTCCATGGAATTTGTACATTTTACTGTATCCGGGAAATGAGGTTTTGCAAAAGGGATAGATTAAGTCTCTGAGATTGTAGAACTTTCTTGTGTTATAAACTAGACCTTCAATCCCACTGCTAACAGAAAAGGCAAGAGAAGATGATGGGTATATATGGAAGAGGGGACAGAAATGTGTTCATCCAAACATAACAAAGAAATGCTGCCACAAAGCAAAGAACACTTTACTTTTTATTGCTCCAAAAGAAAGTTGAGGAGAAGTGTGTTCATTCAACTTACAGTTACAGCCTATCATGAAGAGAAGACAGAGCCAAAACTCAAGAAAGGAACCTGGAGGCAGGGACTTAAGCAAAGGCCATGGAGGAGTGTTTCTTGTTGGCTTGCTCTCTATGGCTTACTCTGTCCATTCTCTTCTACAACCCAGGGCCATATACCCCAAAATGGTCCCTCTCACTGTGAACTTGACCGTTTCACATCAATATATAATCAAAAAATGCCCCTCAGACTTGCCTACAAGCAACCTATCCAGACATACATACATCCTTCTTTCTTTCTTTCTTTCTTTCTTTCTTTCTTTCTTTCTTTCTTTCCTCTTTCCTTCCTTCCTGCCTTCCTTTCTTCCTTCCTTCCTTCCTTCCTTTCTTTTTTTCCACATAGGAGGTATATTGGAAAATGAGAAAGAAGAGTCAGAGAAAGTGGCAAAGACTGGTTCCTGGGGACAATATTGGTGGAATAGGGAGATAGAGTGAGAAAGAGCAAGAAAGAGGAAGAAAGAGAAAGAGACCAGGCATCTCTTTAACTGAGGTCCTTCTTTGCTGAGGACTCCAGCTCTTGGAGAGTTGGCCAGACACTATTTACTCTGTGGGCATCTAGGACTTTCTTAGTACCTGTTTCTTTTAGTTACATGGTTTGCAGTAACTTGTTACACCAACCCTAAGATATACTGATCCTAGTAATATGCTACACCAGATAATTAGGAACTCAGCTTAGCTTCTGTATCCCTATTTAAAAAAAAAATGTCTCCCTCAAAACAAATTAAGAAACAAAAAAACATGCCCAGTCTTATAATCCAGATGAAACTTAGAGTTGCTTCTTAGTGGAGGCAGAAAGATTCTAGCAACAAGGAATCGGAGTTAAATCAATTTTAAAATGGTGTTGGCTGTTACTGTCTTCATGGACTATCATCCCTTTTGTCTTGGCTTTGAAATCTTTGGGAACTAGTCCTGCCATTCTCAGTCACCTAGCAGAAATCGGAAACCAAATACTGTTTTTATATTAACCCTTTAGTGATCATTTGTGCAAATTATTGAACTTAGGAACAGATGGGTGCTTCATGAAGACTTGCATCATATAAATGCAGGTGTGTGTTAATTTTGGTCGTTTGGTTCATCTGTAAGATCCAGGTAGTTTTTGATGAACACTAAATACTGATTTTTTTTTTTTTACTCCTAGTTTTTCCTTCAAGTATGGAGGGTGATTTGCAAAGGCTCTGTTTTCTCCAGAACAGAAGAGCACTCAAAAACATAATTACAGATGAGGAACATCTGGCAGGTACTTCAGAAGATGCTGTTCTTTTGGAGAGCAGCACTCACTACTAAAGGAGGATTTAACCCTTCAGATCTGCCGCTAAGTATATATGCGATTGTGTTGGCATATTTGAAACCTCTCTGATACCTTAATTGAGGAATTGTCTAGATCAGATTGGCTTGCAGTCGTCTTTGTGGAGAACTGTCCTGACTAACAAGAGAGAGCCTGGCCCAATGTTGGTGATACCACCCCAGACCAATGGTCCCAGGTTTTGTAAGAATGCTAGCTGACCCAGACCTGGCGCTTGGCAGGAACTTGGTTCAAGACGTCAGTCACCATGATCCTGATGGCAGGACAGGCCACCCAGATCAGTATGTCCCTCAGACACCAACATGTTTTCCGGTAGCTGACCACACTCCAGGCATCCAAACAGCCCACCATGGTAATGGGAGCCAGGGACATCAACTAAGACTGTGGTTGTTACAGGGCTATCTACCCAGGGGGGTCTGTGTTGATGTCCATGGCCTGTTTTACCACAGGTGGTCATAGAAACCAAGCCTGTTGAAATCCGAGGGCCACATGACCCCACCTTTCACGCCAGGATAGCCGGTCCTGCCCCTCACTGGACACTGAAGCAGGAGAGTTGGTCCCACCCCTTATGGGAGAGCTCCTACATGCACTTGGGAGAAATGGTCCTACTCCTCAACATGAGAATGGGGGTACTGGCCCCATCCGCATGGGCCTAGAAGAACTACCTCTATCCCTTGCCTGAGGGCAGCAGCCACAGGGGCCCAAACTGACCAGCTCAGCTACCATCCAGGCCCATACCCTGGGCCTGGGAACCACCCTAACATCTACTCTGTCTATGACCTGCTGGAGCTGTGAAGGGACTGGTCCCAAGGAATGATAGCTACCGGATCTTCATGACTCGGGGCAGCAGCAGGGTATCATCTGAGAGTTCCGGTGAGGATACCATGATGGTAGTGTGTCAGAGGCCAGCGGCCTCAAATCAGATCAATGATTCATTGCAGTGAGCCACTGTGGGAGGGGCTACTGGACAAAAGGGTCCACTGCATGGCACCCTGCAGCTCCCAATGCCACTAGGATGAATGAAGAGGTGTTGGAGAGGTAGGGAAGATAGAGGAACAAGGTGGATTTTTGTTTCTATTATTTTGTTTTCAGTTAATTTGAGGGGAGATTTCCTGGGGGAGGGTGTTGCAGGGGTGAAGGACAGATATGGAGGGACTGGGAGGTGAGTGGAATAGGGTTGCATGATGTGAAATTCCAAAATAATCAATAAAGAATTATGTTAAAATAATAAATAAGTAAAAACTGCTAGCTGAGTGAGAGCCATAGAGAGTAAGCAGTAGTCCTCTGTGGTCAACATTCCAGTTCTTGATTCCAGGTTTCTGCTTTGAGTTCTTGCCCTGAATTCTCTTGGTGATGAACTATTATCTGGAAGTGTAAAGTGAGATAAAATCTTTCTTTCCTAAGGTTACTTTCAGTCGAGGCGTTCATCATAGCAACAGAAAACAAATGCGGATAGCCTTCCAGGGACCCAAAAGCTGCAGCTCTGGAAAGTCACCATCTTGCCTGGGTGATGGCCTCCCCATAGCTCTGCAGATGGAGCTGCCCCTACCCTTCAGTTAATCTTGTATAAATTATAAACTCTTGCACCTCCAGAGGCCCTGAAGACACACACAATTGGAGCAGAATCGCATACAAGTGCAGGAGGAAGCAGCTGGAGTCTCGGGTGAGAGTCCAGTAAATTCTCCCATCTCTTCCTTTTCTGAGTGAATGACAACAGGCGACAGACCTGCTTGTGATGTCTCCTGCAAGCTGCCATAGCTGATTTGATGAAAATGGTGCCTGTTTGGTTGGAGGACAGTGTTCTATGATAAACACCAAACATATCTGACACAAACTATTAAATCAGTTTTGCTGTATTTGCTGTTACTATCTATCATTTTGTTACCTAACACCCTCAGCACTAATTAACCTCCCTTGTGTACAACTCCTGCAGAACAGACCTGCTGATCAGCACTCTAGGGAAATGGCTATGTTGTACAGTCTCAGATATTACTAATACAGTAATTAAATGTATTCACATAAGTTTCAAGTTCTTTCTTCCCGATAAGTGGACCTTTCAGAGAACCCCATTTATTTAAGCTTCAAACTAAATATAAATTAATACAAAAAAGCTACCCTGGGGGCAGGAATGATGGTTCAGTGACAAAGAGAACTGGATGCTATCTAGAAGACACAGGTTTGGTTCTCATTCCCCATATAGCATCTTACACCAACTCCAGTTCCAGGGATCCGATACACTTTAGGCATCCACTGGATGCCTAATATACAAGTACTGAAAATCACACGTGAAGGTAAAACACCTATACACATAAATAAAATACAATTTTAAAAGAGTAAATACTGACCTAGGTAAATAAAATCAACTCATAAGGTACTATATGCCTAAAGCAAATGAAATACATCTACATATAACATTTGTAAACATCCATATTCTTAAATAAATACATAACCTTCAAGGATTAATACACAAACACACACGCATACATGCACTCGTGTGCACAAGCACAAACACTTTATACAAACACATAGATACAGACACATATACATAATATATATATGGGTTTATTCAGTAATTATGTATAGAACTTTTAACAATATACCCTTTGATTAAGTAATTCTAATTATGTGAATAAAGAAATAATTTTAAATAATAATATGTCAGTCTTACACATAAAAGTCATCTCAGAAAATTTGTAACACTATAAAATTGATAATGGCTTAAGCATCTAGCAATAAAATAATCAATCAATCATAGGAATAATAGAATATTAAGATTTTTAGTTTATTTTATTTTTAATCAAAATATAAATACATAAATTTCCTCCCCAAGGGTGAATTTCCCTTTTCTCCCTCAACCCCTTCCCATGTCATCCCCCACTACCTCACAAATTCATGATCTTTTTTCTTTAATTATTATCACTGTATATATATATATGTGTGTGTGTGTGTGTATTGAATAAATATATGTAACTATGTCATAAATACAAACTGCTGAGTTCATCTAATGTTGCTTATACATACATGTATTTAGGTCAGACCACTGTTTTTGGACAACCAATTAGTCAGCTCATTTCTGGGGGAGACTAATTCTCTCTCTGTCACAGTCCTTAGTTAATTTTCAAGAAGGGGAGGGGATCTGTGAAATTTCCCCCATCCATGTTGCATTCGATTGGTACTGTCATTCTTCAGGTGTTCTTTAGGCAGTCATAATGTTGATATTTCATGCATGTCGCTTCCCTGTCATAGGTAGAAGACACAGTCCTGTCCTCTGGCTCTTAGGCTAGTGGACCCCTCTTCGGCACTATTCCATGAGACTTAGGTATAAGGGATGGGCTATTAAGAAGTAACAGCTGGGCTCTGGGCACTCCACAGTCACAGTCAGTTGTTCTTTGGATATTGGCCAGTCGTGGCTATCTGAAATTGTCTCTGTCTGGTGAGAAAGAAAGAAAGAAAGAGAGAGAGAGAGAGAGAGAGAGAGAGAGAGAGAGAGAGAGAGAGAGAAAGAGAGAGAGAAAAGAAACTTATTTGATGAGGCTTGAGAGCTATACTTATCTGTGGGTAAACAGATAAGTATTAAGTATAACGTCTGTAATTGTGCTGTTTTGGTGAAGCGGTAGTATTGGGTTTTTCTTTAGGACCCACAACGTCACTAGGCACAGGCAATGAGTTTGGTTACAGTATTAGGCATGATTTCCTTCCTACTGATGAGGCCTTAAGTCCAATTGGACAGCTATTGGTTACCACCAAGTTATGATTGCCACTGATTGTTACACCTTCAGAGGTATCATGCCAAGCTGGTCATTGTGGGCCATAGGTGTCACAGCTAGGTAGGACTGTCCATTGCAAATTTCCATAGGCAGCTCTCATAGCAACTCCCAGAACTATGAAAGCTAGTCCTCAGGAAAGAGGCTTTCAGGTCAGACCCAGCTCAGATCCTCAGATCCTGTATTTGAAACATTTGGTAACTTCAGCAATATGGACTCCCTTTGGCTTCTAGGAGGATCCAACAGCAACAGCATACTCTCAGTATTGCTGTAGTTAGGTCATAAACTGTGGAATCTAGTAATTCCTCCAGCATTGTTCTCTTTTCTCAGTATTGATTTGACTGTTCCATATAAGTTTTAGGTTTATTTTTCCTGTTTAAATGAGAAATGTTGTTAGGATTTTGATTAGGATTACATTGAATCTGTAAATTGCCTTTGGTGGAATGGTTATTTTCACAATATTGATTTTATCTGTCCATCGGCATGGGAGGCCTCTCCATTTCCAGTGTCTTCCTCTATTTCTTTCTTCAGAGACTTAAGGTTTTCATTACAGAGGACTTTCATCTCCTTCTGTAGGTTTACTCCTAGACATGTTATGTTTATCATAAATAAGTATATGTCCATGATATATTTGTTACCATGTTTATTGGTGATGTATAAAAGAGCTACTGATTTTTATAAGTTGATTATGTATTCTGATATATAGATAAAATTATTGATGACTTCTAGAAGTTTCCTGATGGAATTTTTGACATCACTTACACATAGCATCATAACATCTGTAAATAATGATAATTCAATATCTCCTTTTCCTGAGTGTATTCATTTAATTTCCTTCTCTTTCTTTATTGCTCCAGCTAGTGCTTCAAACACTATATTGAAAAGAAATGGGGATAAAGGCCTGCCCAGCTTCATTCCTGATTTTAATTGGAATGTTCCAAGTTTTTATCCATTTACCATGTGACCTATGAGTAAGCCAGATGTAGTCTTTATTATGTTTAGATATGTTCCTTTCAGTCCTACTTTTTCTAGGACTTTTACCATGAAGTAGCATTAGATTTTGTCAAACACTTTTTCTGCATCTAATTATGTGATTTTTGTCTTTCAGGTCATTTATATAATTTATTATTCTGCATGCTAAACTATCCCTGTGCCTCGACAATAAAGCCAACTTTTCATACTGAATATTCTTTTTATTATAAGTCTGTATTCATTTTACAAATACTTTATTTAGAATTTTTACATCTACATATATAGGAATGATGGTGCACAGTCATTTTGTTTGTTGGATTTTTGTTAATATATATTTCTATGTTTGGGGTATCAGTAATATTGGCTTCGTAGAAGGAGGTTGGAAGTAGCCCTTATGTTTCTGGTTTCTTTAATAAGAAATATTGGTTGTAAATCTTCTTTAAAAGACTAGTAGAATTCTGCTTAAATACATAAGGCTTTATTGAGTTGGAAAGGTTTTGTTGTTATTATACATTCTGTCTTCTCACTTGCTATGGGTCTGTTTAGGTTGTTGAGCTCTTTCAAGTTTAGCTACGGCTTTGAGTGAATTTTTCATTCATCCTTTTTTAAAAGATTTTCTAACATAAAAGAAGATAGAGTTTTAAAGTGTTCTCTTAGGAAATTCTCCATTTCTATGGTGTCTGTTGGCATGTTTCTCTGTTCATTTCTGATTCTGATAATTAGGTTCAGTTGATTTCTTTTGGTTATATGGGACAAGGAACTGTCAATATTGTTTATCTTCTCAAGAATTAGCTCTTCGTTTCATTGATCCTTTGACTGTTTTTTGTTTGCTTGTTTCTATTTCATTAACTTTGTTCTGAAATTTATTGTTTCTTGCCATCATCTGGGTTTGAATTTGGTTTGTTCTTATGTTTCCAAATCTTGAATTGCTTCATTAAGTCATTTATCTGTGCTCTTTTTGATTTTTAATGTAGTCACTTAGAGCTATAAATTTCTCCCATAGAACTGTTTTTAATAGGTCCAAGAGGTTTCATTGTTGTTTTATTTTCATTTAGTGCCAAGATTTTCTTTTCATTTCTTTTGTGATTTCTTCTTTGCCTCATTCATCATTTAGTTATGAGTTGCTTAATCTCCATGAGTTTATGTACTAGAGATTTGTTTGCTGTTGATTTTAAGTTTTACTGTGTTATGATGAAACAATATATGTGGAATTATTTCATTTTTAAAAAATTGTCAAGTTTTATTTTCTGTCCCAGGATGTGGTCTATTTTAGAGATACTTCTGCCTTTTGATGAGTAAAATGTTTGGCGTTTGGGTAGAAAATTATGTAAATATTCTTAAAGTCCATTTGATGCGTTGTATTATTTATTCTGATATCTCTCTACTTACTTTTTTTCAGATAGCCTGTCTATCATGGGGAATTGTACTCACCTACTAGTAAAGGGATAATATTAATGTGTCTTATTTTCAGTACTGAAATACTAAAAATGAAACGGGGTATACAGAGTTTGGTACATATATGTTTAGTATTTCAATGTGTTCTTGGCTAATTGTTTCCTTGATTAGAATAATTTGGCCTTCATCAGTTTTAATTAGTTTTAGTTGGAAGTCTGTTTTGTCACATATTAAAATACTATTGCTTGTTTGCTTCAGGAGCCCATTTGCTTAGAATTCTTTCTTCCTTTCTATTTAAGGAGGTATGTATCTTTAAATCTAAATTGAGTTTTTAAATTTTGTTTTTCAATTCATTTAGCTACCCTATGACTTTTGACTGAAAAGTTGAGGACATTAATATTCAGATAATTGAATATGTACAGATTATAGTACTCTTGTTTTATTTCAGTTTATTAATTTGTATTGTTTTTGCTGTCTATGTTCCTAGCCAATCTTTGTGTTTTCAATAACTATTGCTTCACTTGTTTTTTATAGTATCTTGGCCATGTTTATTTCTTTCTTTAGTTTGAAATGTTGCTTCTAGTATTCTGTGTATGGCTCATTTTGAGGAACATGAATTCTTTTAACTAATTTTTATCATGGAAATTTCCTTTATTATTCTACTATGGCATTTTTGCTGGGTGCAGCAGTTTAGGTCAGCAGTCATAGTCTTTTAGAATCTGAACTGAAGCACATTTCTAGGCTTTCAGAATTTTCATTGAGAAATAAGCTGTCATTCTGATGGGTTTTCATTTATATGCAACTCATGGTGTTTCTTTTGCAGCTTTAAGTACTCTTTGTTCTGCATATTTAGTATTTTAACTATGATTTGCACGAGGAACTTACTTTCTGGTCTTATTTAGTTGGTAATCTATGTGTTTTTTGTATCTGTGTGGGTATGCCTCTTCTTGGTTTGGAGAAGTTTTATAAATTGAAAGAGAATTTAACCTTGGATTCTTATCTACATCAGTAATTCAAAATTTTGGTCTTTACATGGTGGTGCGTAGCTGCTGTATGTTTGTTCTCTCTCTCTCTCTCTCTCTCTCTCTCTCTCTCTCTCTCTTCCTTCCTCCCTCCCTCCCTCTATTTTAATTTCATATTCTTTGTTTGGTCTCATTTCTCTACTCTGTTTAGTAGTCTGATACTTTGTCTTCTACTTGATCCATTCTACTTGTAAGACTTTCCCCCGAATTTTTAAATTGGGTTATTAAATTTTTAACTTCCATCTTCATTTCAACTTGAGTTTCCTTCACTATTGCTCTTTTAAATTGATTTTGAAATCCTAGGTTGTTTTCATCATTTCACTCAGCCTGATGGCTGTATTTTCTTGGGCATCAGTCTGGCATTTAGTTTCTTAAATTCACTTTCTTTTAGTTAATTGGTTCTCTGATGAAGTTTAGTATTGATGTGTCCCAAGTTTGTGATTGTTTTCTTTTTTTCTTATTCATTCTCCATTGAGTTTGTATTATCCAGCTGCTCTTGGCAGTATATGGTCAACCTACCAGGGGTCACATCATTAAAGAAAAGGGATTCTCCTCTCCCTAAGAGCTATCAAATACTATTAGTGCCTCAGGTTATCTGTCAGATTTCATACCGACCTTCTTCTAATCCTGGGATTTTATTGGCGTAAAGCTTGTGCAAATCTTATGCATTCTGTCACATCACTGTGAGCTCATATGTACATCTGCCCTGTTGCATCTGGAAAACATTGTCTCCTTGATGTTATCACTACCTTGAATTCTTAAAAATCTTTCCGTTCTCTCTTCCATAGAATCCCAATGCCAGGAATCACATAATACCTCTGTATATAGCTTGGGAAAGTATACCATGTGCGGCAAAAAGAAACCCCTTAAGCCAAGAAATTCTTTTACAGAGACTACGAGTACTGAACAAGGAAGCACTAACAATTGCAGGATTGCATTTATACTAATAGAGTGTTCACCATTTGACATCACAGAGCCTTCAGCTGCTCCTCCAAACATCACACAGCCGCAGCGCAGGCTTCTCAGTCACTCGCACTGCTCTCTTGCTGGCCCCATTGACAATCATCATTTGTCTTTCACCTGCCTTGTAACTAGTCCATTTGTTCCTGTGTCATTCTTTGCTTCCCTAGAGACTATCCTTCAGGTACTTCCCTCCCTTGGCAACAGAACGTAACTTCCTGTGAAGTTCTAAACAATGCCCAAGAAGTCAGTTATGCTGTCCTCCCAGGAGTTGTTGAGACAAGGGTTGATAAAATCCTTGAAAATGAGCCTCTCAAATCCATTGTGGATTTAACCTGCTCCAAATGTCATAGGTCCCAGTGAGTTATACTGGAATATAAGTTGTTGTCCTTTTTAGATACCTAAGGAAGTGTTAAGTGCTCAATTTATGCAAATTATTACAGACTAGTTAATGTCTTCCAATAATTAATGTTTTTATGATTCACTATGCATCTTACATAGATCTTTCCTTTCCTTTTTCTTCTTGTGTGTGTTGGGGGAGGAGGGACAGGGTTTCTCTGTGTAACAGCCCTAGCTGTCCTGGAACTAGCTCTTGTAGACCAGGCTGATCAGAAACTCACAGAGATCTGCCTGCCTCTGCCTACTGAGTGCTATGATCAAAGGTGTGTTTCACCAATGCGTGACTTCTTTTTATTTTCTATTGGTACTAACTTACCAAAAGAAAAACCAGGACACAGAAAAGCTATGCAATTTATCAGAGTCACCCAGCTATTTTAAATGAATGATGCCAAATTTCTGAACCTCAACTCTATCTTCTTATAGCTGTCTTTCTGATTGCAAAACACTCTATTATGTCAACAAAAACTGCTGTCTGTCTCCATGAAGCTCCATATTATTTTGCCCTTAGTGGGTGTAGCTTGTTTTGTTTTACCGTATCTTCACCAATCAAGCTGGAAGAGGGTTTGAGGCAGGAGGAATAAGGGGATATTTGATTTCCCCATGAAAAAATTATAGTGTATTCATCAGTGTCACAGCATTTCTGGGAAATACAGATTGACAGGTGGCTGAGGAATAAGATTTTAAGGCTAGTCAAACAGTTAATTCTGTGGTTTGTGGAGAATACCACTATGAAGTGTGTGTATGAGCTAGTGACTGAAAGATCTTATGAATTCTTATGACACGTGGTGGGGAGTGGGTCTTGGAGAAGCTGTTAGGAACAGAGAGTAGAGCTCAAAACCACTTGCCCTTGTAAATGCTCTAGCTGCACCACGTGGAGCACCTCCATGAGAGGTAGATCTTTACTTAAAAGGAAAAGTGAGCGAGTGACAACTCTGGTTAAAACTGAGTGGCAGTTCTAAGCTTGTCCCCCAGGAAAGGCAAGTGCCGTGCGGCATTTGGCTATCAGGATTCAAAGGGGACAGTTTCAGAGAATATACCTTTGAAAGCGGACACTAAGGAAGGGCACCACATTTTTCTATTCATTCATTCAAAATTAAGAATCCCCTAACACACATGATAATTTCATGAGTTTGCATTTCTTGATCAATTTCTAAGGAGCTTCCAGGTGACTCTGACATTGCTAACACCCTGATCTTTCTTTAACAAAGCTTCATGAATAGAAAGCCAGCTGCTTAAGTACTAGGAAGGAAGAGTAGGGCCCAGGATGTGTTTAGAAGTGGGGGACAGACCAGGAAGGTACAGAACTGCTAAAATCTAGCATTTCCACTAAACGTTATGAGCATGTCTGGGATTTTACTTGGCTATAAAAGCAAGCTATTAGCAAGTCCAGCCAAAGTCCACTTACGTACAACAAAAGGATTCCCTTTCTGATTTTCTTTCATTTTAAATACAAATATATTTTTCAATGCCTTGTTGGTTTTGTAACTGGTTCTTTTGTTCAAATGAATTGTGTAGTTCATTACAATAGAAACCTAGCTTTCACCCATGACATAAACATATAAAATTTTATGTATATAGAAACTTATACTACATACAACCTATTTAAATTGCACTAGACTTTGGATGGGCAGTCAGTAATCACATCCTGCATTTGAACTGTGATTCTAAGCCACTGTCTTCAGCCCCAGACGTCTTTAACAAGAGAGTAAAATGACCAAAACCAATGCCCTTCCTTTCCATTTGCCAGAACCCCATGTGAAGAAATCACTCAGATGCTCTATGTTAGAGATTAAGGGGACAATACAGGCAACCCTGTACTCAAGTTTCTTCATACAGTTACATGTAGTGTGCAAGTGGGTCTCAGCCCAGGCCCTAGCCTTTCATCATAAACACATTTTCATTTTCTTCATAGAGTCCCTGACCTCATTTTTTTCTTCCCTTAATTTAAATATTCCGTTTTACATGTGTTTATTATAGACTGCTTTGAAACTTTTGGGGAAGCAGATAGGAAATACCTAAATATTGATCTATTTGTTCATTTAGCTAACAGCTTCCTAATGTCCGTCAGGTGGTAGACACCAAGGACAAAATCAAATAAGATCCCATGTCCCGAAGATACAAGTCACAGCGCTGTGTCCCTAAGGCCTTGTCTTCTCTGTGGGTCGAAAGCCATGGTATAAGCAGCTCTAGTCTATGACATAAAACCTTACTTTATGCAGTTCACCAAAGTTAGCTTTAACATCAGAATTGGAAATTTTTGTGCTTTTGTGATCTAACTGAAAGTCAGAATCAGAAAAGCCAATTGTAGGAATTGGTCTCGACCCTGTATGTTTGCGTCAAAACAAACCCCATCCTCCTACACTGAAGGGAGACTTCAAGGGGACGACTCTCCAAACGGAAAAGAGTTACATGCCCAGTCAAGATAACTACGTATCTTGTTCCCTCTCATGAAAATAGAAGCAGAGGTGAAATGGTCCCAGTCTCCATCTGCTGAGAAGGAACGTGACATGCTACTGTGGAAATGTACTGAACCAGTTACTCCTGCAAGTCACCCCCTCCTTCCAGGGCTGCCTCAACTGCTCAGCTCAGAGTCAAGTCCATTTCAGAAGTCACGAAGACATGCTGAGGCCAGAATTATAGCCCAGTTCCCTTTTGTTGCTCATGCTGAAGGCTGAAGCCCAGGGGTATCTCCTGGCTGTACTTAAGAAGTGCTTGGGACCCCCAGTTCTTACAGAGTACTTCACAGGTCCTTTGTCATCTTCGTGAACTAGAATTTGGAACAGCCTTATAAAAATAAAGTTCACAGGAAACTCTACCCACTGCTTTCTGGATTTGCACCTCATGCTAGCAAGACCTCAGAAGCAAGTCGCTGACATTGCCATGTGGGAATATTCATCTCAGATAGCAAATGTTATTTGAGAGTGCGGATGTTGTTTATAATGTATATGGTTTATAAATGACTAGATGAGACTAAAGAACAAGGCTTAAACTTTTTTGAAAAATGAAGCAGAATGGACATGGGGAGAAAGGAAATCTTGAAAATAAATACATAGAAAAAGCAAAAAATTAACATGGTAATTCTTTTTAGGGAAGAAACTTTTAAGTATTGAACATTATATAGAAATTATATGTAAGTGTATTATACAACCATGACCAAACTGGCAGAAATATCCTTATTTTTATTATACAAATACACTTAAACTTTTAATCTTGCCACCAGATTGCTGAAACATGGGAACGGCAGGAAGCCTTGAAACACATTTTTAAAAATTCTTTTATGCATTTTACTTATTTGATGAAGTAATGAATGGCTAAATGAGGAGTCCCTGCACAGACGTACTGCAGTTGAGGAAGGGCCAGTCACAAAAGTGATAGCCTGGGGACAACTGATAAAGCTACTACAGCTTGCTGAACTGGAACTGTCAACATCTGACTAATTTTCACCTTGAAATCAACTTGTTGTGTGGAGCAATTGGCCCTCTAATGTTCTAAATCCATGAGCTGTCCAGACAGCAAATTTGGAAGGACCTGTTAGCATGTGCACTTGCTCTCTGCCGCCGCCCCATTGTTGCAACATCTTTTTCCAAGTGTCTGCATTGAGAGCACATGCTCTGTCCCACCTCTCAATGTCCTGTTCAGAGAACTGCATGCATCCTAAGAGAGGAAAGATTCGCTCACTCTTCAGTGTATCAGATAAACCATATGGCTTTAGAACGGAATGTTCATTCCATTGACTGTCTGTGCCACTGTGATTCCAGAATAACCCACAAAGAAATTTTGAACTCATTTTCAAGCAATAGATGTGATTACTTATTGGAAGTAATTATATGTGGTTTAAATGGGCTTATTTTGGTGTGAATAGGTAGGCATTTCTAAGAAACAGTTAAATGAGCTGCAGTAGGGAAATGGCTGAGCAGTATACCAAGATCTATATTCACTTGATTATTTGGATATATGATGCAAACAGAACAAAAACGTAGCTCTTTTAAGACATCCTACTCCAATGTAAAGAGGAGATGAATGTTGGAGAGCTGAATGTCTGCCTTATTTTTATGGCTGTCATTCTTTAATGTTTTCCCCCAAGTCATTATTATTTGCCAGAATTATTTAATGGAATTTACTGCTAGCAAAACACGTTTACCAGCAACTATAGAAGGGAAGTTCTCTCTTTAGTCAAGCTCTGATGGGTGGATGGAATTTTTCAATACAAAAAAACAAAAACAAAACAAAACATTAATGCTATTGAAGAATCCAGGCCAGATTTCCTCACATGCAAATGAAGGATCCCCTCCACCAGTCAGAGGCTGCTATAGAAAGTCTTTCATCCAAGAGCAGAATACACACACACACACACACACACACACACACACAATACTAAAATCTTCATATGAAAGGGCATTCTTGATATGTTCCCAACTCTACAAATCTCATTGGGAGCCACATTTTCAACTTCAAACTACGGATAAAACTCACCCCTTCCATCCCTTTCCAGATTGTATGCATGTGCACAAATGCAGTTCAAAGATACTTCACAGTCCTGCAGCAACTGCAAGCTAGAAGGCATGCTGCTCAGAAAGAAAAAATGTCCAGGTTACAGGAACAGCATGAAGCACTTAAGAAAATGGCCAGTTATGGAATATTTTGTGTATAAGTGTGTTCATTAATTAAGAAGTGAACTGAAATTACTAGGGGATTTCATAATGGCCACCAACCAGTTGCCAGTTGGCTGCATTTGGTGATAGATGGGAGTGACTGATCTGCACTAGATTTGACCTAAAGATAGTCTAACATTTATGAAATTACAGTTCCAAATAAAATTCCTTGCATTGCAAGAATTTTACTATGATGCCTCACAGTGAGACGATCTGAGGGCATTCCTGATCTGTCACCACAGTTGGAGGCAACAGATTAACCCAAGGGCATAAATGTAAGACTTGGTAGAGAAAGTCCCTAAGACATGTACAGAGATAAAAGAAAAGGGAGAGATAGAAAAAAAAAAACCCATCAATTTGAATGAGTATTCTTCATTCGGTAAAATAGGTATAAATCAGGGGGTCTGTCTTGTACTAACCTGATTTTCCCTCCACACTCTGAACATCCTTCCCTTTTTAACAAGGGACTCTTAACTTAGACAGCATCTGAGAAACAGTGGCTGCTCAGGTTCTGCTTTCTGTGTCAACAGCCTCGGAATGAAGAACACTGTGCACACTGGCTCCAGACCTGCCACATAAGGCTCTTGCATAAACAAGTCAGTGGAGTAAGTACAGAGTCTTGGGCATTGTCATTAGACTCTGTCCTCATTGTTTGAGCAACTGAAAACATTAACCTTAGCTGTGCATTAGGGTGATAATGTTCATAAAGACAAAGGTCTTTCCAAGTAAGACATAGAAAAAATAAATCTTGGAGCTTTGCTGGCTTATTCACTTCTTGCTGCAAAAATTTGCTTCACATTAGCCAAAAGTCAGGTCACTTTTGTCCTCTACAACATATAATTGTTACATTTTATTGCAAAAATATATTCAAAGAGCAACAAGTAGCTTTCCTTCTTATTAAAGTTATTCTTTTACCCCTTTCTAACAATACTGTTAAATAAAGTTTCTGTAGTATGCTAATGATATCTTTGAAGTATACTGCTTTGCTAGAATGAGCCTAGATAACACAGTAATCAGTGACTCAGGGGTCCCCTAAAAGACCCTAAATGGTAGAAAAGAGTGAGTGACTAGATATTCTTTCTCAGAGATTTGGACAGAAATTCCAAAGTGCCCTCCCATAGGTGAGGTTCCTTTGTATTCTGATGGCTCTTCCTAGAACTGCGTTCATCCTGCATGTGACCCACAGCCTACTTCTGCTTTCTGTGGATTATAAACATGAAACTAACTTTGTCCCATTATGAAAAATTTGTTCCCAACAAAGAAGATGTCAAAATTTTCCTATAGCTTTATAAAACTTTGTCATGTCACGCTGGGTATTTGTGACCACTTTGATAAATAAAAGAGATAGCCAATATCTTCAACTAAAGAACATTAAAACATGTGGATCCATAGATTATGACTTAATAAGGTCACTTATCTCTAAAATATCAACAGATTAAGTGGCTTACCCAAGGTCATATATTGAAGTAGGGGATCTAGAACCAAAGGTTGGGACTGGATTGTATGCATGGTACTAAAGAAAGAATGTTTCCTGTAAGCTTGCCACAGGCTTGCTTTATTCTTGTATGTCTTTTTGCTCCATTCATTCTGTTTCTTATCTAATCTTGCTCAGGTTTCTAATCTTTAACTTAATTCACTTTCTATTCTAACACACTTTTTGACGTCCTTCTGCTTTTGACTTTTCTGTTGTGGGTTTTAATAATTTCTTGCCTAAACTTGCTTTCAGCTTTGCTTTTCTTCAGCTAATGATTTGCAGATCACATGCACCATGAGAACTCCAATCATTGTGCACAGGTATGATGGATTGCCAACAGACCCAACTGAGAATTTATACGGATACTCACAACAAAGAGCGAAAAAACTGAGCTTAGGAGGGCACTAACAGCAGGAACAGCAGGAGAGTTAAAAAAAATAATACAGTGGAACCTTCTTTTTTTTTTTTTTTTTTTTTTGCCTTTAAAAATAGCTAGCTTTATTGACATCCAAGAGAAAACACCCGCCATTCTTCACCACAGTTATAATGCTAGAGAGTAGAAGCCAGGTTTCACTACCTGATCTACTTTTATTTATGCGATATGAGAAAGTGAGAATATTCTAAGAGAATATGAGATAAAATATAATTCTTGCATGAAGGAAAGGTGTGCATTCAATTATTTTTTCAAAGAAACATGAAGCTTTGTCACAAAAATTTCTCAACTGATCTTATGGCATTCTTTTTTTTTTTTTTTTTTTCCATGGAATTTATTTATTTATTTATTTATTTTTTTTTATTTATTTTTTTATTCTTTTTTAATTAAAATTCCCACCTGCTCCCCGTTTCCCATTTCCCTCCCCTCCTCCCAAATATTGCCCCCTCCCCCCACTCCCCTCCCCCTATCCCCACTCCTCTTCTCCTCCCCCCACACCATTCCCCCTCCCTCTCGATACTGAAGAGCAGTCCAAATTCTCTGCCCTGCGGGAAGACGAAGGTCTTCTATCTACGTCCAGGAAGGTGAGCTTCTAAACAGGCTAAGCTCCCACAAAGCCAGTTCATGTATTAGGATTGAAACCTAGTGCCATTGTCCTTGGCTTCTCATCAGTCTTCATTGACCGCCATGCTCAGAGAGTCCGGAATCAACCCATGCTTATTCAGTCCTAGACCAGCTGGCCTTGGTGGGCTCCTAATAAATCAGTTCCACTGTCACAGTGGGTGGGTGCATCCCTCGTGGTCCTGATTTTTTGCTCTTGTTCTCCCTCCTTCTGCTCCTCATTTGGACCTTAAGAGCTCAGACCGTTGCTCCAAATTGAGAATCTGTCTCTACCTCGATCCATCGCCAGATGAAGGTTCTAAGGTGATATGCAAGATATTCATCAGTATAGGATAGGGTCATTTCAGGTTCCCTCTCCTTAGTTGCCCAAGGTACCAGCTGGGGACATATTCCTGGACACCTGCGAACCCCTCTAGAGTCAAGTCTCTTGCCAGCCCTAAGATGGCTCCCTTAGATAGGATATATACTTCGCTGCTCCCGTATCCATCCTTCCTATATCCCAACCATCCCAATCCCCCGAGCTCCTCCCATCCTCCCCTTCTCATATTTCTCATCCCATTTCCCCTTTGCCCCATGCCACCTCACCCGCAAGTTCCCAGTTTTTGCCCTGCAATCTTGTCTACTTCCCCCTCTCCATGCGGATGACTATATGATTTTCTTTGGGTTCACTTTCTTATTTAACTTCTATAGGATCACACATTATATGCTTAATGTCTTTTATTTATGGCTAGAAACCGATTATGAGTGAGTACATCCCATGTTCCTCTTTTTGGGTCTGGGATACCTCACTCAGGATAGTGTTTTCTATTTCCATCCATTTGCACGCAAAATTCGAGAAGTCATTGTTTTTTACTGCTGAGTAGTACTCTAATATGTATATATTCCACACTTTCTTCATCCATTCCTCCATTGAAGGGCATCTAGGTTGTTTCCAGGTTTTGGCTATTACAAACAATGCTGCTATGAACATAGTTGAACAGATACTTTTGTCATTTGATGTGGCATCTCTTGGGTATATTCCCAATAGTGGTATTACTGGATCTTGGGGTAGGTTGATCCCAAATTTCCTGAGAAATCGCCACACTGATTTCCAAAGTGGTTGCACAAGTTTGCATTCCCACCAGCAATGAATGAGTGTGCCTCTTTCTCCACAACCTCTCCAGCAAAGGCTATCATTGGTGTTCTTGATTTTAGCCATTCTGACAGGTGTAAGATGGTATCTCAAAGTTGTTTTAATTTGCATTTCCCTTATCGCTAAGGAGGTTGAGCATGACCTTAGGTGTCTTTTGGCCATTTGAATTTCTTCTGTTGAGAATTCTCTGTTCAGATCAGTGCCCCATTTTTTTATTGGGTTCATTAGCATTTTAAAGTTTAGTTTCTTGAGTTCTTTATATATTTTGGTGATCAGACCTTTGTCTGTTGCAGGGTTGGTGAAGATCTTCTCCCAGTCAGTGGGTTGCCTTTTTGTCTTAGTGACAGTGTCCTTTGCTTTACAGAAGCTACTCAGTTTCAGGAGGTCCCATTTATTCAATGTTGCCCTTAATGTCTGTGCTGCTGGGGATAAACGTAGGAAGTGATCTCCTGTACCCATATGTTGTAGAGTACTTCCAACTTTTTCTTCTATCAGGTTCAGTGTGTTCAGACTAATATTGAGGTCTTTAATCCATTTGGACTTGAGTTTTGTGCATGGTGATAGATATGGATCTATTTTCATTCTTCTACACGTTGACAACCAGTTCTGCCAGCACCATTTGTTGAAGATGCTCTCTTTTTTCCATTGAATACTTTTAGCTCCTTTATCAAAAATTAGGTGTTCATAAGTTTGTGGGTTGAAATCAGGGTCTTCTACTCGGTTCCATTGATCAACTTCTCTGTTTTTATACCAATACCAAGCTGTTTTCAATACTGAGGCTCTGTAATAGAGTTTGAGGTCAGGGATGGTAATGCCTCCAGACGATCCTTTATTATATAAGATTGTTTTGGCTATCCTGGGTTTTTTGTTTCTCCATATAAAGTTGATTATTGTCCTCTCAAGATCTGTGAAGAATTTTGATGGGATTTTAATGGGGATTGCATTGAATCTATAAATTGCCCTTGGTAGAATTGCCATTTTTACTATGTTGATCCTCCCTATCCAAGAGCAAGGGAGATCCTTCCATTTTCTGGTATCCTCCTCAATTTCTTTCTTCATTGACTTAAAGTTCTTGTCAAATAGATCCTTTACTTCCTTGGTTAGGGTTACCCCAAGATATTTTATGTTATTTGTGGCTATCGTGAAGGGTGATGCTTCTCTGATTTCCATCTCTGCTTCCTTATCCTTTGTGTATAGGAGGGCAACTGATTTTTTGGAATTGATCTTGTATCCTGCAACGCTACTAAAGGTGTTTATCAGCTGAAGGAGTTCTTTGCTGGAGTTTTTGGGGTCGCTTATGTACACTATCATATCGTCTGCAAATAATGAAAGTTTAACTTCTTCCTTTCCAATTTGAATCCCTTTGATCCCCTTATGTTGTCTTATTGCTATTGCTAGAATTTCAAGCACTATATTAAAGAGGTATGGAGAGAGTGGACAACCTTGTCGTGTTCCTGATTTTAGTGGAATAGCTTTGAGTTTCTCTCCATTTAATTTGATGTTAGCTGACGGCTTGCTATAAATTGCTTTTATTATATTTAGGAACGACCCTTGTATTCCTAATCTCTCTAAGACCTTTATCATAAAGGGATGTTGAATTTTGTCAAATGCTTTTTCCGCATCTAATGAAATGATCATATGGTTTTTTTCTTTCAGATTATTTATATGATGGATTACATTGATAGATTTTCGTATGTTGAACCAGCCCTGCATCTCTGGGATGAAGCCTACTTGATCATAATGGATAATTTTTCTAATGTGTTCTTGGATTCGGTTTGCCAGTATTTTATTGAGTATTTTTGCGTCGATGTTCATGAGTGAGATTGGCCTGTAGTTCTCTTTCTTGGTTGTGTCTTTGTGTGGTTTTGGTATCAGAGTAACTTCAGCTTCATAAAAGGAATTTGGCAATGACTTCTCTGTTTCAATATTGTGAAATACATTAAGGAGTATAGGTATTAGGTCTTCTTGGAAGTTCTGGTAGAATTCTGCATTAAAGCCGTCTGGACCTGGGCTTTTTTTGGTGGGAAGGTTTTTTATAACAACTTCTAATTCTTCGCGACTAACAGGTCTATTTAGATTGTTCACCTGGTCCTGGTTTAACTTTGGTATATGGTACTTATCTAAAAAAGTGTCCATTTCTTTTACATTTTCCAATTTTGTGGCATACAGGTTTTTGTAGTAAGATCTAATGATTCTCTGAATTTCGTCTGTGTCTGTGGTTATGTCTCCCTTTTCGTTTCTGATTTTGTTAATTTGCGTATTCTCTCTCCGCCGTTTGATTAGTTTGGATAGGGGTTTATCAATTTTATTGATTTTCTCCAAGAACCAGCTTTTTGTTTCATTGATTCTTTGGATTGTTTTCTGTGTTTCTATTTTGTTGATTTCAGCCCTCAATTTGATTATTTCCAGTCTTCTACTTCTCCTAGGTGAGTCTGCTTCTTTTCTTTCTAAAGCTTTAAGGTGGGCTATTAGGTCTCCAATGTGTGCTTTCTCCGTTTTCTTTATGTGGGCACTTAATGCTATGAACTTTCCTCTTAGCACTGCTTTCATAGTGTCCCATAGGTTTGAGTATGTTGAGTCTTCGTTTTCATTGAATTCAAGAAAGACTTTAATTTCTTTCTTTATTTCTTCCTTGATCCAGGTGTGGTTCAGTAGTTGACTGTCCAATTTCCATGAGTTCATAGGCTTTCTGGGGATAGCATTGTTGTTGAATTCTAACTTTAATCCATGGTGATCTGATAAGACACAGGTGGTTACCGATATTTTTTTGTAACTGTGTAAGTTTGCTTTGTTACCGAGTATGTGGTCTATTTTCGAGAAGGTTCCATGAGCTGCAGAGAAGAAGGTATATTCTTTCTTATTTGAGTGGAATGTTCTATAGATGTCTGTTAAGTCCATTTGATTCATTACCTCCCTTAATCCTCTTATTTCTCTATTAGGTTTCTGTCTGATTGACCTGTCCATTGGTGAGAGAGGAGTGTTGAAATCTCCTACTATTAGTGTGTGTGGTTTGATGACTGCCTTGAGTTTTAGTAACGTTTCTTTTACATAAGTGGGTGCTTTTATATTAGGGGCATAGATATTCAGGATTGAGACTTCATCCTGGTGAATTGTTCCTGTTATGAGTAAAAAATGTCCATCTCCATCTCTTTTGATTGATTTTAGTTTGAAGTCAACTTTCTTAGAAATTAGTATGGCCACACCTGCTTGTTTCTTAGGTCCATTTGCTTGATAAACCTTTTCCCAGCCCTTTACTTTGAGTAGATGTCTGTCTTTGTGGTTGAGGTGTGTTTCTTGTAAGCAACAGAATGTTGGATCCTGTTTTCGTATCCAATCTCTTAGCCTGTGCCTCTTTATAGGTGAGTTGAGTCCATTGATATTAAGTGATATTAATGACCAGTGGTTGTTAACTCCGGTCATTTTTCCTTTCTTTCTTTCTTTCCTTCTTTTGGTAGTAGAGTTTGTGTGTTTCCCTTCTTCAAGTTGTGCTGGTGAAGGGTCATTAGATGTCTGAGTTATTGTGGGCATTGTTGGACTCCTTGGTTTGTGATTTTCCTTCAATTACTTTCTGAAGGGCTGGATTTGTGGCTACGTATTGTTTAAATTTGTTTTTATCCTGGAAAATTTTGTTTTCTCCATTTATAGTGAATGAAAGCTTGGCTGGGTATAGTAGTCTGGGCTTGCATCCATGGTCTCGTAGTTTCTGCAGTATATCTATCCAGGACCTTCTGGCTTTCATGGTTTCCATAGAGAAATCAGGTGTAAGTCTGATAGGTTTACCTTTATAGGTAACTTGACCTTTTTCCTTTGCAGCTCTTAATATTCTTTCTTTATTCTGTATGTTTTGTGTTTTGATTATTATATGACGAGGAGATGTTTTTTTTTGATCCAGTCGATTTGGTGTTCTGTATGCTTCTTGGACCTTCAAAGGAATATCTTTCTTAAGGTTGGGAAAGTTTTCTTCTATAATTTTATTAAATATATTTTCTGGACCATTGAGCTGTAGATCTCCTTCTTCTATCCCTATTATTCTTAGGTTTGGTCTTTTTATTGTGTCCCAGATTTCCTGAATGTTTTGTGATGAGAATTTGTTGGTTATGCTGTTTTCTTTGATGAGAGTGTTTATTTTCTCTATGGTATCTTCAGTGTCTGAGATTCTTTCTTCTATCTCTTGTAATCTGTTGGTGGTACTTGTCTCTGTAGTTCCTGTTCGTTTATTCAAATTTTCCATCTCCATCCTTCCCTCGGTTTGTGTTTTCTTTATTACTTCCACTTCATTCTTCAAGTCTTGAACCGTTTCCCTTACCTGTTTGATTACTTTTTCTTGTTTCTCTTGGTTTTCTTGGGTATCTTTGAGAGATTTATTCATTTCCTCTACCTTTTTGTTTGTAATCTCTAATTGGTTGTGGCAGTTTTTCACCTCCTGTTTAAGGTCCTCTATTATTTTCATAAAATTCACTTTTGAGTCGAATTCTTCTAATTCTTCTGGATTAGGGTGTACACTTCTCATTTCGGGATTCCTGGATCCTGGTGATGTCACGTTGCCTTTCAAGTTGTTGGGGGAATTCTTGCATTGGCGCCTGCCCATCTTTTCCTTCAAATGGAGCCAGGAGAGGCCTGATGTCTTGGACCAGTCTTTGCTGTGACTAACTCTCTAGGTGTATCTCCTCAGTGTAGGGGCAGGAACCGTTCCCTTCCAGATGAACTCCTCAACACCAAAACATGGATGCCTGGTATTCCAATGACCCGCGTAAAGAAGGCCGAATGCAAGGGGTCGGGCGGGGTCGAGTAGAACACAGGCGACACTGCAGTACAAGCTGGAGGTGCCTGCACTCCCTTTCGGGGGTTGCTGAGGCCTGCCCGCTAGGCAGGCACTCACTGCTCTGGTTGGGTAGCCTTAGTGTAGGGGCGTTTGTGCTCTCTACCGGGACCGTCCGCCCCAGGATAGTACACACTCACCCGTCCCGATGAAACTTCTCGGCACCTACACAGGAACTCCTGGATGCCCCACTGAGCCAGGGACAAAGGGAAGTAGGGCGCAGGCAGAGCAGGTCCAGGAGATCACAGCAGAGACTGCAGCCCCAGCAGCGGGGGCCCGCTTTCCCTGGCGGGGACCTTGAGGCCTGCCCTCTAGTCAGGCCCTCACTGCTCTGGGTTGGTAGCCTTAGTGAAAGGGCAGGAAACTGTTCCACAGTAAAGGACCTTGCAGACAAGGCAGGCTTGGGGGTGGGGGTGGGGGGCGGGTGTGTAGGAAAGAAAGCCTTGCAGCAGGAGCTGGGGGGGGGGGGCGTTTGTGCTCTCTACCGGGACAGTGCGCCCCAGGATAGCACACACTCACCCATCCAGATGGGACTTCTCAGCACCTATGCAGGGATTCCTGGTGGCCCCAATGAGCCCGGGACCAAGGGAAATAGGGGGCAGGGAGAGCAGGTCCAGGAGATCACAAGCAGAGACTGCAACCCCAGCAGCAGGGGCCTGCTTCCCCTGGTGGGGACCTTGAGGCCTGCCCTCTAGTCAGGCACTCACTGGTCTGGGCTGGTAGCCTTAGTGAAAGGGCAGGAAACTGTTCCACAGCTAAGGACCTTGCAGACAAGGCAGGCTTGGGGGTGGGGGTGGGGGCGGGTGTGTAGGAGAGAAAGCCCTGCAGCAGGAGCTGGGGGAGGGGCGTTTGTGCTCTCTACCGGGACAGTGCGCCCCAGGATAGCACACACTCACCCGTCCCGATGAAACTTCTCGGCACCTACACAGGAACTCCTGGATGCCCCACTGAGCCAGGGACAAAGGGAAGTAGGGCGCAGGCAGAGCAGGTCCAGGAGATCACAGCAGAGACTGCAGCCCCAGCAGCGGGGGCCCGCTTTCCCTGGCGGGGACCTTGAGGCCTGCCCTCTAGTCAGGCCCTCACTGCTCTGGGTTGGTAGCCTTAGTGAAAGGGCAGGAAACTGTTCCACAGTAAAGGACCTTGCAGACAAGGCAGGCTTGGGGGTGGGGGTGGGGGGCGGGTGTGTAGGAAAGAAAGCCTTGCAGCAGGAGCTGGGGGGGGGGGGGGGGCGTTTGTGCTCTCTACCGGGACAGTGCGCCCCAGGATAGCACACACTCACCCATCCAGATGGGACTTCTCAGCACCTATGCAGGGATTCCTGGTGGCCCCAATGAGCCCGGGACCAAGGGAAATAGGGGGCAGGGAGAGCAGGTCCAGGAGATCACAAGCAGAGACTGCAACCCCAGCAGCAGGGGCCTGCTTCCCCTGGTGGGGACCTTGAGGCCTGCCCTCTAGTCAGGCACTCACTGGTCTGGGCTGGTAGCCTTAGTGAAAGCCAGTGGAACCTTCTTATCTGCTATGTATACAATGGCTCTTTCTAATAAGTGACAGACAGGCAGGTAGTGGATAGAGCAGGGAAATACTAGACAAAAAGCTGGTTCACATCCAAGATTGGATGGAGGAAAATGGCTTGAGATTTCATCATAATGTGCATAGAATTAGCATATATTTGCAAGCTTATGAATTATTTATTTCTAGAATTTTTCCATTCAATATTTTAAGATTGGGGTTGACAATGAATATCTGGAACTATAGAGAGTGAAGCCTAGGAATTGGAGAAGTACTGTGATAATAAACTGGAGATACAATGAAAAGCCTGGAACAGAATGGGAATAGACCTGGCTATCGAGTAGTAGGAGAGAGGGAAAATGAGAGGAAAGCCACACTACATCATAAATAAGTCTGGGGAAAGGCCTGTGTGCCAAAAAGAGCAGCGTAGTTGATGTTCTGAAGGCTAGAAGGGAGGCACAGGGAAAGATGAGCCTGGGTTTTTGGTAGGTCCTGGATCACTCGTGGCTCTGTAAAACAGGTTGAGGTATTGAACTTAGATTAAGGACATGAAAAGACACTTTTTGGGTTTTTTTTTTTTTTTTTTTCTCGAGACAAGATTTCTCTGTAGCTTTGGAGCCTGTCCTGGAACTAGCTCTTGTAGATCAGGCTGGCCTCTGCCTCCTGAGTGCTGGGATTAAACGCATGTGCCACTACCGCCCGGCAGAAAAGACACTTTTAAGTGAATGATAAGGTAATGTGGCTTGTGATTGGGGAATGTTGCATAGGAAATCTCCAACTTGACCTTATTATTGGCTAAAAGAACTATATGAGTCACCTTCCAAAGTAGTCTTATTTCTTATCTAAGTTTTCCTATATATTATTTAGTCTCATAGAAGGAAGAAAATAAATACACATTTGATAGTCTATGATAATATAAACCTCTTCCAGAATCTGTGGCAAATAGTGTGGATATTGGTTGAGGTACAGATGTGTGGAACACATTTTAGTAAGTATTCAATAAAATGTCAAAATTCATCCTGGGGAGAAAACAGGAGGGTTCTTGGGGTTTTTTGCTGGCCAGTCTAGTTAAATCAGCAAGCTCCAGGTTCAGTGAAAGATCGTGTCTCAAAAATCAGGATGATATTTAGGCTGATCCTGCTTCCTTGCTATTGTAAATACAGAGTATCTGCAGTAGGATATGGAATCCTTTGGGCATAGGCTAAGAAGTGGTAAAAATGGGTCCTTTTGGAGATTTTGGAGATTTCCTTTTAACATTTTGAGACTTTTTTTTTCACAGTTTTGCATAGTGTTATACCAGTTTGCAATTCCATTAACAGTGAATAAGGGTTTTCCCTCCTTCACAACCTGGCCAGCATTTCGGGGGGGGGGGGTTGTTTGTTTGTCTTTCCATGACAGGGTTTCTCTGTAGCTTTTTATCTGGCCAGCATTTTTTTGTTTTTGTTTTTGAGATAGGGTTTCTCTGTGTAGCTTGGAGCCTGTCCTGGAACTAGCTTGCGTAGACCAGGCTGGCTTTGAACTCACAGAGATCTGCCTGCCTCTGTCTCCTGAGTGCTGGGATTAAAGGTGTGTGCCACCGCAGCCTGGCTCTGGCCAGCAATTTTGTTAGTTGTTTTGTTCACCTTAGTGATTCTGAATGGGATAAGATGAAATCTCAAAGTAGTTTGAATTATAATTTCTTAAAACTTGTAAAGATATATCTTAGTCATCTTTACTTCTTTTAAGAGCTCTCTGATTGTTTCCTTTGCTTTACAGATCTTTATAATTTCATGCTTGTCAACTGTTGACCTTGGCTTCTGAGCAAAAAGTCCTACTCAGAAAGTCCCTTCCTGCACCTACACCTCCTCGCCTGTGGCCTATGCTTTCTTTTATTGGTTCCAGCCCTTCACCTTTCACATTGAAGACTTTGATACATATGAAGTTTTTGTGTATAGGGTGATAGATATGAGTCTAATTGCATTCTTCTACATGTAGATATCCAGTTTTGCTAGCACATTTGTTGAAGATACTATCACTATTCCAAGTTTTAGATAGTTACATGCACTTATACCTGGGTCTTCTCAACTAAAGAATGGATAATGAAAATGTGTTACATATACTCAATGAAATTCTATTTGACTGTTAAGTAAGATGATATCATCAAATCTGCATATAAAGGGATAGAACTAAAAAATACTATATTGAGTGAGATAACCAAGAATCAGGAAGGCAAATGCCCTATGTTCTATAAGCTCCAAATATTTAGACATGAGAATATTGCCTGGAGAAACCACAGAACCAGAAAAGTACAAAGAGACTGTGGATTAGAGTAGGGTGGGAGCAGCCTAGAGAGAAGGAGAGTAGGACATGAGGGGAAGTGGAGAAAATGATGGGGACACTAGAAATGAGACTGGAAAGAAGGGGAATTCATGGAGGGGATTATAAGTAACACTAAGGATGTTTGAAAAGACTATGAAGAAATATTATTTTACATTTACATAAAAATTTAAGTACAGTATTTAAGTGCTATATATATATTGCACACTATAATGGAGATATTTTGAAAGGGAACTACAACAATTAGGGGAAAGAAGCTCCCCTTAAGAGTCATAGATTATTCCGGGCGGTGGTGGCGCATGCCTTTAATCCCAGCACTTGGGAGGCAGAGGTAGGCAGATCTCTGTGAGTTCGAGACCAGCCTGGTCTACAAGAGCTAGTTCCAGGACAGGCTCCAAAACCACAGAGAAACCCTGTCTCGAAAAACAAAAACAAAAACAAAAAAAAAAAAAAAAAAGAGTCGTAGATTATATAGCAAAAACTCCATTGCCAAGCATGTGCTGGGGAACTTGAGACTGCCCAAGCAATATAAGCTATTTCTTTTGCCCCATTTACCTCCCAGAAGATGAAGGTGAGTCCCTATTGCTAAAGACATCATACACTTTGGACACAAGACTTGAAATAATTGAGCTGGAACTGACCTGGAAGCCTCCTCCATGAAGACTATACTACCTGTAAGTTTATGAAAGCAGCCAAGGGGGGAGGGGGAATGCAACCAACAGTACTACCCAGCTGTAAAACCTATGAACCACAACAATGATTAGCATGGGAAAATATCTCCATGGCGCAATAATGGAATTCATATAACTTATATACGGGGGCTAACTAAAAGCCTTCTAGTTGGATTTAAGGCATGATCAGTAGGAAGGAATTCATGCCTAATTCTTTAAACCTAGTCAATTACCTCTGGCTGGTGGAGTCCACCACTGCCACTTTCTCAAACCAGTATAATTCCTAACTGCAGTCTAAATTCCAACCATTAAATACATAGGCAAGAGTAGTTCTCCCCCATATCAAAGAAGCTTGTTTTTGAAGCAGACAGAGGTCATCAGAGAAATCTACAACTTGTCCAAATGCAGAGAACAACAAACGATGCAATGCACAACCCAACTGGTACATCGGCAACACAACAACTACAGCTAACTCACAAGGAACACTGTAGAAGAGTGGGGGCGGGGCATAACAGTCAGAGGATCAGGAATGTGTTCTAAATATCTAAATATCTCAGTAATATGGTTACCTGAATAAGATATGCCCAATGACACCAACTGACAGACCAACATGAATGAGGAAAATCTCACAAGGCCGTATCCCTAGATGAAGAGCTTCCGGCAATCAAGATTACTAAGGGGGGAGGGAATTCAGTATGTTCCAGAGAAGAGGCTCTTGATAGGACATATAATCCCAAATAGTATAAATGAGTATCCGTACGAATATCATATAATAGACTTACTGGGTGATATTACAGATACATGCATACATATGCATACATACATAACAATGACTAAAGAAGAAGGGGTTATAAATTTGAGAAGGTGTTGGGGAACACGGGAGGAGTTGACAAGGAAAAGGGAGAGTGGGAATAACAATTACAGTACACAAGTATGAAATTCTTAAAGAACTGTAGGGAGCAATTGAAGGAGACATGCAGCATCAACCTCTGGCATCTAAACACATATATACATGGAGAAATGCAAACTTACTACACATACACTAAAACAAGTTATTCAGATTATTTTGTTGAAAAGAAGTATCACTGGAATCACTTACAAATGTTCACTGATATACCAATCCAACTGCAGATATCAGTTTTAAATAGAAAGTCAAAAATCTGCTCTTCTCCTCTTTTGGACTGTTATTAACTAGGCAGGAAAACTAGTACTTTACTTATTAGACAAAAATATATGAACACAGATGAAAGCTATAGCCAAAATGTTATGACTTTATTTGAATTACATTATAGAGACAAAGCATGCCAATCCATCAGCCTCATGGTAAAAGATATTTTCCTCATTTTTAATAATCCAAATTTCAAGAAATTATCACAACATGAAAAACAGATGTTAAAATGTGACACTCAAGGTCGTTGCATTGCATGCGTGTTTATTCTTTAGTGTCTGGTAACATGGACTTGGTTGCAGGAATTAAAACATTACTATATGCATGACACAAACAGACACCTGCCTTTAAACTAAGCGGCTAACTAGGTGGAAGAAACGAGTTTCCATAAATAATGCACATTTTTTTTACATTAAACCTGATTTTATACCAATAACCAAGATCAAAGATATGTTCAATTTTTATTTAAGTACTGTATTTGTAGTATCCCCTTCTTGTTAAATAAACATCCTGAGTAAATTGGGAGCGTGGGAATCATAGGCAACGATACAAGGGGGGGGGGAAGGGAGGAAAGTGGAGAAAAATATATAGCTAAATAAAAACAATGAAGAAAAGAAAAAAGAAACATCTTTGCCATTAATAAAAAATATTTTTGCTATTGTTCTACTATGAATCATAATTTTTAAAAGTCTAAAGTATCTAAATAAATAAAAATTAAATTCTCACTATGATACTGCTCTCTGAAAATGCATTTAATATAAATTTAGTTCCAACTATTTTTTACATCTATATCAATGTCTATATTTACTTAAAGAAAATTGGGGGATCAAGCATGAAGTGTTTCCAGTTACTGCTCATCTGTAGGATCATATTTAAATCTGATGGATGATGCCCTGATATGGAGACACTATAATGTATTCAACTAATCACTGATTTCTGTGCATTTAAATTGCCTCCAATGCCTTGGTTTTATAAATATTATGGCAATGAACAAATATGTAGCTTAATCTTCCTACAAATTCTTGATTATTCTCAGCATAAATTCCAAGAAGTGAAATTTCAGGGGCAAAAGTATGCACGTTATAAATTGGAGTACATAACTGCTCAATTGCATCCAGAAAGAGTATACCAAATTACATTCCTACTCGAGGTGAGTGGGTGACACTTTTCTGTCAAATGCCTTTCCAGTTTGCTACGAAACTTTCTTAATTATAAGAGGCAAGTTTCTCCTTCACATTTTAACATCTTGAAAATCAGGTCACATCTTATAATTGATTCAATAGCAAGGATTAACTGGTAGTATTTTTTTCCTTCTGAGTAATGCTTACAAAAGAGTGATGCACAATACAACCAGAGTTTCCAATTCTAAGTAAGTTTAAACTTGTTTCTCTATGTTATGGTTGTTAGATAAACACATAAGAGCATTTAGTTTTTGTATAAACAAATGGTTCATCATTGGCTGCTATGCTTATTATTTCTCTATTTTGATGTGAGAAAAAATATATTTTATCTTATTACATTATATTGAAACATTTAGCAAATGTACAAGTGGTTAACCATTTACTCTAACAATACTTTTGTTCACATATTAATTTAAAACTTTTATTTTAACTCTAATTGCCTCTGTCAGTCTTAAACACAAGGATTTACTAGCTATCCAATGATCAATTAAATTCACGGCAACAAAAGCAGAATTGAAATGAGTTAAGGTTTGAAAGTCATAGTCTAGTATGCTTAAAGAAATTATAGACTTGGCTAACTACCAATCTACCATTTATTTATTCGGGTTCTCTTAATCATCATTGTTCAGTTACTATATACACTATAGGATCCAGCAACCCAGAAGCTAGTATTCCTCTTTGCTGATGACTATTCTTCTGGTCCTATGTAATCTGAAAGAAGGAACAACCATACAGTGTGAGAAATTCTGTCTGCTGCACTAGTCAACAAAATTCCATTGAGTTTACTGAGAGCTAAGGATAGTCATGCAATATGATAAAGTGAAGGACAGATACGCACTCCATCTAGCACATCAACTAAATCTAGAGGTCTATATTTTACAATGTCCAAATACAAGCAATGTATTCAACCAATGCTGTAATAAACTAGGGTAGCAGACAACTATTTGCTGTTCAGCATTAATGACAGACAGGTGAATAAGACAACTTATTCTCAGAACCCCAGAAGTGAGGAGTATGGATAAGCCACACCAAGTGCTATAGAATCCAGCTTTTTCCTATTGGTGCACATTGGACACTGGACATTCATGAGAAAAACACTGGAGAAACAAAAGGAAGTTGGAAAGGGCAAGAAAACCACAAGGGGAGACTGATTGGTTGGCTGATGCACCGTACAGGAATGGGGACTGGGAACGCCTAATTACCATGTGATGGAAGATGAGAGTGAAGTAGTCCAAGAACACATCTGGACAAACAGAAGGAATCAGCTGGAAGATATCACAAAGAAGTGGAGTGGGGACTTGACCTTTGAACGTAGAGGAAAGTACAAGGAGAATTCTGGGCCATGTATCTTTTTTGTAGCCTCTGTGATTGTCAGAATGTGATGGCTGTACACCGACAAAAATGAGAACCCAAGAAAGGGAGAAAAAAAACCTCTGGGTTAATGTTGAATTTGAGCTGTAGTATGTGGAGATTATCCTGGGATTTTGTGTCCAAATTACCCTTAGATAGGTATAAGCCTGGAATTTGTGGAAAGCTATTACATATAATAACTACATTACTTTAGTTCATTTGTTTTTCTAGAGAATACATTCTTGCTGGGGAATAAGCATTGCATTTGTGTGTGTGGGGGGGGTAGAGGGTAAAAAGTTCGTCGATGGAGCATGCTAAGGGGTGACAGACATCTTTTGTGTCCTGTCAGTAATGCTGGAAGGAAGAAAAGGGACAGCAGAAAAGAGGAGATGGGGATTTGGGAAGGCAGCATAGCTTTAGTAGGTGTTCTGTAATGACACAAATTAGGTCACCAGAGAGGTTTCCCACTCCGCCCATTGCTGCAAACTACTCATCTTTTCCTGCATGACTAGAATGGATGATAGTCAAAAGTGGCTCACCTCTACTGGTTGGTTGATTTTAAAAACAGATGATGGATTTTAAAAATATAGACCTCAGTAACCAAAAGTATGGTTCTTAGAAAGGTTTGTTCTTATTGTTTAATTATGTGCATGTTTGTGTATCTGTTTGTGGGTATGTGTGTGTGAGCACAGCGTCAGCAGAGGCCAGAGGCTTCCATTATGAGCTGGAGCTGAAGCTACAAGCAGTTGTGAGCTGCCTGACGTGGACATGTGGAACTAAATTCTGGACCTCCGAAAGAATGGAATGTGCTCTTAGCCACTGAGCCATCTTTCTAGACCCCCAAAGTGTGGTTTTTGTAACCCAAATCACATCCTTGTGCTGCTTTATTCTAAAGAATCTCAGCAGCTGGTACATGGAAGCAGAAATAGCTCAAGATTCTCCAATGTGAACTCCTGGTTTGCACCTGGAAGTTTGGAATGTGACACAATTTCAGTACGAATTAAATTTTTCAACCTTTAGTTAAACCAGAGTGAGAAGAAACAGTACTAATGGGGAGTTCAGTCTTACCAATCGGCTACTGAGAGAATGCAGGAAATTATGAATTGGAGCTGCATAAATATCAGATAGGTATCTGCATTTTATTTTCATTTGTTTTATTGTTCAGCTCAATTTGCAAACATTCAGAGTTTTAGCTTCTCCAGGGTGTTACAATCAGCTTTAAGCATGTTCATGATACCTAAATAAATTTTGCTTCTGAGGTCAAATAATTGTATTAATGTAGCTTAATTGATAACAGTCAAAGGGAAGATGGTTTTTGAAGATCTATGGATTAATAAATAGTTTCATGAAATGATAGATAATAACTTTAAAAGAAAAGAAAAGCCAGTTTACGGAAGCACATGGTTTTCATTTGGAGAGGAGGGGCTGGAAAAAGGCTGTGCTCTGGGGTTGACTTCATGGCTGCAGGCAAACGCTGGGAGATTAACAGAAACTACAGCAGAGGCATAGCTGCCTGCATTTAAGACTTTAACTCAGTGCTGGACAACTCAAGAAATCTTTTGAATTTGAGAAGAACAGGTAACTGGGAGGGGATGAAATAGTTCCATCTTCTGTGTTTTGTTTGTTTGTTTGTTTTCTTTTTTTTCTGGGTTCTTTTTTTTACCTTCTTTTTTGTAAATTTATTTATTTATTAAAGATTTCTGCCTCCTCCCCGCTACAGCCTCCCATTTCCCTCCCCCTCCCCTAATCAAGTCCCCCTCCCTCGTCAGCCTGAAGAGCAATCAGGGTTCCCTGTCCTGTGGGAAGTCCAAGGACCCCCCACCTCCATCCAGGTCTAGTAAGGTGAGCATCCAAACTGCCTAGGTTCCCACCAAGCCAGTACATGCAGTAGGATCAAAACCCATTGCCATTGTTCTTGAGTTCTCAGTAGTCCTCATTGTTTGTTTTCTATAATCAATGTTACCTAAACAATGGCACCATGTGAAGTGACACAGCATTTAAGATGCTTCTCAATTCAGTAACTTCAGTTTTCTACATAGCAAATGGGAAACACATATCACATGGTGTCTCCTAATGAGGTCAAATGACTTCTTTCCAAAATGGGAAGAGAATATGAAAAAAAAGGATAAAGCACAATGATATAGTTAGTGGTGGAGAAGGAATTTGAAACAAATAAATAAAATAATTGAAGCAATTCTATATACAGTTGACACTTCACAGAGGAATATTCAAATTGACTATTGCGTAAACCCTTTTTGGAAGAGCAAGATTTTCATGTGCTGTAAGACATTGAGGTAGGATTACTTTGTCTCAGTTTTCTTTTTTTTCTTTTTTTCCTCTTTTTCCACTCAAATATTCCTTCCCTCATCCCAATCCCCTCCCGCTCCTCCACATCCCTTCCTCCCTCTCCCCCTGGGACTTGTTTTATGGCATGTTCTGGCTTTTTGGGCCCTAGTCTATATGGATGTCTCAGTTTTCTTTAAAGCCCTGAAGATAAACACAAAGTGGCTGTGTTTCCAGATGACTTTTGTAATACTTGCAGGGCAGTGGTGGAGATCAAATTTGAGATCCTTAACAACTACTTCGTGGGCATGAAGTCAAAGTGTGGCGGTATTTATACAGAATAATAACCTTGGCCATGAAGCTGGAAAAATACCTGGTTATTTATAAACCTTCAGGCTTTATAAATGAGGTTTAAGGAGAATAGTTAAGATGATGTATAGTATGGTATATGCAGTATGGTAATATAGTATTACAGTATGGTATGGTTTGTATGGTATACTAACACATTTAGGTCATTTAAAACAGCCATAGCCTGAGCAAGACTCCAACTAACCTGTGGAAGCATGGTGAGAGGAGTGGCGACTAGCCAGAGTCTTCACCCAATCACATAGTGCCATTAGGTAGGGCTCGCCTATAGGTCTACTATACTTACTCATTTTCCTCTCCTGGACAGTAATTAAGGTGACAAATTATGGTGAACAGATGAAATAAGAAAGAGACTGGTAATGCCCTGCTTCCCCAATCAGCCTCTGACTACAAACTTTTGGACTTGTAATTGGCCATTGCCGAGAAAAAAAATAGAACTTCTAATTTTAAAATAAATTCAGAGATTGTTATTGTTTTATTGCAGTTAATGTCTGAATTACATTTTGTCTGAACTTTCTTTGGCTCACAATTCCAACAGTTTTAACCCATTATCTACCAGTCCTTTGCTTTTCAGCCTGTGGCTAAACAGCATGTCACATAGAGAGTGTTTGCTAAATAGCTGCCAACATCACAATGGCAAACAAGTGAAAGAGTGAGGAAGAGGAGGAGCCAGATTCCCAATGCTCCCTTTTAGGGCCCACTACCAACAACCTCACTTCCTTCCAGACTCTTCTTAGAGCTTCTGCTACCTCCCAATAGCACCACCTGCTGGAAACCAACTGCAACACCAAGGGTCGATCAGGAAAGGTGTGTCAGCGTTTCCTGAATTCAGCTTTCTAAATCAGCTCTGAGGAGATGTAAACCCTGCAGATGCCAAGGTAAGGCACGTGGGTTAGAGAGTGGCAACTCCAGGGAAGAGGATTCCTTCCACTCTGAGATGCCTTCACAGGCTGAATGCTGAAATGCTTTCCATTCTCTAGAGTGATCTAAATTTGGTAGTTCTAATAAATCTAAAAAGAAAAACCAATATTCTCTCATGTTTTATGGGCATCATTTCTTACAAGTAAGAGTTTGCTTTCAAGCCGGGTTTCATATCACCCTAAACTCTATTTTTCTCTACAGAGACAATCACCAGCTTTCATCCCGTGCTGTGTTACATGTTGGAAAGTTTGCGAAGCACCTAACAACAAGTTAGAGGAGGAAGTCAACATATGGGTCATACACAGTGTGAGCTAGGCATTGCCTTCCAGACCTACCTGATGAACTGCAATAAGCTTTATTTGGCTAGACAAAAAGGGATAAATTTGTTCTTTCAGATAAAAATCACTTGTAGTTCAGTGAAAATAGGCTAGTTTTTAATCTGACCTTTCCTATGAACTTCTTTACCAACAGTATTGGTCCTTTAGCAAATAGTACACACTAAAATTTATGAGTGTTGTACAATCATATATTATCAACTAAAGAAGAAGTAGTTTCATGTACTAAAAGTCTAGGAAGGAGAAAGTCAGTTCTTAGTGCCTTTACAACTCAGACACTTGCTCAGTCAATAGGCCTGATGAACTTTAGTTTCTTTGTGTTATAGGCAGTCCTTGATTACTGAAGTGACTGAGGACAAAAACATAAGCTCCTTTGTCTTAGAGATAGTTATCCTTCTCAGGAAATAAAAAGGTGTAGGACATTCCAAGGAACCCCTCTGGATACTTCGTTTTAAAAGCTTGCAAACTTCTAACCATGTTGGACATACGGAGACAGTTTAACACTACTTTCTAGATGTGAATCCTATAAACTAGAATCCAACCTGCTAGACAAGTTATGCCCGTTACTGCAATAGTGGCACGACTATTATGGGAAGTAACCAACTGTTTTCTGATTTGAATAGGGACATCTCCACAAGAGGGAATCAGTGTTTGGTACTGTAAATCCAATAAAAAAGCATGACCTTACTGAGAATACCTTAGATCCTAATCCTTGTTTTGCTACATTGGCATGGCACCCATCTTCTTTTTAAAAAATACTTACATTTACACCTAAATGTCACTCTCATATTAAATCAGAAAATTCTTTTTGCAATGAATATCAGTGAGAACAAATAATAATAGCTGATGGTGGTGCTGAGAATAAGTAGCATTTGAGTGTTCATCCCTAAACAGGACATTTATATAATTGCCTCTCAGATTCACAGAACACTGAAGAGGGGATGGAAAGAGTGCAAAAGATGGAAGATAAGTAGAAGAGTTTCAAAATGCTATGTTCTGGGCATGAGAAAACCAGTACAATCATAATTTTATAGTAACTGCTACCATCTACCCTGGGCCTGCAAAGACTGGGCCTGTGGACAGTGACCACGGATTAGGGAAGGGAACACAGGGTCCAACTTCTCCTTGCTTGGCTATTTGGTGAGTTTTTTGATTGGGTATGAGGGACAGTCATTGTCTTCAGTTATGTACCCACTGATGAGCCCAAAAAAGCCACAATCAACAGATCCAAAACCAGGGTCAAAACTATGGCCCTTGTTAAAACCAATGGGTCAGAAAACACACACACACACACCCACACCATTAATGTGGGTAAGGGCCTTGTAAGGAGGTAGGGGTGGAAGCTTGTCAAGGCTAGAGAGAGATAAGGGTGGTGGAGAGTAAACAGAAGGTGTTATGTAGATGACTTCTCACATAGCAGTAACAATTCAGATGAATGGTTTAAAGGGTTTGTGAAAGTTTGCGAAGCCAAAATACATAAACAGCAGTGAAAAAAATGGGAAATGGAAGCTGATAATGGGGACTTTGATAGAAAATGAGGTGGGAAGGGCTGTCTCTGTCATTTCTAGAGTTTTGGAAGTTGCTTACAATGCACTTCCAACAGGTAACTTAGATAATATATACTTCTGGAGTTTTTGATGGAATTGAAGAATAGTTATAATTATAGTTTTCCTTAGTTATGCTAAAAGATAAAGTAGATATAAATATTGTAATTACAATTCTTTCATGGTACCTGTTTTGTGATATGTAATTTTACTAGGTTAAAGTTAAAACCTTCCTCTTTATTTGAACAGAAAGGGGGAAATGGTGTGGGAAGTCCTTCTGTATATGTGTTGCTTTTATTGGTTAATGAATAAATCTGTTTTGGTTAGTGACTTAGCAGACTAGAGAAAGGTAAGAATTATAAGCAGATAGAGGAGGAAAGAAGGTGTGGTCAGGGAGAAGTCATGTAGCTGATGCAGGAGACAGATGCCTCTACCAGAGCTTGCTGAAACTTTGCTGGTAGGCCACGACCTTGTGGAGAAGCACAGATTAATGGAGATGGGTTAGTTTAGGATATAAGAACTAGCTAGAAAACATGCTTAAGCTATTGCCCAAACAGAATTGCAAATAATATAGTTTCTGTGTGATTATTTTGGGTCTGAGTGGTCAGGAACAAATGAACAGCCTCCCACAACAAAAGGCTTTATACTGAGATTGTCAAAAAAATCTATGATAAACTATCACAATAAAAATCTTTATTTCTAGCCTGTCTTTTAACCCAGGGTCCAGAGATGTCTTCACCCTGAATTTCTCATACTTCTTAGCCTTGACTTACTGGAGTTCCCTGCCTAGCCCTGGGGTAAATTTGGACTGATGTATTCAGTTCAGATGTACTGTTGACCTCATTAAGCAGGGATGAGGAACCTAAGAGAACACCAACCCACTCAGTTAACCACCAGTACTTCCTTCTCCTTCTTTGTCTCACTCTGCTGGCGACACTCCCTTTTAGAATACCATGAGGCTGCAATCCACACTGACCACAGACAATCTGCACATGAAACTTCAGTTTATTTTAGATGGCATCTTTTTCAATAAAATTTCCTGAGGGAGACTTTCTTAAATTAAGTTCCCAAGGGGAGAAAATCAAATAATCAAAGCTCTGGTGAGTCTTGGGCTGGTCTTTCACTATGCTTGCCATTATCTGCTAGGCTTCTCCAATCAAATCATCTACTTTCAGCATCTGGTTTGTGTCTTTTCTCCTGGGCTAGTTTTTTATGCAATTAGAAATTTTTTCTGATCTTGTTTTTTCTTTAAACATGATTTTCAAAATCTACACTTTCCTCACAAGCCCTAAAACTTAAAACTGACCTTCTTATCAATGTCTTTAAGGCTAAGAGTGTAGGAAGAGAGAGAAGGAAGCCTGTGGTTTCCATGTAAAGTATGAGTTAAAAACAGCAACCTTTTCTCCGTCAGAGACCCACAATCATGTTAAACAAGGGCTGAAAGCACTATATGGCTACCATTTCTATAAAGCACCATGTGGATCACAAATAATTGGTTCTTAATATCTGCAGAATGGAAACTCACAATCATTTTTTTCCTTTTAAAAGAGAAGAAACTTCAAGGTCATATATGTGGTGATACATCTTTGCCTGGCATTCTATTCTTCTGGATGGGAGAGTAAAGGGACTAATGCACAGAATGCTTGATGTCCTGCGAAGAACTGTGGTCCTCACGGTGAGGAATGGGACTCTGAAGAAAGGAACAATATCTAACAATTATTTCCTATGGAGTTTGCTCAGTGTGGTATTGGGCTCACATGTTCTGTCCCCTTCTCAAATAAGACTCAGTGAGGCCCTGTATGACATCTTGTGCCTATTAGAATAAGGTCTGCAATTTTTATTACAGAGTGTCTTCAGATAGTCTCCAGAGTGTTATAATCCAGTAGTTCTCAAATCAGTTCCCCAATGTTTCACTTGTATCAACAATGTCTGAAACTTGTTAAAATAACCCATTAGCTCTGGGAGTAAGGCCCAGAAATACATATGCATTTTAAGTTATCACTACATTATTCACACACTCAAGTTGGATAACAATTGCTATAGTTTGTATGTAGTAGCAGTCATTACGAGGAACTCTCTGCAGTACATCCACAGATGTCACTGGTTTATAACCCCTTAGCCACCAGTGCCCTTATCTGGAAGGAGTTAAGGATGATGGTCTTCACCTGCCCTGGACTGGAAGAATGAGGAGACCTGTACATGAAGCCATCTACCTACCATTTCCCCTGCCTCTGAGACAGTCAGTGATTGACAGCAGGGACCTTAAGACTAGTTATCTTGAAGAACAAGATGTCTCTGAGCTATAGTCCCATGGATCAGTCCAAGCATAGACTATTTAATATTTATTTATTGACTGTGTGCATGTGTACATATGTGGGTGGGTGTGTACATGCCACAGTGCACACATGGACGTCAGAGGACAACTTTTCAGGAGCTTACCCTTCCTCTCCCTTTGCTGAACCAGGATCTTTCTTGTTTCTGCTGCTTTGCTGCATTCTCCAAACTGTGTAACCCACAAGCTTCACCAATGTCAATTCTCTTGACTCCCCCTCTCATCTTGCCACAGAACAGCTGGGATTGCAGCTATGCACCACTACATCTGGACTTTTATGTGGTCTGGGTATCCAAGTCTGGTTGTCGAGTTTTTCTCTGCTAGAACATTCACTCACTAAGACATCTTTCTAGGCCTGGACCACACTGAAGACCATATACCATTTATTGTTTTCTCCACATGGACCTTCTTACTCTCCTACAGATTTTCACTAATGACGACTTCATTAAGTCTTGAACTTCCATACCTGTTGTTCAGGGTCTCTTTGAGGAACCATACAAAGAAATTACTATGAGTTTTAATGACAGATGACAACAATGCTCTTTTAAGAGCAATAATGGGTGGAGATGATTACTGTTTGGTGAAAAAGAATTCCCAAATACTGGCAGGAGTGTGTTGGGAACTAGCAGCTTCCTGATGGTTCACCGATCAGCTCATGTGTCACTTTAGCCCATGAGAACAGAACTGAAGGCTGTACATACACCCTGAACTCTGTAGGAGTCGTTGTCCATTGTTTTACTACAACCTGGAATGAGCAGGGAGGATTTATGAAGCAGTGAGTCTTGGGCATCCAAAGAATGGCGGGTTTGGGGCATCACTGAAACTTAGTACCTAGCAAGTGGTCAGAATTGGTGTCTGGTACTATCATCTTATAAAGCATCTCCCTATTTCCTGTCACTTCATATGGTGCTTTAGAAGGCTGGGAAGCCATGGCTGAGTTTAAATTTTTGTTCTCTGAAGCCAACCTGAGAGAAATAATTTCCATTTCATTCCATTCAGAGTATAAATTAGGTCAATAAGTAGAGTATCAACTTTTTTTTTTGCATTCTCTAAAGTTTCCTATTTGTTGCTAAAATCATATTCTTAGTATGTACTTAAATGTGTAAGGAACAGATTCAAGTATAATTTCTAATACAAATAATTCTTAAGAAAAAAGTCAATTCTTTGGGAAGGAACAAAACCCTGCCAGCACTTACTTAGAAACAATATTTAAGGCTTAAATCCATGGAGATCCCAAATCTAAGTGGCATTCAATTTTCCTATTTGTACATTTCCTGATGATGGTGGTTTTGGTGCATGAACGTGTGGTCAGGTGGTTTAGGAAAGTGAGTTACAATAATGAAGGTGCTGGTTTTTAAATTAAGCCTGGGTCTTTCACATGCCTTGAGGGTTAGGTCCAAAAGAAATTGCTTTCCCTGGGACCAAAGGCACTGTCTTACCATTCCAACACAAAGGGCCAGAAGCATATTTAAGCATTCTCATGATTTATTTCCCAGACTGGGCTCTCTGTGAGCACTTCCTTCAGGGAAATGCACTTTTCCTCCTTTGTAGACCATTTCCTGTAGGAATGTGTCTCTAGGAAATTATAATCACAGTATACTTCCTGGGTTTATAGTGACAACTCGGAGGCAAAGCTCGTCCACACACACACAAAGCCACTTTAGACAATGTGGGGATGAGGTAAAGCAAGGGAAAGAATGTTCTCCCTTCCCAAGTGACACTCCATTTTATTTGGTTCATTCATTAGTTTTACATAGCAACTTTTACAGAATTTTCTTAGCTTGCTCTAGAATTCCATCTAGAGCTCATCTTGAGACTGGGAAATTGGCCCAGCATGTGCAAAACTCTGGGCGCTACCCTAAGCAGTACAAAACAAAAATTGGGTTCTTCTTTCAGTGTAACATGGATTCACAAGATCTGAGTCATGATCAGGGTTTAGTTTAATTGTAACTACAGGATAGCCAAGATAGCTGTCAGAATATGACAATAAAAAGATGCCCTCTTGTCGCAGCCCCCCTCGTCCAGCAAGGATGACGCGACCACCGGAGCTCTTCTCACTACAGTTTATTCCAGGACTTTATTCACAGCAATCTTTTCCCTTCTCTTTCTCTCCTTCTCTTTCTCTTTCTCTCCCTCCCTCTCTCTCTCTCTCTCTCTCTCTGTCTCTCTCTGTCTCTCTCTCTGTCTCTCTCTCTCTGTCTCTCTCTCTGTCTCTGTCTCTCTCTCTCTCGGGCAAACCTCTCCCAGCCCTTAAGTAGGCCTGGGCCGCCAACCTCAGATTGCCAGGTGGGCACTGCCCATAGGTCCACGCATATGCAAGCAGCTGACAGTCATTGCATGATAATAGCATAAGTCAGGCTTTAGCCATAGGAGTTGATTATCACAGAGAGCACTCGCTTTCGGGATCATGGAGGGCGGGAGCCAGCACCATCAGGTGCGACTCCACGCAGCTCTCTACATTGCCATCAGGTGTGGCTTCACGCAGCTCGCTACACCCTCTCACATTCTGAAGGAGAGGGTGGATGAGCAGGGTGTTTAGCAGAGCTGAGCTACGAACATAGTCATTGTAAGTCCTTAAGGAGAAAGACTTCTCATACTAAGCTAAAGAAAGAGCTGTAGGGGGTACACACAAGAGAAGGAAGAATGGTTCTTGATCTGTGGAGCCTCATCTCCCAAGACAAAGCTCGCACCACTCAACAGTGTTGGGGCATCTCTAGGTAAGGACTCAGAGAGGTCTAATGATGAATGTCCTGTGGAGTGGTGCTCCTCCTATGCCAAAACCACTTCCAGAAAGTTATTAAGTAGTTGTCACTTAATGCCAACCAAAGAAATCAAAGCCATGAGAAACTCAGGCCAGAGAGTAAAGGGCACATTTTCACTTAATAACTGTTAACAATATTTAACCCTTACAACAACTACATTTTCAAAACCATAAAGCTCTCATGCTGAACAGAAGGCACATGCTAAAAAATAGCAAAAATATATTTGGCACAGAAGAAAGGAAGCCTATTACTGGGAATGATTGGGTCATGGAATACTTCTTAGGTTTCCAACTTAAATGTGTTATATGTTTTAATTACCATGAACATGACATCCCTCCAAGGGAAATACAAATATTCTTATTTTATAGATGAGAAAATTAAGGCTAAATAAAAGCCAAGAAACTGAAGAACAGCAATGGAACCTGCAGCTTTGTGGCTCTGAGCTCAGGTGCTCAGGCTCTGAGCTTCATCAATCCCCTCTAAGTATCTAAGATTCACTGCCATGAGGAAGCCACCTAGGGATCAGCATCTCTTGTCCTTCCAATGAAACAAATGAATAAACACAGCAAAAAGGCAATCATTTCACACCATCAGCAGAAGCAGCTCAAAACCTCGGTTTAAACATCTTTGTTTCTTTTAATTAATTGAAAGCTGTTGAGGTCAAAGGACAACTCTCGGGGGTTAGCTCTCTCCTGCAATGTCGAGGGATCCTGGCATTGAACTCAGGATGTCAGAAGTCAATAAAAGTTCTTGTACCACCTGAGTCATCTCACCAACTCACAATTGTTTCTAATGACATAAAAATCATACTCCACTTTGTATGAAAAAACAAAAAAACCCAAGATAGTTACAATCCTGTACAATTAAAGAACTGCTTGAGGTATCATCAGCCCTGATCTCTAGATTTACCACAGAGTTATAGTAATAAAAACAGCATGGTATTGGCACAAAAACAGACACATTGATCAATGGAATCGAATCGAAGATCCAGACATAAATTCACACACATATGAACATTTGATTTTGGACAAAGAAGCCAAAACTATACAATGAAGAAAAGAAAACATCTTCAACAAATGATGCTAGCATAACTGAATGTTGAGATGCAGAGGATTGCAAATAGGTCCAAATGTTTCATCCTAGACAAAACTCAAGTCCAAGTGGGTCAAAGACCTTAACATAAATCAGGTTATACTGAACCTGATATAAGAGAAAGCTGGGACTACCCTTGAATGCATTGGCTCAGGAAACAACTTCTGTGGTACACCAATAGTCCAGAGACTAAGATCAACAATTAATAAATAGGACCTTAGGAAACTGGAAAGCTTCTGTAAGGCAAAGGACATTATCAGTATCCAAAATGGCTGCCTTGTGGAAAAAGTTCTTCACCACATCTGACAGAGAAGAATGATCTCTAAAATATATTTAAAAATTCAAGAAACTAGACATCAAAAAACCCCCAAATAATCCAATTTTAAAATGGGGTACAGACTAAACAGAATTTTCAACACAGTCTCAAATAGCAAAGATACACTTAAAGAATTGTTCAACATCCTTGGTTGTCAGGGAAATGCAAATCAAAATGACTCTGAGATTCCATCTTACACCTGTCAGAATGGCTAAGATCAAAAACACAAATGACAGTTTCTGCGGAAGAGGGTGTGGAGAAAAAGGGGAGCACTCCTCCATTGATGGTGGAAGTACAAACTTGTACATCAACTTTGAAAATCAATATGGCATTTTCCCAGAAAACTGGGAATCAATCTACCTCAGGACCCAGAAATACTACCCTTTGGGCATATACCAAAAGGATGTTTAATCATACTACAAGGACACTTGCTCAACTAGCAGCTTTATTTGTTATAGCCAGAACCTGGAAACAACCTAGGTGCCCCTCAATCAAAGAACAGATAAAGAAAATGTGGTACATTTACACAATGGAATATTACTAAGCTATCAAAAACAATGACATCAGGAAATATGAAGACAAATGGATGGAACAAGAAAAAAATCATCTTGAGTGAGCTAATACAGACCCAGAAAGACAAATATGGTGTGTACTCACTAATAGGTGGATATTAACTGTAAAGGGTAGCCATGCTAGAATCCACAGACCCAGAGAGGCTAGGTAACAGGGAGGACCCAAGTTTGGGATGGGTACATGAAGGGGAAATAGAGGAGATCTCCTTGGGCTGGTGGCAGGTAGAAATGGGAACTGGAAGGATCAGGTTGAAGGACTGGGCAGAAGGGTAGAGTGCAGGGGAGAGATGACTGGAAAATGTGTTCAGTAGAAGTCTGATGCAAAGGAAACTCCCAAACTATAAGTAAAGCCCAACTAAGACTCCTGGCAGCAGCTGATGCATAGCCTGAACTGGTCATCCCCTGTGATGGGACTGGTGACTACCCTGCTTGTCATCAGAGAGCCTTTATCCAGTAATTGAAGGAGGCAGAGTCAGAAACCCACAGCCAAGCATTAGGTCAAGCTCAGGGAGCCCTTGTGAGGAGAGGAAGCAGGGATTGTAGGAGCCAGGGGAACAGGAACATGACAGAAAAATCCACAGAAATGATTAGCCTGGCTCATGGGAACCAACAACCAGAGAGCCTACATAGGACTGACCCAAGCCATCTGCATATATGACACAGTTGTGCAGCATGGTCTATTTGTGGTACTACTGGAGAAGGGACTGTGCCTGTTCTTTGATTGGCTTTTGGATGTTGAGGGATATTTATTCACTGGGAACCTATTCTTGCTGGATTGCCTTGCCCACTCTGAATGCTGGAGAGGTGTTTAGTCTTTTGGCAGCTTTACAGGCCATGTTTTTGCTGATGCCCGGGGGAAGCATGCACCTTTCTGAGTGAAAAAGAGAAAGGGATGGATTCAGGGGCAAGGGCAGGGGAAAAGGAATATGAGAAGAGGGAGGAGAGACTGCAGTCTGGATGTAAAATTAATTGATTGATTAAAAAATAAGAAAAGGCAAAAAAATCATTCCCCACTTCCCAGTTCTGCTGTGACCCAACATAGTAGATGGGAAAGAGCAATGACTCTGAGGTCTAAAAGATCTGGGCTTCATAATCATGCAGTGCTGAGACCAAGGGACAGAATTTCTAATTAGCGTCAAATATGGTATTTTATAAATGACGCTGAGAAAACGAGAAATTAGAAAATATACTCCCTACTTCTCTGTAACAACACCTGAATGAATTTCAGATGAGCCAGCAAGTTTTATTTTTCTTTTTTATTTATTTATTTATTTATTTATTTATTTATTTATTTATTTAAGATTTCTGCCTCCTCCCCACCACCACCTCCCATATCCCTCCCCCTCCCCCAATCAAGTTCCCCTCCCTCGTCAGCCCTAAGAGCAATCAGGGTTCCCTGCCCTGTGGGAAGTCCAAGGACCACCCACCTCCATCCCGGTCTAGTAAGTTGAGCATCCAAACTGCCTAGGCTCCCACCAAGCCAGTATGTGCAGTAGGATCAAAAACCCATTGCCATTGTTCTTGAGTTCTCAGTAGTCCTCACTGTCGGCTATGTTCAGCGAGTCCGGTTTTATCCCATGCTTTTTCAGACCTAGGCCAGCTGGCCTTGGTGAGTTCCCGATAGAACATCCCCATTGTCTCAGTGTGTGGGTGCACCCCTCGTGGTCCTGAGTTCCTTACTCATGCTCTCTCTCCTTCTGCTCCTGATTTGGACCCTGAGATTTCAGTCCGGTGATACCATCTTACACCTGTGAGAATGGCTAAAATAAAAAACACCAATGACAGTCTTTGCTGGAGAGGTTGTGGAGAAAGGGGTACACTCATCCATTGCTGGTAGGAATACAAACTTGTACAACCACTTTGGAAAGCAGTGTGGTGGTTTCTCAGGAAACTCTGGATCAACCTACCTCTGGACCCAACAATACCACTCTTGGGAATATACCCAAGAGATGCCCTATCATACAACAAAAGTATATGCTCAACTATGTTCATAGCAGCATTGTTTGTAATAGACAGAACCTGGAAACAACCTAGATACCCTTCAATGGAAGAATGGATGAAGAAAGTATGGAATATATACATATTAGAGTACTACTCAGCAGTAAAAAACAATGAGCCAGCAAGTTTTAAGTAAGGATAAAAGCAGGCACATTGGTGGGGTAGGATGTCCCTGGTACACTTAGAGTGTTCATTACACAAATCTGCATATGACAAAGTGGCAGGAAACTAAACATACATGGCACCAACTGCCTGTCAATCTCCTGATTATGATACTATACTATGATTATGTAATGTGTAACCATTGAAGGAACTGGGTGCTTCCTATACAGGACTTTTCTGAGTGATTTTTGCAATTTCCTGTGGGCCTATAATTAGCTCAAAAATAGAAAAGAAAAGAAAATGTAATAAAAGTATAGGAAATATATAATAAAATGAAAATATAATAGTTGAAATTAGTTTGAATCAAAGAAGAATGCTTTTAAAGCAAACACATTTGTAAATTTTCAAAATGTGAAACTAAGGCAAGGTATTACATTTTCAGCATGTCTGACAAATGAGGGTTAGATATTTTACTATCACTTACATTACAGCTGAATGTGTGAACTCAGGGCCCTGAGCTGAGCTATAATGTGATTCCTGTGATAAGTCAGGCTGCCCACATCCCTGGACAGCTGAGGATCCACAGCATGTCAGGTGATCTCTATGTCTGTGGTCACCTGTTAATTGGAAGTCCTTATTCTCTTTCTACCTCATTCTTTCCACTCCTGTGCTTCCACTGTGACTAGACAGTGGGTATTCACGGGATCTCCTGTACCAAGTCATCTGACTATTCATACATTGCCCCTATTAACCTTCACAATCTCCTAGTGGAGTGGAATTTACTAGATTCACTTTAGACATGTAGAGACAGGGGCTCAGAGAAATTGGTGACTTGCCCAAGATCACTCAGCCAGCAAATGTAGCACCTAATCTTCAAATGATTATGTTCTCTTGAATTAATAGTCTAGACTAGAAGTTTCCAGGATTATTGGAAAAGCTACAAACTCACAATATAAGTACTCTAAGTGAAGATTCCTAATAAGAAGACTGCCTTTCTAGTGAAACATCGTAACACCTTTGTCCAAGTTTTTCTGTCCTGATTCTCATCATGGTCCAACAGTGGAACACTTCTATATAAGTCTCCTCTGAGAAAACAGTCTTTCCTGGGTCATACTTGCAGCATGACACAGGCAGCTTGCTGTTATCAATGAGGCTGTTTCTCAGCTCTGTCCTCAGGTAGACTAGAAACTCATACTAAACAAGAGCCATGTATTTCTGTACTCTGATACCCACTCACAAAAATCAGTACAGTGATCAGTAACTTCCGACCCTCAGCTCCCACATTTGGAACAATAAATGTAAAGGATAAGAATTATTTTGTTTGAGACACTTTTGTCTATACCCATCTTTGAGCATCTGGTATTATAAGTATGAGCACCCAAGTATCAGATACACAGGTGCTAAGAAGGTTGAAGATTTATTGCTGTTCTTAGAAACAAGAATATAATTCTTTAACACCACACCATTCAATATGGCCTTGGACACGTGTTTAAACTTTGTTAAACTTTCTCTTCGACATTGTGAAGGAATTTGACCATGTTTGGAAAATCTGTTTCACAACACAGTACCTTCAGTAGTCCCAGTATGCTAAGAAATTGGAGTACATATATGAAGGAGAAGGTAACAGAAAAAGATTCACAGAAACACATCTGAGGATATGTTAATGGATCAGGACAAAGCTGCATCTGTGCTTTGCTGTTCAAAGAATCATGGCCACCTGGGTCCTGAAAATGACCACTCCTTTAAAAAGACAAATATGCACATACGTGTATATATTCATTCTCTCTGTGTGTCTCTCCATCTTTCTCTTTCTTTCTGTCTCTCTCTGTTTCTGTTTCTATCTCTGTCTCCCCCTTGTCTCTCTAACAAACACACACAGAGGTACTTGTGTGGGGTAGGAAGTCCTTTTGTCTATTTGTTGCTTTTATTGGTTAATGAATGAACTGCTTTGGCCTGTGATAGAGTAGAATGGACCTAGGTTTATAAGCAAGGGCCCCATGGGATAAGCAACTAGCACAGGAAATACATTTTGATGACCTTCTATTGAAGTGGAAGTCCCACACTTGTGCTTATAGGGTGTTAAAAAGGAGCTCATGTTACATAGTTCCCTTAAACCTGAAAACACGGAAGAGAACTGTGTTGTCGGACCGCTAGGAAACTAACAGTAGCTTTACAGTAGGTTGAAGTGAGGAGGACTCAGTGTCTTTAAAATACACATAAACCTAATGTATCAACACCATATGCTCAAGACATCATTGCCAAATGTAAGGAAGAAGAACAAGTAGACTCCTAGTCCAAGAAGCTGAGAAGGCAACTTCTGGCTGGCAAAGTCAATGGATAATGATTTTAATAGATTTTCTTAACTTTCACTCCATTATTCTATTCATTGATACAATGCCAAGATTCTTACACATAAGGAGAAATATCTCAGCATAGTACAATGTCTCTCACATTGGAAAGGTTAGAACATAGACTTCACATTTCTTGGTAAGCTTGCTCTGGCATCTAGCCTGCTCCTCTAACGCAAACACAAAGAGGCAGAAGACATCTGATCACTGAGAAACATCTCTCCATTGACAGCAAAATAATATGCTATCTGCTAGGCCCTCAGCAGAATTCTTTAGTTTTTGTACCTTTTAAAGACAATTTGTGTAAGTTGCTCTTTGACTGAGCTTATAGAAAGAGCAAAGTGAGCGTTATGTATTTAAAGATATAACTCAGGTTACATTACACTAACCTGTGAGTGTCTTACACATTGCTGTAGATTCTTCTTCTTATCTTGCATGCATGTATCAGCCAAGAGTGACATTCATGTTCCAGTAGGAGACCAGGGGCTTGAACCTGCAGCTATGTATTTAGAATACAAATCTTTATAGCTCACTGTGGTGGTTTTCCAGATCATAAACTATCTTTCACATCTCAGAGTCCTCAGTTGAGAGAAGGGAGAAAGCCCCCACATACCTACTTCACAGAGACTTTTACTGAAAATATGTACAGATTATGAGGACAGAGGATGCCATAATTTTAAAAAATATCTTATGGAGTCACAATATCAAAGCTCCATTGTTTAATAAGAAGAAATTTGGTAGCACAGAGACTGGGGATTTACCTCCTGTCCATACCCAGATGAAGGAAGAAAACAGACTTTTAACAATCCCTTTAATCATAATATATTTCTCTTTTGTGAAAATATTTTATCACTTCCCAGATGACCATCTGGAGGAAACTGTGCATATGTCCAGTATATAATCAGTTTGTTAGAACACCTGCTCTTCAGATGGTAGGTAGTAGATGTCTGTGAAAAGGACTTAGATGGTCTTAGGCATTCCTATTCTCCTTAAAGATTCAGCTTAGGACCCTCAGGTCTTGTGATATTGAGAACAGAAGTCTGTAATCCATGACTTCTGAAGACTTGTGTGGCATTAAAGGTGATCTTAGTCCTCTGAAATGGCCACAATGCTTGCCATACGTGCCCCTATACATTCACTCCTTAGGAATGAGTTCAGTCAATGCCACATTAAAAAACAATGACTTAATGTTGGCAGAGTTCTTTGAGAGGCAGCAAACCTGGGTGTTCAGGAGGAGTGGGTGTTAGTATCACAAAAATGACAACGCTGGGTAAATATTTCCTGTTTTCAGATTTGTAACTAGACTGGGAGAGGAAATAGCCTTAAAGCCCTGAGGGTCTCCTGCAGAATCTATGAAAGGAAGGGGTGATGAAAGGAGCCAGTTTCAGAAGAATGTCCAATAACCAAAACAAAGGAGGCAAGGGGACTCCCCATCCAATCCCAAACCTTGTTTGAAATTGCAAACTGCATTTCTCCAGGAAGCCGCTTGGAGTAGATGTGGACATTGATTTGGGTTTTTGGCGTCTCTTTTGTCCTGAGTGAGCCACTGTGGATCATATCTGGTCTTCCTGTGTTCACATAATGGACACATTTAAGCAGCCAAGCAAGGAGCTGTTGTTTCTTTTTGCACACACACCTCCTAGTGGCTCAAACAGAATGTGCTACCTGCTCAGGAAGTGCTCTTGCTTTCTGAATTCTGTCTGTCTGAAATCAATATTTAACAGTGTCCAATACCTATATATAAAGCTATCAACATGATCAATGATACATTTTCATTTGGCTTTCAGTACAAAGGGAATCCATGGAGCATTCCCTCAGACATGTGTCACTTTTAAGTCATGACAAAAATATGAGTACTTAATTTGAAGGCAGAGTAAATGGAAAGTTATTCAAAATCCTCAGCATTATTTAACCTATTCCATTTAATGTTCCAAGTTACTGAAATAGTATAAGGGGCTGTTTCCCATCATGATTTTCTGGATAAATTCAATTCAATATTTAGGTCTCTCATTTCATGATCATTTACATCCTACAATGTGCAATCTGATTCCTAAAAAGACTGAATGGAAAAGTGAGGGATTTTCAGTGCAGGTGTGGGACTTTAGATGTGAGGCCAGACCACTGGACATAGACAACACTGTGTAGTAGGAAACACGAGATACCAAGAGTTTCACAGAGGCTTCTGGCATTGCCAGGCCCTTGGGAGCTGTATTTGACTCATGAAATTTAGAATTGTCTCACCCACACAAATCAATGTCATCTTCTTTTCCCTTGTCCTTGTTCTACCCTCTTCTATAAATCAAGAGATGCATGGAGCTGCCTACAGCAGTCACAAAGATTTCTCCAGTCAAACATGTTCTAGTGAAGAAAAGGAAAAATTTCAGGAAAAATCACAGAGTTTACTTCAGAGATAAAAGGAAAATGCCCTTATTTCTGATTTGAGTTCTGCTGATAACTAAGAACATTTAAATGCTTTCTATAAATTTCAATATTTTATGTTAAGTAATTCATTTGCCTATTATATAGATGAATAGTCAACTACGAGGTCTATGTAATTCAGCAAAGGCCACATCTTGATATCTGCAGGTGATGGTCACACAGCCTTTCCAGCAGCCTGAAGGCCATCAGCAGACACATACCTGCACACTCTCCACCCTCTGTGGCCTTATAGGGCTCTTTTTTTTAAAAATCACATGTGAGTTATATAATTATCTCTGCTCTTAAGGAACAAAACCTTGATGAGGACAGGAGTTGGGAAATCCCATCTCCAAAGCCAGAGGTATGGCACCACATTTTGCACATGGTATATGCTCTGTATGTATTTAGCAAATTGAACCAAACTAAATTAATCCAATAAGGTATTGCCAACTGAGTAAATTCTGTGTCCCACCCACCTGACAACCTCTTGTTCTTAGCCCAACTCCCACAAGTCAAAATCATTTAAACGCAGAAAAAGCTTCATGATTGATAGAAACTTAAATGTTACTCATCACTGTGCGTAGGTAATAACCTTGAATCTAAATGAATGTGGCTCTAATTTCAGGCATAGCATGAACATCTGGAATGACTTGGAAGTGGCAGATTTTTCTCCCAGAAGGCCAGAGAATGTATTTGGAACTTGGAGGCACTTGACGTTGTACAAATGTAACAGGCACTCAATCACCCACCTTGCCACTCTCATCTACAAGTTGAAAAATAGGACTTATCAACTGTTGGAAGTATTTTAATTCACCAATTATTTGTATAACAAAATGCAGATCTCTGACCCTAACCCAGCAGCAAATTACCCAAAGTTAACTTTAGCCTTTAAATCCAATATGGAAAGAGAGAGTTGTTAAAAAGTGTTCCTATGTAGACAGAAGTTTTAATTATGTCCAATCCTCAGTCATTCAGTCCCAAATAAACACACAGAGGCTTATATTAATTATAAACTGTTTGGCCTATGGCTCAGGCTTAGTACTAACTAGCTCTTAAAATTTAAATTTGCCCATGATTCTTGACTATGATTAGCTATGTGGCTTGGTACCTTTTCTGAGTAATGCTTTCTCCTCCCGCTTCCTCTGTGTCTGACTGGTGACTGCATCTCTGCCTTTCCTCTTCCTAGAAGTCTCTTAATCCGGTCACTCCACTTATACTCACCCCCAACTATTAGCCAATCAGTGTTTTATTAAACTAATATGAGTGACAAGTCTTTACAGTGTACAAGAGCATTAACCCACAGCACTCCTATCTTCAGGAGGGCAACACAAAGCATCTATGAACTCTACAAAGAAAATGATGCTGCCACCTGTTGGATACTGACCACACCGGATGCTTACAGCTAATGCAGCAGCATCCAGAATAGCCTCTCAGTCAGATCTGGTACTGCATTAACAAGCAGACACATCCCAGGGTATCTGCATTCCACACTTGAAGACTTCTGCAACTTAGATTGAAGTTCCTATACCTACCAACCTCTCCTCTCTTCTTCCTAAGAGTCTAGGTTTGCAACTACCTAAGCCTGAGATAGTCATTCATTTGTACTTCTCAGATTACATGGATTTTATCATCACTTGCTAAGTAGTCTTTAAAGTACTGGCATCCTTACCCCAGTCATGCTAATCAATCACCGACTCCCCCTTACAAAGTATCTTAAGACTTTCTCATGACTGCAATGTTCGTATTACACAATTTTCATTCATTATTCAGGACCCAGCTTGTATAACCTGGGACACCCCCACTGCCTATGGCAGTCAGCACCAGGATCTGCATTCTACAAAACTTTTGGATCTACACCAAGCATGCATGACATAAAATAGTAATCCTAGTTAACATCTATGCCTTGTGGTACCAGAGGTCCTAGTGACACACTGTGATCACTGAGGAGCAAAAACATGTTAGCTTATTGAGTAATGGAATGAATGAGCAACATTTACAGTGATGACTGTCACCTCAGAGTACTCAGAAGAGACACTGAAGAACCTGAGATGTATTTATTTTTATAGACTGACAAAGAAGCTGCTTCACCCAATGAAACTGTACCATATGATTACTATCTTGAGGTCAGGAGGATTATTTGAGGTCAAGAGGATGACTGTCTTCATTCATTCAGTCCTCATTTGCCTGACCATGTACTTAATGCGTGCAATTTACCAGGAACTGTGGAAGCACAACTAGATTAATCACAGACTGTAAGGGCCAAGATGCTAAGGGGACAATAACTTCATAGCTACAGAAGTCTCAGATAAAGCTCAAGCATTCTTTGTTGGATGGTTAGGAAAATGAAAACATCTGAGCTGGGGAGATATCTCAGTGGGTAAAGTGCTTGTGGTACAACTCTGAGAACCTGGGTTCAGATCCCCATGCCCATATAAAAGCTAGGCACAGAGGATGCATCATGAGGGTTGGCGAACAGACAGACTTGCTGATCTACCAATCCAGCCAAAATGGCTAGTCTAGTCTCAGTGGAGACCTCGCCTGAAAAAATAAGGAGGGGAAAATATAGAAAGACATCCAACTCTGGCCTTCACATGCTCACACAGGGATAAACACAGATGAAAACAGGTACATACACCATAAACATGCAACCACATGCATATGTATGCATAACACACACACACTCATACATAGTAATCTGAGTTACAACAGCAAGTTTCTAGTAAGATTTTAACCAATAAGTGGATGAATATCTGTGGAGGTTTTCTGTGACCACCACAGTCAACAGAATAATGATCTGAGGGATGCAAGAAGTCAGTTCAGTTCAACATAACTAAGTAGCCAGTGTTGGTTCAAACGTCAGGGGTCTGACCCCAAGTAGTCTATTTTAGGTATATCTTAAGACAGCACAATTTGATGAAAACTTTCCTGGTGATTTTGTGTGCATAGTAATCCATACATAAATCTCCTTGAAGAATAAAGTAAGCTAAGTAAAGTTCAGACGTGACTACATCAAAACTAAAATACATGTAACACCTTCCATAAATGTAGATTCTATAGATGGACTGAGAAAAGCAAGCTCACAGGGTCTGGGGGAGGATCATATGTGATCTTGGCCACACAGATAACACAAAGGTGACCACACTATTAACCACATCCACCACCAGCCTTTTGGACAGAAATTCAATCCCTTTTTTTGAAGGACCAAACCTGTGTATTTAACATTTCAGTTTCCCATAGAGCAGTGGTTCTCAACCTTCTTAATGCTGCAATCCTTTATTACAGTTCTTCATGAAGTGGTAACTCCCCACTTCCCCAGCCATGAAATTATTTTCATTTGTCACTTCATAATTGTAATTTTGTTACTATTACAAACATAATTTAAATATTTGTGTTTTGCAATGGTCCTAGGTGACCCTTGTGAGAGGGTCATTTGACCCCTGAAAAAGTTGTGACCCACAGGTTGAGAACGAGTGCAATAATGCTTTTCTGTAAACACGAATATTTCCATGCCTCCTAAATATCCATATTTTCTGAGCTTTTAAATGTATGTATTTGTGAATATGCACATGTATGTATTTATGCTCAATATCTGTAAATACTCTATTCCAAATATTCTTGTGTGAATATTTATGAAAATGTTAATTACACAGTAATTACACAGGATAATCTAAAACTCCCCTTGGTTCTTTTATGCCAACTAATATCTTCTTGCATGTATGAAACATTCTCATTCCTCTTTGGATGACAGCTTTAACATTCCACAGGCCTGAGTTCGCTGTCCCTAAACTGCTTACTCTCTAGAGTCCTGTTACTCTCTCATGTTTATTATCATTTTTTCAGCTGCAGTCACTGTGAACAGTAGTATGTTTTCTCTCATGGTAATAAATATTCATGTATTTATGAAGTAATGAAGAAAGTGTTGCTTAGCATGAAAAAGTTGATGTCAACAGTCAGGAGAGAATGAAACAGCATTAAAATCTATTAACATTCTCACACCTTCCTAGAAGTTCAGTTGCTCCACATGGAGAAGGCTGAAACTTGGAGTTTGGGAATTTGATAATGACTCCAGGATGGGCAGGAAAACAAAGACACATCTGGCTCACCATGGCTCTCAGTGTTATTCCTATTTCACAATAACACATGGGTGAGAAGCACTTGGGGGCTTTTCTACATTGTTTATTTATTCCTTGGAGACTGGGATGGTCTTCACAGTCCAAACATAAAACACAGCCTGGGCAGTGATGACTTGCAATGCAGGCTGCTCAGCCTTGTCGGGAAATGGAGGCTGCTTACCATGGCGCTCCCTGTCTGAACTCATGTCTGTATTCTGAAATCAGATCTCCTCTCAAATGCACCTGTTGGTTCATAGAAGAGCTACTGCGACAACACAGCTGTCAACTCCCCCCACCCCCCGAATACTGTCTGGTGAGTTTATGAGCAATAATGCAAAGTTAGTTCTAGAATGCTTTGAAATATGAATAGATGAGATGCTAGACAGGAGTGCTATGCCAGTGTGCACACACTGTGTATATGGAAAACACTCACTTGAAGTAATGCTAGCAGACACATAAGCACATTATAGTCAGAACATGTTTTGTGGGTCTTATCATGACAATACATCCTTAGGAAAACTATTTAACCACCCAGCTATAAATTTTGGCCTCTGGTTAGGGTAACCATTCTTAACCAGAGTTAAGTTCTACCCACAGGGATATTTGACAACTTTGGAGACAAATCTGATTCACACTAATGGCATGGGTGTTCCTTGTGACACACAGTGAATACAAGGTAGGGACAGTAAGAAAGAAACAAAACAACAACAAAATAAAACCTCCGTTATTGCTTGTGCCAATCCCATAACAAAGAATGATCCCTAGTCTAAAATAAAAGTAACATCAAAGTTGGAAAATCTGTCTTATTGGATTAGTGATGATTGTTCCTGATCAAAAGAGCATTTAGGAGCAATGGAGAAGTTAACGCTTTGAAAGTAACTCTTTCTGCTATAACAGAATATATCCAGTATCATTTAGTGATAAGCCTTTGGAACTGCTCTGTTTGATTAGCAACAGAAAGGAAACTAACAGTTGTTGAGAGCTAATAATATGCCAAGGATTGTGTGCTAAATACTTTCTGTAATTTACCACATTTATCAACAAATTATCTCACTAAATAATGATTATCTCAATTAATTAGGTTAATCCCAAACTCTTTTATAATAAGGGAAGTAAGTTCTAGCATCTTTGCACGAAGAGAAGAAAACTTTGCAGGAAAATTCCACCAGGTGTGTTCAACCCTCAGCATTTCTGTGAGGACAGCTGTAGATGCTTCCCAACACAAAATCATAAGCTTCCTTAAAATAGTTTAAGAGTTGTGATATTTTTTTCTTTAAAGTTTATTGTGTATTTTTCAAGCATGAGTTTGGTAGATATACTGTTGTAAAGTCAAAAGACTGAACACCCCTGCGGGCCTGTTAGGAAACTGAAGCTTCTGTTAGTCCTAGTAATTTCCTCCCTGCTTCTAACTTAAGAAGTCCCCTTGCTTGTCATGTTGGTCCAGTTTCTCAACACCCTGCCTTTAAACTACCACCCTAGGATCTCTTGCTTTTTTAGTAAGTACAACAAAATTCTAGCACATTCCTCACAATCACATATTTCAATATTTAGGAGGAAAAAAACAAGATAAAAAAAGTGATAAAAATCTAAAATTTTTAAGGTATTGGAATGCAGATTGAAATTTCACTCTCTTAGCAATATCAGGTAAATATTTGTCTTACAACCAAGAATTATAGTATATAATGAAGGGCACAACTGTTTCTGTCTTTCAATCAAAAGCCCTTAGAACTGACAACATGATCAAGTGGTAGTTTGCTATAGAACCTCTCAGAATATCTCTAGTTATTTGGCTCACATTCATCCCATTAATTCCTTGAGGAAAGGCACCAATTTGATGGCAGAAAATCCAGAACTGCTTCCTAGGTAGAGATGTCTTCTCGAAGGACTGATCCAGCCACTTATGGGAAGCATTGTTTTCTATCATCTTCTTTGATTTACTTAACTTATAAGACTGAAAAAGCACAAATTCAGACCATTCTCAGTGACTTAACCCAAGGTAAGAACAATGTAGAAACTGTTCACTAACAATGTGAATCATTTTCAGATAATCCCCAGAAAATCTGGGATAAGTTAGGTGAAAGAGAGATAGATGACAGTATATGGAAAACTTTATTTATGAATCTTAATAAAAAAATTCTATTGCAAAGGAAATACTAGAGACAAAACTGGAAAGTCCTCCAACAAGAATAAAGCTTATTCCAGGCTGAAACTGAGATGCAAAGAGGCTCAGGACCAGCTCATGAAATGCCAAGTCTGGGAGATGAATGGCAGGCCTAGGCTCAGTTGGAGAAGTTCCCTCCTTAAGGCTCGGCCAAAAGCCTGATTACACAGTGAAGACTGTCGTTGATATATCAGGGCAGACCCAACATCTTTGCCAGTTATGCTCTGTCAGCTTTTTTGCTGGATGGAAGAAAGTTGGTAGGTTCTGGACTAAAAGCAATCTTCTTCATTCACACTTTGGGTCTTTGACAGAAACTTTTAAACTGAAAAGGGAAAATGGAAGCCACTCAAAAGTCAAAAATTTAAAAGTTTTACAACACCTGGGGATCTCTTTGAATGACAATAGTTGATAAAGCAGAACGGACTTGAACTTAGGAACGAATTCACTCCAAGAAATATCTACATGCATGTAAGTCTTTTATGGCAGATACTGACACACTCAATGTGGTTAAGTGGCAAAAACACTTTTGAAGGAAAGGTGAGAAGAAGGCCAACGTGTCCGGGACATCAGGAAAGTGTTTGTGAGGGTGGAGTGAAACTGTTTGAAAGCAGTGGTCTAAAGCAGCGTCCTTCCTTAGAACTCACCCATGTCACAGAAACAGTGATTATTTTAACCACGCTCATAACGGGGGTAGGGGATATCCGTTAACGTGTCACTGACATTAGATTGCATGTTAAAATTTGAATATGGAATAGTGTGCTATCGCTTTCAAATAAATGCCCAGATTTCTTCACTGGTCTGGTTTTATTCCATGGTTATATCTGCCAGCTAGTTTGTCTGTGTGTATCACACCCATTTCATTACAGAAGCAGTAGACTAGGGAAGCCAGACAGTGAAACCCAAAAATCTGGTTCCAAATCCCAACTCTGATACTACATATATGACTTTAGAAAATGTGCCTAACTTTTCTTGCCCTCAACTTTCCCATCTTGTGGATAGAGATAGTAATATCACCAAAACAGTGCTTTAGAATCAAGGGAACGGATGCATGTGAAACATTTATAACACCTGGCCCGTCGGTGCTCTGTTAGTCGTCAGCATCATCTTACAACTGAAGACAGCGGCTCTGCCAGGAAAATTAACTTGCCTAAATTAACATAGCTCCTACATGCTGGCGCTACTTGAAACAGCTTTTACCACTGGCCAAAGCCTAAGATGGCACATTTCATAGGATGTGCCTGGCAAAGGGCTGTGAGACTCAGTCTGTCTCACTAGCGGAGATAATGGCTGATAGGGTGGAGACTGGGACCACTCTCGGGCTTATTTCATGAATCTGATGGGCCCTCCAGGCGCATCCACATTTCCTCTCTGTATCCCTTATGGGAGCATGGAACAAAGATAGAATATTTCAGGATGAACTCCCACTGTTCCAATGGAAAATTTCTTGTTTCTTTTTTGTGACTGGTTTCCTAATATGTAACGCAATGTGTGACTATCTGAAAGTCACCTCTTTCCTTGTACTCAAAAGCCCTCCCAGGAAAATGCTGTCACTGTCACAGATGCTTCACTGTTGAATTTGTTGAGTTCAGTCTGGCTCACATCTGTGTAAAGGCCAAGAGTGGCAGCAGGTTCTTGCAGGGGTTTAGAATAAAGTTGGCACGGGCGCCTGGGGCCTTCTGTATTGAGTTTTGTTCTGGAACTTTATCTTCTCTAATGTTGTCCCCACCTTGCCATAAATCGTGCTTTATGAGTTGTTCTTGTAGCTAACAAAGCCATTGCCATCAGGGAGCAGATGAGTGCAGGCTCTCATAGTTTGGCTCCATTAAAGTTTGGATAAAATTAACGCTGTAATTCTGATTCCATGCTCACAAAAAGTGAGGCTGCCTTCTGGGGAGAATTACGGACTCTGCAGGTTTTGATTGCTTGCAGATACCTGGTGGCTATGATATCTGAGGATCAGCAGACGGTGTGCCATGAGCTTGGTCAGGCTCCAAGGAGGAAAACCTTTGCTCTTCGTCTAGTCCTAGAGTCAAAACCAACAACAATAACAACAACAAGGGATCCCTGTGTGAATTAACTGCTAGTCGCCCAGTACCTACCACAGTCTCATAGACTTTAGCTCTAGAGGGTGGAAATTGTGATCATCCTTGAAGGCAAACCCCATTTCCAATGAATAGAGCTAGAAGTCAAACCACTCTAGCAGTCAGCCAGGTTGGTTATTTTCCTGTTCCGTAGAGTCCAGCTTTATTCTTGAGACTCTTGGCTGTCAAATTATTTTCTCTAAGTCCTTCTTTTCAGTTATCAGGGAAAATAATTAGACACCAGAATGTAAAACCTGCATGCATTTGGTGCCTATCATCTTTACCACTAAAGGAGCAGTAGCTGAGTCAGGGCCTGTCAAGAAGCTTTCAATTGCATGTTTAAGGTCCTTAGAAAAATCAGTTGTACACTCACAACACAGAATGAATTTCTCTCTCTCTCTCTCTCTCTCTCTCTCTCTCTCTCTCTCCATCTCCCTCCCTCCCCCTCTCATCAATTTACATGATTTATAACAAGGCTTATGCACACATAGTTTTTAAAATAATTAATTTAACATTAGGTATACTACCTACGTATTAACTGACATCTTTAGGTTTAAGGAAATAATTCTTAGTTATGATACTAGATGAAAAGCCAACCTAAAGTTCTAAAAAATTTTCTGGTTTTAAAATGTCTTTTAATCATATATCAGCTCATCACACACACATATAAAGTTCTTATTTATACATATAAAGACACTGTAAATGCAAGTTTGTAAAGGAGTGTTAAGTCCTCAGTCAGAGAACCAAATCATAACCATTCTGCTCACCATTTCAGCCCATGTCCCAAGTAACACATGTTTTTAGCCTCCTTTTGACTCAACAATAAGGGCTCAAATGCAAACTCCTTTTGTTGCTACTTCAAAAAACATAAGAGAACAAACCCATTTATCTGAAAATGAATTTGAAATTATTTCTAGTATGGTGGCCATATGGACTCATCCTTAAAAAGTAAAAGCAAAATAATAATTTCTCTCTTTGCTAGAGCACTTCATGTTTCTGACATGAGGAACTGATCCTATTAACTGGTAATTTACAGTGTGGCTCCTTATTACTTAAATATGGAAAATATACAGGGAAAGTCCTGGGGCCCAAGGAAAGGAGGTCAGTGAATAAAATGCTACACGCGGATAGTTCTCAGGACTCATGCCACAGCCTTCTGCCCCTGACTCCCTATCTTCCAAATCCACCCCATCTCCTGCCACTCAATCAAATGAATTTTGTTGCTGCAGGAATGAGAGCTATAGCAAACTGAGTTCCTCTGTTTATAAGAAATGAGTCAATGCCACGGTTATCCACCACTTGAATCTCTGTTGTGTGATCGCTTTCACATGGGATTGAGGAAAAAACTGTAAGAGAGGGTTTGTTATTATAGAAAGTCAGTGGTGGTAGAAAGATTTTTCTAGTATCTGAAGATTGTTCCTTCATTAAGCATAGGTGTGTGTGTGCGCGCGCGCACGTGCCAAAAATGTGCAATGACCATGGAAGTCAGACAAGAGGGCCGGATGTCCTGGAGCTGAAGTTGCAGGTGGTTGTGAGTTGCTTGATGTGGGTGCTGGGAATGAAACACAGGTTCTTTGCAAGCGTGGGGTGACCTCTTAACCACTGAGCCATCGCTCCAGCTCCATTAAACTGTCAGTGGGAAATTATTCACAATAATTGAATATTCTTTGCCTTTGAGAGTGTTGTTCTAAACAAACTGTACTCTTTGCTTGTAGATGAAAGAGGTTTTGAGGTTAAGCATAAAAATCAAAAGAAAATACTTAAAACTATTTTACTTCTCATAAGGAGGAGCTTGCCTTTTCCCATCAACTGAATACGTAAGCTTTCTCTAGAACAATGAGAAGTTTGTTCCAGTCATGTCTGCTTTTTCAATTACTTTCAGGCTACAGAAAAAGAAGAGAAAAGAAAATAAACCTGCAGGCTCTGTGTCTTAGTGTTTCCATTGGTGTGATAGAATGCCATGACCCAAAATAACTTAGAGATCAAAGAGTTTATTTGACTCACATTTCCACATCAGAGTCCATCATCAAAGGAAGTTGTCAGGGGAGGAACTCAGACAGGAACCTGGAGGCAGGAACTAAAGCAGAAGTCATAGAGGAATGCCACTTACTGGCCAGCCCCTCCTGGCTTGGTCAGTTTACTGTCTAATACCATCCAGGACCACCTACTGGGGTGGCACTGGCTCTCATGAGCTCGGCCCTCCCGTATCAATCATTAAGACAAAAAATGCCCTTTAGAATTGCCTAGAGACCCATTTTATGGAGGCAAGATTGGTTCTTCTCAGACATGTTTGGGTTTGTTTCAAGTTGGCAGAAAAGTAACCAGGGTGATGTATAAATTGAGGATATACTTACTGGCTTATGGCTTTCTGTGTATGTTTTTATAAAACAAGTTCTCAAAGACAGTTCCAGTTGAGCCTTTGTCTCACAGAATTTATTAATGTTCTTTCTTTCTTTGTCCCATTGATAAACTACAGTAGAGTCAATGAACAAAACTTTCACTTTATTCTACAATCTCACAGTGTTGGCTCCTCCTTCTAAATTATCAATTGAGAATTTTATTTCCCTATATAAATATAATAATCTGAATTTAATTTATTCTTTTTTTTGTTAAAAAAAAAGTGTCTCCCTCCATATCCCAGGCCAATCACATTGACTATTTTCCTGACTCTACCTTCTAAAGCTGGGATTTTAGGCATGAGCCACTATGGCCAGTTAATACAGTAATTTCTATGACATGTCGATATACTTGCACTTTCTTACTCAAAGGAAAACGGTATCATTATAGGGAAATTTAGAAAATGAAGAAAATAATTAAATGGAGAAAATGGCCTGTAGTCTCATTTTGAAACACAATAATAACAGTTGTGTATATTTGCTTAAATATGCAAGAAATTTTGTTATCTCCAAATCTTTTCTTCATTATTTATTGACCATGATGTATATGTACTTTGGGCATTGTTTTCAATTTTTTTTTGTCACAAATGTAATTTTATATAGAAAAAAATTTATGTTTTATATGTAATTTTATATGTTATTGTGTGGTATAACAACCACTCTAGGGATTAGGCTATGTTTCCTCAGTGCAAGTCCAACTAGACACACAGTGTCTAGCACACACTGAAACACCTACCTTTTAATCTCTGCTGACAGAGACTTTCTTTTGAGTTTGCAGGTCTAAAATCTCAGGAAAAGGAGAAGTGGTTCAGGCAGGAGGCCCTAGAGCTTAGGAAAGGGACCAAAGGATTAAAGTGCTGCTGAACTTGATGAGAAATTAACCAGCTGCTCTCTGAGTGGGACCTAATAATAAACCTGTGAGTCATTGCATGAGTTCAGAACACAAATCACCAGAATCTACTTGTGTCAAAGAGAATTAGATAAAGCCAGAAACAAGAATATCTGTTGACAGTGGACAAGGTGGCACATGCTGAGCAAAGAGGATCTGAGTTTGAGTTGAAAACAAAGAAGAAGAAAATGGATAAAGAAAATCAAAAGAAGAAAATTTTACAACCGACAAGTGTCTACTGATGTCAGAGATCTTTCTGCTGGGGAGGGACTATTCCCCCACTGAAGGCTGAACACAAGTGTGCGGACCCCTTGCAATGCCTCACCAGCACAAAGACAAGCGATTTTATTTCCAAACCTGATAGACTGAGAAGGAAAAAGACAAGAAAAGAAACAAAACAACTTGAGAGATAATAACAACATCTGTACTATTTTTTTCTGATACTTTGATAAGAAAAAAACACCACCTAGGCAACTTGTAGAATAAAGAGTTTATTTGGGCTATGATTTCAGAGTTCATCATGGTGGGTAAGTTATAGCAGCAAGCATTAGACATGGGGACAGAATCAGGAAGTTGAGTGTTGACATCTAGAAACTCAAGTAAAAAGATTAGGGACCAAACTGGAAGTTGCCCTGTACATCTGATCTCAAAGCCCACCTCTAATGGCATACTTCCTTCAGGATCATCTAAATCTTCCCAAACAGTACCACAGAGTATCTAAATGCCAGAGACAGTAGAAACAGTTAAGTCATATTTCTTACTCAAGCCACAATAACATTTCTCTCTATCTCTGTCTTTCTCTCTCAGTCTCCCTGTCTCTGCCTGTCTGTCTCTTTGTTTTTCTTCTTTAAAAATTTATTTATTTCATACATATGAGTGTTGGCTGTATGCATTAATGTGCAACATGGGCTTGTCTGGTTGACCATGAATTTCAGAGAAGGGTATCAATCTCCTGGAACTGGAGCTGTAGGTATCTGTGAGCCATCATATTATGTATTGGGAATCAAACCCAAGTCCACTGCAAAAACAAAAAGTGCATCTCTACAGCACCCCAAACAACATCTCACAAATCAAACATTCAGGGGTAACTAGATAATAAGAAAAAGGTAAAAGTAGTACACTGGAAGATGCAGTGAATAGGAACCAGTTATAATTTATGAATTTTGGAGCTAGGAGACCCAGAAAGTGACAAATTGGGGACACAGGGCAAGGGAAAGTGAAAACATGAGGATTGGCTCAACATTTAAAAAGTGTTGGATGTTCCTTACAGAAGTTTCTGAAAATGTCAAACATCAAAGCTATGGATCTGAGAACAACACCCACAGCTGAGGGTAAAGTGATATTTCATACAGAATAAAAGACATATTAGTACTCACATCTCCATAGCAGAGGGCAAAGTTATATATTTTGTGCAGAAAAGAAGAGAATCAGATGAAAATATGCATGTAAAACATGAGATCCCACAGTCTTGTTCTATCATATGGCTCACAGAACCTAGGAAAGTAGGGATTTATATGCTTTTCTCTCTAGATAACTGAACAGACCAAGAAAGCAATTTTGCAGGAACTGATAGAGGCCCCATATACTAGGCTAATCCTTACCAGTACACTTTAAAAAGTTACCAAGCAACATCTGCTGCTCATATAATGGTTCCAGTCAGCTTCTCAGTTTCGGAGAATCATATTTTAAAATATCAAAAGACACTGTGATCTTTCTATGTGCGAAGAACCATGCTAAGCACATTTTAAATGTGTATACAAATTAAAATATTCCTTTATACACATACATAAATACATATATGTATTATTTATTTGACCAGCACAATTACAATGTATGATAAGTACCATTAACATTCTCATTTTTCTCTAAGAAAACTGAAGTACATAAATATGAAGTAGTCTAAGTCTGGCATGGTAGTACATGCCTTTAATCCCAGAAGCATCAGATCTCAAGACCATCCTGGGTCTACATCATGAGTCCCAGGACAGCCATGAAAGAAATGACTCTCATGCCATCAAAACGGAAAGAAAGACAAGATAACTTGTTCAAAGTCCTAACTACCAAGAGCTATCACCAGTTTTATATCCACTCAGTGTGAATCCAGAGCCCATGCTTTTTTTCCCTACATCACACTTTCCAGGGAATGAGAGAAGACACAGTTAAGCAAGACATACTGGCAGCACAAGACTAACAAGGTTTTAGTCACCTATAGGACAGTTGCTCAAGTGTGTTAGCTTTACATCTCTGTAATGAAAGAGCAGTAGATTTATTCCAGTTCATTGTTTCATCAGTATCAGTCTGTTTTCACTTGGTCCCATCACTTTAGGCCTGCAGTGACTAGGAGTGCTTAGTGAAGTAAAAGCTATTTATAATAGAGTAGCTGAGAACTGAAAAGGACATGGAAAGGATAAATCACAGCTTCACTATCCCCCTGAAAGCTAACCTAACATCTTCCTGCTAAAGTCTTCCCCATACCTCAATAGTGCATTCAGCTGGAGACTAAGATTTCAATATAAGAGCATCATTTATGTTCCATAGCAACATGTATGATGGTGCATCCATAGAAAATACATGAAAAGAGAACATATAACAACAGAATATGCGAATGTAAAAGTCTGTAGATGAGTTATAAAATAGAACTGTAGACTCAAAGACAGAAAACAAAGAGAAACATTTATCCAGAAAGTAGGAAGAGTTTAAGCTATATAATGAAATTACCAAAGAAATAACAGGAAACACAAAAATTGGAAGGACCCATGCATACCAAACTAGCATGGTGAAAGAGAAAGATCCACAGAAAGACACTTGCAGGAAAGATTCAGTCCCCAGACTGTACCCACATAGGAAATGATGACAGAGATATAGAATTAAAATAGCATGGGGCATCACCGATGCTCTAACAGCAGAGAGCAATTGAAAAACAAGTTGGGCATGATGTGCCCACCCATAACGCCAACACTGGAGGTAGAAACAGGAGAAGGACCTCAAATCTAGACAAGACGTGTCTATACAGAAAGTTCTAAGGCAATTAAAGCTACACTGTGAGATATTATCTCAAGAAAAATAAGACCAAATAAATACTGGAAAATGAAGAACTTTTCTATCATGCCAGGTCTCAGAACTGTGTTTAACAGGAAGACAGAGACTAACTATTATGTGCATCTCTGAACTCCAAGCCCAGAGGACAATATAGCAGGAGCAACCAGAATAGGATAGGTTCAAGCATAAAAATTGAGAAAAGGCAAGAAAAATGAAAGAAAATGGGGTTCTAGAAAACCATCACAACTGGGCAATAAAGATGCTTCAGGAAGACATTTGAGCAGAGAGACCACAGAAGATTTATCCACATTAAAGCATCATAGTAGATATCCCAAATGATTTGTCCAGACAGGCTGAGATATTGATAGATTAATCAAAATTTCTCTATGTGCTTAGTTATCTTCCTGTGTGTTAGGGTGCAGGTGCATTTTAGCTACGGAAATCAGAGGACAAGTGTGGCAGTTGGTGTAGAAGGAGCTGCAGGCCCCTTCCCGCCGCCCAGCTCCTGGCCACCAGCTAGCTTTACCCGAAATAACAACACACAAACTGTATTCTTTTAAACAGTGCTTGGTCCATTAGTTCTAGTCTCTTATTGGCTAATTCTCACATCTTGATTAACCCATTTTTAATAATCTGTGTAGCACCATGATGTGGTGGCTTACCGGGAAAGATTCAGCATGTCTGACCTGGTGGCTGGCTCCATCGCATCTGCCCTCACTTCCCTTCTTCCCAGCATTCTGTTCTGTCTACTCCACCCATCTATGTTCTGACCTATCAGGCCAAGCAGTTTCTTTATTAATTAACCAATGAAAGCAACAGATAGACAAATGACCTTCCCACATCAAGTTGGTTTTGTCCTTCTGCCGTGAGTAACTGAGATTACACTCAGGACATCGGGTGTGAAAGCAAGTGAACCATCTTTCCAGTGTCCAAGACTTCTGTTTTTGAAAATCAGGTGAGGAGCATGGCTCTGGTGGAGAATGCAGGTGTGAACAGAGGAAGGCACTCATTCCAAATGTTGACATAGTCGTGCTGATATGATTATTTTCCACTGATTCACTCAAAACAGGGAATATAACCATTTCAAACAGATTGAGGATCAAAGGCTGTAAGCTGTGTGAGAAAGACTAGGAAAGCTAAATCATGATGGGTGATGGAGGTGGGTCTTGTATTAATCTGTTGCTTTCATTGGTTAATTAATAAAGAAACTGCCTAGGCCCATTTGATAGGCCAACCCTTAGGTGGGTGAAGTAAACAGAACGAAATGCTGGGAGAAAGAAGCCAAGTCAGTGAGTCGCCATGATTCTCCGCAGGTTAAGATCCTCCCTGGTAAGTTACCAGCTTGTGGTGCTACACAGAATATTAGAAATGGGTTAGATCAATATGTAAGAGCTAGCCAATAAGAGGCTGGAACTAATGGGCCAGGCAGTGATTAAAAAAATACAGTTTCCGTGTAATTATTTTAGGTAAAGCCATGCGGGCAGCCGGGTGCCGGGGACGCAGCCCTGTTGCTCTTATCACAACAGATGGGTATGAAATAGATTATATGTATCGTACATAAAATTCTAAAAAGTCAGGAAACAGCAGTATTGACTCTATTATACTGAATACAGGGGTAATAAGTGGAAGGAGCAACTTTCAGAGTTTTTGAAAAATGGGAACCTTAAAGCAAGATAACAAAAAAAATCTGCTATTTTTATAAACCTGTGAGTCTCATTTCTTTGGGCTGCCTGTATGAACTAATGCCGAACATGATTTAAAACACACACACACAAACACACACACACACAAAGAAAGACTTCAAAGGGGGGGTAGAAAGGAATCTAAGAGTTGGGTTACAAATAAAATACAGAGCTTCTCAACCCAGCCTCATAGAGACTGCTTCCCCAAAAGACGCCACATCCTAATCCCTAGAACCTGTAATGGTGGTTTAGCTGTAACCGAGATTCTTAACTAGGTATGAAAATACTGTCCTTTATTGTCCTTTTCTAGTTGCAGCAAGAGAGCTGCAAACTGAGATGGGTTCAACTCATTCTTGCTGGTCTTTGAAGATAAAGGAGAGGGCCTAGGTTCAGGAAGTGAAGCAGCCTTTAGAACTGGGGCCAGTGCTCAGCTGACAACCAGCAAATATACCATGGACCATGATCATGCAAGCACAAAGTACTGAACCTGCCACCAACCCAAATGAGCAAGGAAAGGAGTCTAGGCACTTCACTTTTAGCTTGGTAAGACACATGTTCTTCCTTTGACTTCTAAAACTGTTAAATAAGGCAACTGTGCAATTTTAAGACACTCTACCCAGGGTACTCTGCTATTCAAAAACAATGGAAATTTGTTCATACAGACTGCCAAATCCTTAGTCACCTCATGAAGTTCCTAATTTAAGTAGCAAGGACTGAAAGTGGCAGCTGTTAGCTTCAATAAATGATTACTACAAAATTCTAAATACATCTGAGAACATTAAACAGAGCATCAACCAATTAAGGATCCAACTGTCAATTATGTGCTAAACCAATAATTTTGAGCCTGATTAAAAATCCAAAGATTCCCATAATGGAAACAGGAACTTAAAACAACCAACATTATCCTTTTTTTTTCTATTAGACATCTTCCCAATACATCTAAGCCAGTGGGATGTGTTTACCAGCGAATTTTAAAAATAAAATTATGAAGTACCTATTATAAAAGCACAGGCTCCAGCTGAACCAATGAGCCCTGGAGAGAAAAGAGGCAGTTCTGAGCACAGCTAAGAGGGTCAAAGCATCACCCACTGTAATCGCCAGCCCTGTAGCAAGAGGAACAGACATTTCAGGGCTAAATACGCTTTCACAGAAGAGGTAAGTAACTCTTCACTCCCACTGTCAGACAACAGATAACGAAAACAGCCTTGAACACTTTTGAAGAAACTAGAACATAAAAGCCCCTTGGGATTTATTTCTATGAATAAAATTAGTTCAGTGTTATATGAAGCTTTTACAAAATAAATCTCAAAAGTTTTCTTCAACAGAAGACTTCTAAAGTAAAATCTAAAAGAATAAGCTGCCTATTTAAAACAAGAACAGTAAACTGACAAATTATAAATACAAAGAATTTTATTTCAAATACTGATAAGGCACAAACTTGGCCTACTTGAAAGAATAAGAGATGGAATTGGTTTTGTGTGTGTGTTTGTAGTACACATTACCCCTCACAAGTTCACAGATAATCTTTTCTTTTCATGACACCAAAAGATTAAAATGGAACAAGCTAAAAATAGCTTAAGTCCACATTCATGAAAACTAAGAGATAAAATTGTTTTCAAGGTAGTAAAGGCAAACAAAATACTAACTTTCTTCCACTCTCTTAAAGAGAGTAAAGAATTGGTCCTGTACCTTAATTTTCTAAGGTGTCATGTGACTTCACCATCTTCTTGATTAAAGGTGGAGTGGGCTTGCCAAAAAGACAAGAGATCTCCAGGATATTTTGGATTGGGATGTAGTTTTGTTTGATAATTCCCATCCTGTCTTGAAAACAAGGTTTGTGAAAGGATTTAAGACAATGTTGAGTGCTCGCTTCGGCAGCACGTGCACTAAAACTGGAACGATACAGAGACGATCAGCACGGCCCCTGCGCAGGGATGACACGCAAATCCGTGAAGCGTTCCATATTTTTAAACGGGGAGCAGGTGGAAATCTTAATTAAAAGAGAATAAAAATAAATAAAGAAAGACAATGTTGACATAAAAAGGCATTAAAGCTGTTCCTCCATGCATTCGTATACAAAAGTGTATCTTGCTGGCAGCCAGATTTGTAATGTAAGAGTAAGCCACTTAGTATTGGTTTTAGAGACACTGAATTATTTGCACTGTTTAAACTTGCTTTTTCCTTCTACAAATTATGGTTTTGCTCTTCATTCTTGAAATAAAAAAGGTACTTTAGTTGGATATTACCAAAACACAGAGTTGAGAGATCTTAAACTTCTTCAAAGGAAATTTTAGAGTTTTAGAGAAAGTTCAAATAAACTGGATATTTTTAAGAAACAGTTGTGAAAATGTTTAAATTTATAAGGCTCTGGGAAATTTTTAAATTTACAAGATATATTATTATGTCTCTGTTAACATATGATCTCCATAAGTAGGTAAATAAAAAGCTATAACTTAGGAACACAGCTAAACACCAGAAACTAAGGTATTCCTTATCTTGTGATACAGTAAATGATGACCTAAAGAATCTAGCAAAAACCTTGGAAACACTGGCTTAGAGAATGCCTCTCCTTAGTTTGGGTCTAGTCAAACTAACAGATACTGATTTATAAATATACAACTCCCCTCATTGTTGTTGCTAGCATTGTTATGCTACAGATATTTAGGCAAACTGAGTTGTACAGAGAACTCTTATGTTCTATAACAGTACACTATGTAAGGATCAGGGACATTCCCAGTCTCTTTGTAAACTATATTTATAAGTCTTATCTTGATACTAAAAGAGTTTCTATTCAAAAATTGTTATCTTGGTATAAACTGTTAAAGATGATCAAGCTTTGAGATGTTCAATATTATGGCAGATAATGGTCCTCAAACTGTTGGAGATGTGCTGAATTTGACCTTTAAGTTATTTAAACTTACATGACAGGCAAAGACTCCCAGATCCTAGCAGTGACTCCCAAAGTCTCCAAGAAGACAATGGACCACTAGGTAAAACTGCCCCAATGCCTTACCTGCAGCCATCTCAAATTGTGGACAAGCAGGACATTGGAGAGTAGATGGCCCCACTTTTCCTAGACAAAGTAAGGTCAATCCCTCTCATGCTTCTTCCCTACAGGAAATACTCTTATCTTCTGGGTCTGGCAGCCAAGACTGCTGTCCTGGTACCCATATACCCAATACCATGGAGACCACAGAAGCCTGGGACAAATGTCTAGGTAAAGGACTATGGACTAGTGTTTGTCATCCTGGTTGATCTTTTTCAAATCTCTGGTCAGTTTGATGGTTAGACTAACTCTGGTTTTGTCAAATAGACAACAGCAGACAATCAGCTCTTCACCCTGCCCCTGCCCCCAGGCTACAATCACCTTGGTAGCAAATTAGTTAACTCATTAGATAAATTTCTTATTAATAATACAGATGGACTTGCCTTGTTCACAGGTTTTATAATAAAGGATAAACACGTTTCAGACGTAACTTCCAACAAAAGGAACATGATTTACAATGACTTTTCTCAGAAATAACTAACTGTACCTCTGGTAAATGAATAGACAGGAAAGACAAAGGTTAAAGTCTAAAAAAGTTTTCAAGGTCTAAGGAAATATTTTAAGATATATAAAGATGTGAGATGAAGAAATTTCACCTGAGTAAGCAGAAGTGCAGCCTAAGCAGCTTCTGAATCTATTAAAAGTGACAGAGACCAACTGGCTTTCTAGACAGTTACTCCACGTTCCTCCATGGTCACTGTGACTAGAGGTCCTAGGGCAGCATGAGTCTTTGGCTGCCAGAAGGAGAAGATCTGACAGACTCTCCTATGGAGTAGGAACTTGGAGAACTGACCAACCTTGTCTAGGCAAAGCAGAACAATCATCTCCTGCTTTCCAGAGCCTTGATAGGGCCTTGGCAGCAATTGAGGTGAAGGGCAGGTTTTTACCCAGTGGCCAGCTTTAGCATATTTAAAGAAAGCTTCAGATAGAGGTTTTCTGTGTCGATCATCTTCTTTGGAGGACCTAGGGTGCTTCCAGGAGCTAGTATGTCTCTCTATCATGAAAAGCTTTTTTATTAAACATTTTAAAGACCATATTTTGCAGATCTCTGGAGTATTTGAGGACCATCTGTCTACTCTGTATATCTGAATAGACAAACTTTTCTTGTTTAAAGTTACTTATTTAGATGTAACTTTGAAGACAGGGGGCTAAGTAAGGCTTATTCTTGCAATTAATTATATTAGTACTCAACATGACTACGAGTATGGTTCTGAACACATAAGGTAACTAACCATTAACTTTCATTTTTAATTTTCTTAACAGTTTTCAGTAAGTTAGTAGCCTTCATAAGACTAGGACTTTATGATCCATGTCTTTTAGATTTAGGCTTAATAATAACGATTTTGAATTGAAGCTTTTATAGTATCAAAATAAAACCTTTAATCATAGATATGGTCAATAGGGAGACTGGTAACTTTACTGATCCTTTTATAGTCACCATTTTTCTGCTCTCATACAAAATTCAATATAATAGTTGTGGCAACAGATATTTAGGGACCTTGCTCCACACACTAAATATCAATCATCCAAGAAGCATCAAATAGATATATTATAACACATTTCAGTTTAATTTTGTTCTGATACTAGCTACCTTAAAAGAGTATCGGATCCCACAGGTTAAGGGCTCAGTCCCACAAGATGACCCTCAACTCGAGTTGTAGGCTGATACCGCCTGTTGGCTAACTGGGTACAAATTAATACTCTCCGTGAACTTAATTTATTTGCTAGAGTGGTTCTGACATTTAGAATTTACACCGAAAGGGAAGCACAGGAAGTACAAGTGAAGAGTGTTATGAGGAAAACATACAAATAAGGTGTAATGCAAGGAGGTAAAACTTCCCTGTCTCCCTGGGCACCTCACCCTTCATGTGTCCCACCAGTAATTCTAAAACTCAAAGAAACCCTACTCCTTTAAGTCATTTTGGAGACATATGTTTTACTGACTAAATTTTATCATTGTTGGTTAGCGCAGTCTTTGGCCTTCCTTACTCAGAATTTGGGAAGTAGAGTTGAATGACTACTCTCTCTAATTGTACTTTGTGCTTTGGTAGTTCTGGTTACCAGGCCACATCTTGAGAATATCTAGGGGCAGCCAAACGCATTGGCACATAAAACACACTCTTTTCATTCCAGGAACAGACTCTAGAAAACAAAGAATAGACACTGCCATGCCCCGTGGACTCTTGCTGTCATCATCAGCATCCTGCTATCAACCCGACAAACAGTGACAGATCAGAAATATTTAGATGAAAAATTACATTGAATCAAACATATGCAGGTTTTCTTGTCATCATTCCTTTGTATAATTATGCTTATAGTATACATTGCATTATATATATAAGTAATTCGGTGATTTAAAGTACTGAAAGGGTGTGTATAGGTTAGACATAAATAGTACTCCATATTATACAAGAGATGCTATGCTGTTCATGAAAGATTGTAGAGCCAGTCTTCCTGGGATAATGCGATCAACTCTTTGAATTTCACATTACAAACCTCCTCCAGGTTCCCAATACCCAAGGATCATTCAGAGGTAGGTCGGTATATTTTAAAGTTAACATCCCATAGCTGCCCTTTAATAATAGAAACATGTTTGCATCTTTTTTGCTACAGTTTAAAGAAAGTACATGAAACGTCATATGGTAAGCATGGATGACATTGAATGGTGAAAGAGGCATGGTAACAAACTTGAATAGTGCTTCATCTCACTACTTATTATTGTCTCACACAACTAAGACTCTAATAGGTCATCAGCATTGGTAATAGAGAATAACCAAAGATACACAGGTCACATATGCCAGGCTTGGATTTCATAATGATAGTCCCATAATCAAGGAACAGAAAATGAAGAGAACTATGTGACTCTCAATTGCACATTATATTAAAGTTCTCTGCATATGGGGATTACTCCAATGTAGTATATGATTTTTTTCTCTATTTAAAAGCTCATGAATAGAAAGCAGAGTGTCATTACCTTTTGACAATAGAATGCACCATGAAACTTTCAAGGCAAAGCTGTGAGGCTTTTTATTTTTCTTGAACTTCTTTTGTGGGCATACAATCTTTGCTTAAACATTTGGTCTACATATGGATAGACCTGTGATTTTAAATGGTCTAATGAGCCTCAGACAGACTTTTAAGTAACACTCATGTATATGCCAAAGAGAGATTCTCACATGCTAACATTTACAGTTCTGGACTTTTTTTTTCTGTTTCTGTATTTTTTCCCTTTTTAAAAAGTTAACACTTATTGAACATAATTAATATCCTGATTCTTTTGCAAATGTTAAACATCTGACATTAATTTTTTTGAAGAACCAAGTCCATCTATCCAAACTTTCAAAAAATCCTATTTATTTAGGTGATTCTAGCAATAAATCCTTCATTTCTATTATGTCCTAGTAAAAGGATTGCATTTCTCTATAAAAATAAACTTTTGTGAAGATTAATAAGATATGAGCTCATATGGAGTTGTTCCTTAAAAATCTACAGTCCAAAATGTGACATTATATTTTCTTTCTTCTAACCTTTTTTTTTTCGAGACAGGGTTTCTCTGTAGCTTTGTAGCTTTGGTGCCCGTCCCTGAACTAGCTCTTGTAGACCAGGCTGGCCTCGAACTCCCAGAGATCCGCCTGCCTCTGCCTCCTGAGTGCTGGGAGTAAAGGCGTGCACCACCACCGCCCGGCTCTTCTAACCTTTTAATTTAGGATGTGGGACACATATTAGTATCACTGCCTTAAACACACACACACATGAGAGTGCACACACACACACATCTTTTATAATATCTTATAATGATACAAAATGCCATAGTAGGCAAGTGACGTTTTGTCAAGTCATTGTCCTATGAAATGTCCACTATGGAAGAAAACTAAATTGACTAATATGTTAAATAAAATAGCAAATGAAATTTGAAAATTTGAATGAGCATTCAACAAGGCCCACCTGAATTTCAAGCCTGGCCTTGGACTCAGAACTCTTCCCCAACATCTGGACTTTTCTGTGATAGATTTCCCAATGGCAATGAATTATCAGTACATCACCAGTTAGCTTCCATTGCCCATGCCAATAAAGAGTTTCCTGCTTCCAGCAGCCAAATGGGGCCAAGCCATCAAACTATGAGTACCATGGAGAAGCTGCACAGAGTAATACTCATTGTTAGTAATACCCCACTTCATTGAAGAGGCTGGCATGATAACGGAGAGTTAGGGGTGGCTGATTACTGATTTCTCTGTAACACTCCATCACAGAAACATGTGTACCTGTATGTCTTAGTTTTAATCCTCATTTTTAGGCTAGGCATCTCTACCAGTTAGAAATGCATACTCTCTAGGAGTGGTAAACTAGGTCACAGAAAAGTCTTAATCAAAAGGCCAATTCTAGGTACAATTTCTTCAAAATGACTTCACCTGTCAAATCCAATAAAGAGGGATTTGTTTACAGCATGATGGATATTAGAAAGTCTCTCTAAGGCAGAGTCAAGATAGATTCATTGGGTACATACATTGTGAAGACATGTCTACCTTCACAGGATAAGGCGCAAGAATACGGCAACCCCAAGAGCCTGAACCCTGCAGAGTAGAAATCCCGAAGTATTCATGGTAAAGTTAAAGTGAGGTATTACATGCAAGCAACCTTGTGTCTCACATAGATATACTTTATTAACAGCTCACTCCCAGAAAAAAATTCAAACCACTTGCTCTCTGTAGTGGAATTTTTCTTATGGTTTTATAATGAAGCATTCAGTTATGTCTGGTTCTCTCTGTTTCTCTCTTCTCTCTGTCTGTCTGTCTATCTGTCTGTCTGTCTGTCTCTCTCTCTCTCTCTCTCTCTCTCTCTCACACACACACACACACACAAATGCACACACGCACACACACATCTATCTACTCAGGAAGTGGAGAGGAAGCAGGAATTCTAATTCATTACCTGCTAATGGACCACCTGCTTTTTGGATAACTGATGATTTAACATGAGTTTTCTGGTGATGAGGGGTGGGCTGACTTGGCAGTTAATTGTATCTTGAGACTAAGCCTATTCTTTCCTTCATTATACATCTACTTATCCCTACTCATAGATAGGAAACATATAATACAAAAAAAGGCATCACTATGTCTATACACAAAACCAATCCCGTGTGATATGGGGATAAAACGAAGGCAGTACTTCACCTGTGTGATCAGCCTAACACTGCAGAAGCTGTGCTGCTGCCTCTGGAAACAGGTCGTTCAAGGCACTAGAGTTCAGCTTTGCCACTTCAATCATCTGTGCTGGAGGAGTCAGTCTCCATTCCCTACAGAGAAGTGTATCAGCGAAGGATGGACACTAACCATCAGTGTCAGCTGCTAGGACACTCTAGAAGCAGATCCCGAATCCCTAGTCAAATTCCCTACTACTGCAGATGAGGCCCACACCTGATAACAAATTCACAAGCAATCTCAAGCTCACATTACCCAGTGGAGGTGGTTCTGAAATATGAAAGGTGATAGACACATTTTGTTTCAAGCCACCAAACTGTGGGTTAATTTGACCCTGTTAATATATTTCATTGTGTACCCCAAGTGCTCATTATATATTCAAGTCACTAAAAATGCTTTTATGTGATTTCCAAATAAATCGGCCAAATCAGTCTTTGAGCAAGCAAACTTCTACAGACAAAAGGTAACTATATCCTCCCATGATTATATTACAGTGAGCACTGTATTATTACGGCACACTGCATGGTCACTTGCTCATCTAGTACTCTGCTGTGTTCACATGTGCACGAAAATAGGAATCTGGTCAAACCAAACGTGGTTTAAAGATTCATTCTGTACTCTAATTTACAATAGATCTTGTATGCATGTGAACATATATGCACATGGCCAACACATATTTTATGCATGCATTGTAGAATATATGTAATTTTGTGTTTGAAGATTCTATATAAATATTTACAATTTGATACTCTAATTTAATAGGAGAACAGATATCCTTTAAATTTTATTGGTACAGTAGCTTAGCTCTACTATACAAGCACCTCCCTTTATCATTCAGACAGACTGCATTTAATCAAAAATGTTTTCCCAGGCTGGGGATGTAACTCAGTGTTACATCATGTGCCCAGCATGTACAAGAACATCGGTTACATCTCAAGCATAGAAAAAGAAATCGTCCCAAAAAGTTCCACTCCGTCTTCTGTCTCCTATACTACTAATTTCATTTTCTATACTTCACTCTTTACAGTCATCAATATATATTTTCATACAGTATTTTTAAAAACTGTCCTTGTATCAATTGCTCCTTTACTCCTTCATCTCTTCATGCTTATATTGTGTGGTGTGTGCATGTATATATGTCCACTGAACTGTGTGTGTGTACACATGTGCACATGCTTTGTTGGCCCAAGGTTGAGATCAGGAATCTTCCTTATCATTCTTTTCTTTCACTCTTTGAGGCACGGTCTCCTAATCAAACTGAAACCCTGCCTATAACTCTGGCCTTGCTTCTATCCTTGTTCCAGGTATTCTACTCTTCCTTCCAAGGCTGGAGTTCCAGGTAGACCACCATGCGCTCCCAGTGTTTACATAGGTTCTGGAGATCTGAATGCCCCATCTCTTACCTGCTTAACTGCTGAACAATCCACTCAGTCTCCACATTCTTCTTTTAAAAACATATCCAGCCTGTTTGGATACTCCTTATCTATTTATAATTAACAATGTTTTTCAATTTCCTGATTTTAAAAAATAATTTCAGATGAGACTGATCATTTTCAGAAACACAAGCATGTGCCCTGAGGCTACAATATGGGGTCTTCTTCCATCTTCTTTCCTCTTGCTTGCTAGGAATTCCCGTGAAGAGTTGCTATAGATTATGCCCTGTAGCCAATGTCCCTATTTTATTCCATACATATTGTATGTATGTATGTATGTATGTATGTATGTAACTATGTGTTACTCCATATAATATTCACCCTTGTAAAGAAGAAACAACAGCAATTACTTTCAGAATGACATTTTGAAACTAGAATATTCTCATATTTTCAACTTTGAACTGTTCTCCTTGGTAATACTGTTTAATCTTTAACTTCTTTCTTATTCTCACTATAGTAGAAAACCTAAGTGTTCAAAACACAATTGATTTTCATTGCTTCTATTATTGAGGTTGTTGATTGTCATAACTTTAAGTAACTTTTATAGGAAATGAGTAATCAAGGAGATTGTTAAATATCTGTAGTATCTGTAGTATGATTTATAATAACAAAACCTCTTTTTAAAATTGCAGGAGAAACTGTTTCTCTCTAACAGGATAAATTCATAATACATATAACTTGAGGCCAGAAAACATACAATCAACTCTAAAGCTTAGGCAATTTCATCTCAAAGACTGGTTTTGTACTAAAAAAAGAAATGTAATATAGTTATTACCTTCATAGTTATTAAGTGATATATTTCTATAAAAGAAGTATATAAATTGTATACCCTCCATGTGTATGTTGTACTTCAGCCACAGACATTTTATGGTTATATAATTCTTTTCAGCTTTACATGACTTCCTTGAAGAGAACCACAAAACTCCACAGAGTTTCCTTCATAATAAAAAAAAGAAAAGGGGGCTTTGAGGCAAGGTTTGTATAAGAAGTGACTCAATGGCTGGGGGAAAGATGGCAAAGAGATGGACAGTACCCAAGAAGGGGCATCTAGATCATGCAAAGCCAGAGCAAGTATTTGCAGAGCATTATGGGAGCAGGCTCTACTTGTCATCTTCCAGAGCAATTCGGGACTCGGCAGAAGAAGAATCTATTCTGGTGACAGTAGCAAGCACATCAGCACAGAAGACTGAGTTTGTGATCTATGTGGGAAGGGTAAAAAACTCTGTCATTATACATGAAGGAATCAAATAAGTAATCTGAGAAAAAACAGACATGCAGGACAGAAATTCAAACTTTTAATCTGAACATTTTCAAGTTAAAATAATTTGAAATAAAAGAAAACTCATGGCTTATTACTAAGGAATATGTTAGTAATCTGTGTCTACATAGGAGCATTCAATTAAAAAGTGGATACTGAGATTGTAGGAAAGACGAATTGATTTACATGATAAGAGGTACGGTGCTACAACCTGGGGTAGTGAAGACCAACTCAGAAGGGAAAGGGAGAACTTTGTTTAGAGATGAATGTTGTGTGTCTTGAATGTGTGGTGGATTCGCCGCTGTCTGTATTCATCAGAAAGCAGAAATGAGGGAACTATCCCAGCACTCACACTAGGGGAATGGAGCTGCCTCATTGCATGTGTCAGGAACCAAAATCTTAACCAGCAATTGAACAACTCAGTGAGACCGCAGCTTTCTCGGTGACTTCTGGCTAAACTGTGGCAGTTTTCTCTGAGTGTGGTTTTGTTGCGGTTGCTGTTGTTTTGTTTTTGCCTTAATAGACTCTACTTTTCCTGGGGGTTTTTGCTCTCTGTATATTGTTGCTATCTTCCTTAGTTCCAAAGTCTGGGTTACATGAGAAAAACAAGCTTTACAATACCAGACATAAATTCTTTCCTGTGAAGATATCAAATCTACTCAGAAAGCAACTTGTTACTCCATCACTGTCTCACCGCTGCTTCCCAACAGACACATTTCCTTAATAGATGGGCATTATAACATGCAGGGTCCAGTGCTGAGTAAGATCACTGATACCTCTTCTCCCTCAGCTCCCTGCAGTGTGCCTTCCTACTCTTAACCTCAGTCAAAGAAGATTTTTGTTGTAGTGAACAACAGTTAATGAATGAAGAAACTCATAACTGGTCACAGTGCTGAGAGAAAGTGACTCTGAGTGCCCAGTCACAGGTTATGGGACATCTTTGTTAACCTCCCTCCCACAGCTCACAGCCAGGCTCATCAAATAAAACAGGGGAAGAAGGATGTAAGGATGGGAGACGGGAGGAGTGTTGTGAAATGCTGTCATCTAGACATGATATGGCTGTTAGACACAAGCTCAAGCCCAACCAAAACTCCTCTATGAACAAAGAAAGGGATTCTGAGGCTTGATTTCTAGCTGAAAACACATTGAGAGCTGAGGGCTTTTGGGGAATGGAGAGTCATTCTTCAATCGAAGTATGATCACCGGTAGGCACTACAGAACCAATGGATGGCCCACACCCATACCCATATGGATGGAACTAACTGGACTCAGTGAGCGACATGGAACTGGAAAGGTGATAAAATAGAATCAGGGCTGAGCAAACTTGGAGGGGAAGGAAGTAGATCTGATTGAGGTATAACATTGTCAAAGACTAAACATAAATATTACCTTTCCAAAGGAAAAAAATCAAAAGAATCCATCACTGTGTTGCTTCTAGTGCCCAAGTTTCTTAGCCAGGCTCTCTTCAGAATTACATTTTTTTGTCCAGGATTTTTGCTGGACTCAGGAGAAAGAAAACATGTTAATTCCATCTTCCTGGAAGCACATTCTCCAAAGTTGACTCTTTTCACATGGAAATTCTCTGCTCCAAAGATAAATCAATACTAAGATCCCAAAAAAAAGTTTTTTCTGGCTAATATTTTAATTATATATAATAAATCTACAACTATTCATGTAAGAAAAAAAGGTTATCCAAAGAAATAAAACAGAAAGTAGGATAAACGAGAAACTAATTCCCAGAAAACCATAAAAACCATTTAAAAACTCTAGAGTTATTTAAAAATGGAAATTAAAAGGCAATTATGAATTTAGCCAAACTATAGCTCATAGTTAAGCACAAAAAGCCTTCTAAGATATGGAAAGGCTTAGTCAACATATCACTTACATGTGATGTGATTCTATAAATTCTTTTAAGATAATGCTATGCTTGGGATGAGTTGCCTAAAATTTATGAGTTAAAAATTTAACAGTATTTAAAGGCAGGACCTAAGAGATGACTAAGTCATTATGGTAATGCAGACATGGGAGCAGGCTAGTATCAGAGTGAGCTTATAATACATTCCAGTTCAGCCTGCTCTTGCCTGCGTGTCCTCTGCCCCTTGTGCTTATGTCCCTGCTGTGGGTTGTCTCATAAAGAAGGCCTTCACCAGTGCAAGCTTCTTGGCATTCAACTGTCAAGAAATCAGTTCTTATTTCTTTCCATGTTAACTAGTCGTTGGTATTTTATTGTACAACACAAAGGGAACCATGGTGGGTTGAGTAAGAATGGTTTCCATAGACTCATATATTTGAATGCTTACAAGGTGGCACTACTAGGAAGTGGGGCCTTGTTGGAGGAGGTTTGTCAGGGGGTGGTATTTGAGCTTTCTAATGCCAGGCTCAGTGTATCTCCCCTACTGTTGCCTACAGATCCAGATGTAGAACCTTCAGCTACCTCTCCAGCATCATGTCTGCCTCCATGGCACCATGCTTCCCTCCCCCCCCCCCGCCATGATGACAATAGACTAAACCTCTAAACCTGGAATCAAGCAATCCCCAGTTAAATTATTTCCTTAATGAGAGTTGCCATGATAACAGTGTTCCTTGAGAGCAACAGAATACTGATTAAGACAGGAACAAAAATATACCTTTTATATTCTATATAATAAAAATTTAAACCAAGAATAAAGTAGTCTCAATTTTGATATTAGTAATGAATAGCAGAAATTATACTATGATATTTATTTTCCTATAAGTAACAAAAGACTCTGTGTATGAGGTCATTTGACTTCCTAATCAGAAACTGCTGGACTTTTACTTGCTGCCTTGATCGGAAAGGAAATCAGACTGATAGCCAGACTGCCCACTTACTTTCCAGCCATCTGGAACACTCTATGGACAGCTAGAGATGACTATGCAAAGACTACAGCCTGTTGTTCCAGTTCAGCCTCAGCTGCTGAAAGAGTTTGTATAAGACCTTTTGTTATCCACACTTCTGAATGAAGCTCTATGTGACCCTGCAGTCAGTTTCATCTTGGCCAAAAAAGTGAAACTCTTGGTGTTCTAGCAGAGGACCCTTTTTTTGGCACTAAAAGGCAAAACTGGGATTGGTCTTAACAAATAGCTGTGGTTGCTCCAAACACTCCTCTTCTATATAAGCAGGTAGTGAGTGAGCCAAGCGACTCTCCTGTGCTGCCATATCTGATGCTGGGGCATTAGACTCAATAAAAAGGCTTTGGTTGAGTGGGCTTTCCCTGCCTGCTGTCAGCAGTGCAAGTTGAGCTGGTAAAACAAAGAAACATCAGAAGCAGCACTGACAAGAAGTGGTAGTGGTAACAGAGTCAAGAGAAGAGCAGAGGCAGCAGCCCTGCAGCATCAGCAACAGCGACCTAAGAGGCAGCCAAAGTTCTAAATGCAGTGGAGCAGCTGAAGCATTGGAGAGGGTCTCAGGCAGTGGCCATGCTGGCATTCACACAGGGCTCTTGACTCCATAGAGGCCCGGCTTCCCACATGGTTCAGCTGACATCCAGCTCCTCCCTTCCAAGCATCTGTCCAGCCCACTGCCAGGGACAGTTCCCTAGTGACCAGCTCCCAAAGGGCCTTGCTCATGCCTGGCACCTGTGATTTGAGTTTCCTGACTTCTGAGCAGCTCTGGACCCTAGCTCCAGCATGCAATGCAGTCAGTTGGTAAAGGAGTCAAGCAGCCTACTCTCTGAAAACTGAAGAAGCAGCTGGCATAGCCAAGGGGGCAGTGGAGTGAAAATTACTTAGTTCACAGTCTATTAAAGTGTATTCATTTCACTCCAGTAACTTCATTAAATATTTATTATTTAGGATATATTGGATATACATCAAATGGGATTGACTGTGGCATTTTCCTGTATATAACACACTTTGATCATTTTCATCCTATTAATCTTCCGGTCCTCCTCTACTGCCTCCCTCCTCTCCGCCATCTTGAATGACACACCATCACTTTTCTCCACTTCTCTTACTTGGCTGCTCTATGGCTACCACTGTTCCTGAAAAACCCTCCCTATTTGAAGTACTGCTTTCACCTGGTTTATCTGTTCTTGGGGTTTGTGGTTTTACTTTGAACTGCTTTCTCTCTGACCAGTAATTGCTAATTTCCTTTATTGAGTTCACATTTTGGTCACCCCTATATACACATATTCCTCAGAGAGTTCACAAGTAGATTACTGATTAACTCCATAAACACATTCTTCAGAGTTGGCTAATAGACTATAGGTTAAACAAAATATACACATAATGAAGAGATGGAAATTTACAATGATATGTGTGTAATGACATAGAATGCCTTTCAATCAAATTATAATCATTATGAGGGTCAGAATATAGGTTGTTAGAAATATGTGCTGCCCGTTCTCTGGTAGAGGGAGAAAGCCAGCAGTCCTAATGATCATCTCCACAGGATTTGGACCAACTTGCTTTTCTTTATGTTTATAATACCCTCACCCCAGGCACCATTATCCTCTACCTAGACTATATCATTTATCCTGCTCATTGTTCTGTTTCTAGTCATTCTTTGTCCTTTTTTTGTTTTTGTTTTTGTTTTTTTTTTGTGAGACAGGGTTTCTCTGTGTAGCTTTGGAGCCTGTCCTGAAACTAGCCCTTACAGACCAAGTTGTCCTCGAACTCACAGAGACCTGCCTGTCTCTGCCTCCTGAGTGCTCGAATTAAAGGCATGTGCCACTACTACCCAGCATCTTATTTATCTCTTAACTATCCATCACTCAGTTTTCTCTTTCCTCTCTCTCCCTTTTCTTCTCTCCTCTTTTTCTCCCTCTTTCTGTCCTCTCTCTCTCTCTCTCTCTCTCTCTCTCTCTCTCTCTGTGTGTGTGTGTGTGTGTGTGTATACACAGGTACACATGTGTGCACAGAGGCCAGATGGCAACCTCAGGTGTTGTTCATCAGGAGGCACACCCACCTTGCTTTTTGCAAGGTCCACCACTGACTTCCTGCTCACCTTAGAGGTCCTGGCTACCCAGCATGAATCTACCTGTCTCCACTACTCCACTGATGATATTACAAGCAAACATGACTGTCACTGTGTTTTCTCTGTGAATACCAAAGATTGAACTTGTGCTTTTATGATTATGCAAGAAATACTTTATGGACTAAACTAGATCCCAGTCCCTAGACAGTTTTTATAAAAAGACAAACCTGGGATCTAAAGAGATAAATCAGAAGTTAAGAGCACTGGTTGTTCTTCCAGAAGACCTGGTTCAAAGACAAGCATCCACACATATCGGCTCAAAACCATTTGTAACTCCAGTACCAAAGGATCAAATGCCCTCTTCTGGCCTCCTTGAGTACTACATGCAGCTGGTGTACAGACCTATATGCAAGTTAAATACTCATACACATAAACAATTAAAAAATTAAAATCCTCTGATTATGCTGATTGAAAATTTCCATTGGTCTTCACTGAGTCAGTAATATCTAAGTCTTATCTTAGCCTACAGTAACCTACATGAATTCACCTCTCCTGTTCCAAGGGCTTCCTGCAACACAGAGTGCTACATTTGTTAACATGGAGTCTAAGTCTGTCTTTCCTACATATAAACTTTTCCCAGGAAAGTTTCCCTCCTCCTCCTCCTCAGCTCAGCTGAGATGTCACTGCCTCAGGCTTTTCCTTGCCAGTATAATCCAATATAGCATCCCTCCACACATGGTTTCTCCCATCCTTCCTTATTCATTTCCTTTCTTCCCTTTTTCTTTTCTTGATTATTTTTCTTCTCTCCATCATCTCCCTTATGTACGTTCTTATTTTATACATGAATACAGTGTTAAGATGTATTAATATACAATGATTACACCCAAAAACCAAAAGGTTATACAACCCATTTTCACTCGGTAAATGCCCTGCAGTGTTAAAGGGCGTTGTCACCGCAGTTTCCTAAGTAGAGCTCACTTGGTCTGAGAGCATCAAAGGACTGCTCGCGTTCCTGATTCGTGAATGAACGTGCAAACCAGACACAAGCTTTTCACCACATAGTGAAGCACAGGCCTAGATCAGCTTCAGGGATAAGCAGGCTCTTACACCAATACTGGCATACTAAAACAAAGTTACCTCTTTCTCCCCTGGGCATAACTGAAGAAGCATGCAGCCATGATTGTTATCAGTAGTAGTTTTATGACCTTAAGGGAAATCATCTAAGGACAAAAACAAATGTTTGGAAAGCAGGCAGTCAAGGCTAAAGCTCAGACTCGCAATATCGCTCAGGGCCCACATAACACAGAACTTCTCAATTACATGAATCAGTAGTTTTCATCCCTGGCTGCCTGTTTAGTAGCTATGGGAAACGTGGTGATAACTGGGACTCCTCTCCACATGTTTCTGCTTCGAAAGCACTGACTCAACCTGTGGCAATCATATTACTTGAAAGTGCATTGAGGTGATTGCAACAGGTAACCAGGTTCAGAGATGATAATGCAGTAAATCTTGGCTATACCGATCACTAACTGAGCAAACTTTCTTTCTTACTGTTGAAAATATTTTAATTTCATGTTTCCAAACTTCAAGGAGCATGAAAAGCACCTGGAGTTGTTCTTAAAATGCAGATTGAGATCCATAGCGCTCTGGTGCTATGTACGATTGCCAGGGTTGCTATAGCAAAGTGTTGTGAAAGATAAAGGTGGCTAAAAAGACAGAAATTAAAACAACAGCTTTGGAGACTAAAAATCCAGATCCAAAGGGTTTTTTTGGGTTTCTTCCATTCTTCCATCTGAGGGCTTATAGATGGCTGTCCTATGTCTTTGTGTCTGTGTTGAAACTTTCCCTTTATAAACGAATCAGGCCCATCCTAATGAACTCATTTTCCTAGATTACCTTTGACAATATTCATCCTCCAACTTCAGCCATATTATGTAGTGCATCTGAGCATCAGCATATGAATTTTGGTAGACACAATTCAAGCTACATTTAAGAATGAGGAATTTGCATTTCTAACAATCTCATAGACAATGCCAATATTCTTGGACCATGGATCATACTTTGAAGAATAAGGTTCCATCTGTTATGTTTCTTACGCACAGGACTTGGTGAAATTTAGATACCCTATTCCAACATAAACAATCTTGAGACTGTCTATGGGACAACAGGTTGGTGGGCAGAGTACTAGAAAGAGGGTATTCGTGATGAGAATGATATGTATAAACACACATAAAAGAGAAACAGAAGACCTCTGAAAAAGACCTGGTATCAAAAGAATATTTATATGCAAATATACATTGGTATACTAGTGTGGGCTAGTTACATTGGCATACTAATGTGTGCTAGTTACATTGGTATACTAGTGTGTGCTAGTTACATTGGTATACTAGTGTGCACTAGTTACAGTGGTATACTAGCATATAGTAATTACATTGGTATGTTAGTATACACTAGTTACATTGGTATTAAGTGTATACTAATTACATTGGTATACTGGTGTATACTAGATACATTGGTACACTACTGCATTGTCACAGGATGCTCTTGCTGATGTCACCAAAAGCTCTGAAGTTTTCCAGTTTTCTGTGTATTGAAACCAAAATTACTGCTGTAGTAATCCCATCCCCTTGAATTCTGAGTTATTGTTACAATGTCACAAATTGTCATTCACTATTGAATGCTCAACCCTATGTCACACCAGCTCCTGCAAAGGATTGGGGAATATCAGTAGCATAACAGACCAAAAGAGCCAGATCATGGAGCAAGGTAGCGCCAAACAATATCTTCTGGTCATGACAGACCTTATGCTCATGAACTCCCTGTAGTTACTATCACACTCACAAGATTGAGATGGCCAATACTCCATTGTGCACAGGAGAGGTGCTCATGAGGCCCCACCTCTCCCTGAGCTTCTGTGGTCAGTTAATGGTTGCTGAGGGAGGAGGTGACATCTTCTTCAGCGATGCAGCCACTTGTAAGCATCCTGTGCTCCAGCAAATAATCCCCAGCCTATGCTCATGCAAGTCAGCATAAGTAAACTCAGTGAGTCATACACACACACACGCACACACACATGCACACCCACCAGTTAGAGGGAGAGTAGTTGGAAAGAGGGGATTTAGTGGGAGAAGGAGGGAGATGAGAGTGGGTTAAATAGGAGTGAAATGACCACAATTCAAAGAGGTATGGCATTGTCAAAGAATAGCAATCAAACAATAATAAAAAGAGAAAAAACTCAAGCGAGCAACTTTGTCCCTGGATGCTTCTGAGGGGCTGCGTATTGGAAAGAATAAGCACATTCTGACAAGGCACATGCCAGTGATGATCTAATATAAGCTGTTACAGTGGAGGTGAGCAGGTCAAATCTTCCTTCCAATAGCCCGAGGAAAACAAAGAGAGGTAAGAAATCTGAGGCTGGTAATGTTTTCAAGGCATTTGTCTTTGAAAAAGAGACGGAAAGTGAAGTGGTACTTGAAGAAGCTATGTCAGTGAGAGTTTGAATTTTTTGCTTTAAAATGGGCAATATTAGAATGGTTTTGCCAGTGGGAACAAAGGATAAAATCGCTGATACTATAAAGAAAGGGGATAATAGGACAAGAACCAAATCCTAAGAGTGAAGAGGTAGCTTCTATAAGTACACATTGCCCTGTAACTTAATAAGTACATAATATATGTTTTTCCATCTTTGATATTCAGCTTCAAAATAAAGGCCTGACATAACCACATGGCTAATTCTAACAAGACCTAGGACTTGTACAAGCCAAGTAATGAACAGAGAGCGGAGAAAAAGGCATGAAGAAAGAAAATGATTCCAGGGATGGACAATGAGTCCAGACTGTAGGCAGGGAAGTGAGCAATCTAGGAGAATAACACAGTTGAAAACTGGGATGAAGTTAGGGATGAGTGAGGGTACTCTCAGAAGTAGAGCCAGAATGAGTGAGGCGGAGCAGAGGACGTGATAGGAAGGGAACGGTGTCTCTATCAAGTCAGGATTTGTGAGGTGGTATAATAATCAGTGCTTACAATACCTAAAATCATTCTGACTGTGTTGCCAACATGTGGCAGGGGAGAGGATCCTCAACACCAAAGAGGGTAGACACTGCGGAGCTTGGGTACTTTTTGAATTATCTGCTTGGATGTTGACATTACTAAAAATAAAAAAAGCAGTCAGGAATGAGACAAAGACGGAAATGCTTGCATCTCCAATAAATAAGAGAGGCCAGGAGGCCAACAGATGGCAACATGGGATACCAAGGTTAGTAAAGACTGATGTCATACACATAAAATATAGAAAGACAGACAATTTGGCAGCAGAAAACAGAACAAGAATTTCTATTTGATCTTCTTTTCCTGAGATCTGCGGGGTGGGAGAAGCACAGCTATTATCTGGCAGGCCCGTGGGAGCGGCAGCATGATTAGAGCATGACCAGGCTGTGCTTACAGCGAGAAAAGGTTGGTACTAGGGGGAAGCTGAGATGCTGCTCCTTCCTCCTGGGAAGAAAACATCATATGAAGATGTCACTCAAGGAGACATGATCAAAGGTACACATGGAGAAGAACTGAGACCTTCTGCCTGTAACCAGGACCAATACGTCAGCAGTGTGAGATTCCTACTTTGGAAGTCAAATGTCTGGTTCAGGAAAGTCCTCAGATGATTGAAGCCCAGGCAAAATCTAATGCAACTTCATAAGAAAGCCTAATGTAGTTTCTCTGGCAAAAGCTATCCAAAATTCCTAGCCCAGAGAGATTGCATAATATATTACTATTGTAAGCTAATTACTATTTTCTGAAGTAAGTTCAGCAACAATATAAATAACACCCAAGAACTACTGGCTGGCCTGTTTCTTCATGAGTGGGCATATTCATAAAAATACCCAGGAATATCCAGACCTGGCTAAGTTCTGGGCTACAAACTTCCAAGAGTGAGATCCACACTGGAATAGCCACTCCAAATAACTTGAGAAACAAATATAGTAATTTTTCTAGAAATGAGATATGGGCCAAATTAGATACCTCCCCAGTTCCTATATGGGCCTCGGCAGACATAGGAGACATTTTCTGTTGTTTTCTTGTCTTCCATGATGAAGTACAGAACTTAAAAGTCAGGAAAAATCATTGAACTATACCAAAACCAGTAGGCCAAGCATTAAGCTACTTTATACACTGTAGGGTATGGACTTTTCCGGTGGGAGTTGCCAACAGAAGGCCAAACAGCTTCCCTATGAAAGAGTCCTCACAAAAGAAAAGAAAATAATTTATTATGCCCCAAGAAAAGTCATTCCCGTCATAGAATCAGGGAGGATTAGGCTGTCTCATGCCAGGGCCTCTTTCATCACTGGCATGCAACCAGTGATGATACCACAGAAAAGATGTAAGTCCCAAAGACGACAGAAAGAAAGCAAATCAGAGGCTTCCTACATATCCACTCCGAGGAACAAGTTCTAGTTGATCTATCACTAAAGGTTATGAAGTCGTCCAATATGATATGGAGAGATGGGAGAAGAGGGGGGAGGATCAACAGAACAGAGTGGAAAATAGTAACTGCAAAATATAAGAATAACTGTCCCAGTTGGGCAGTGGTGGTGGCACATGCCTTTAATCCCAGAACTCAGGGAGACAAAAGCAAACAGATCTCTGAGGGTTTGAGGCCAGCCTGGTCTACAGAGTGAGCTTCAGGGTAGCCAAAGATACACAGAGAAACCCTGTCTCGATAAAACAAAAACAAACAAACAAACAAAAAAGAATAACTATCCCATGATTTTCTCTCAGTGCAATGAGACCCCTTAACATAGTGGTCATACTTCAAATATACATGCTGACACATAAATATTATAGATACAAACAAGATCATTATTTGGCTATCATTTTGAAACATTGGTATTTTTATTAGGGATGCCCTTGTTCAATGTATAACTGGACTAGGTCTTCATCAACTGAGGTTTTATCTTTGTTCTGTCATTGAAGAACTTGCAAGTGTTTTACTGAAAGATTTATCTTGAAGATCTTCATCTAGAAAATAGGTATTAATAAATACACTTGATGGCACAATTAATTAAATGAAACCAGATCTAATTAAATAGCCCCTTGATATGTAAGCAGAATCTAATAACTGAATTTATAAATTTGGTAGATAGTTTTTCTTCTGAATCATTGTCAATATAACAAATAGCACAGATATGAGACACTACTAGCAAGACAAATTATGCCTGGGCAAGCAAGAACAAGAGAAATTATTCTTTCTTAACAAATGTAACAAAAAGGTGATATATGCATATATGCTTCCAAAATACTATACCAGTTATATACATGTAATTATTTCTATGAAAATTTGATTTATGACTTTAAGGAAAAAATATAGCATTAAAACCATGTAACCCCTAATGTATTCCTTCCCTGAAACTATAAACACACCTCTAGTTACTCCGTCCAACAAAAATATACCACAGCAGGTGGATCCCAAAAATATAAATAGCTTCATCTCTTTGTTCATTTCAGTCTATTCCCTCCACAGAAACTTCAAACTGCAGGTGCATGAAGCCTACTTCTGCTCTGACAAGAGCAGTGTATCCCTGTAGCTGAGGCTCCACCTAATGATGTGTGAATGAAATGTTAACTGCAGGAAAGTGACTCCGAGCCAGGAAAGCCCCAGCTGAGCACCTCTCCTGGAAGGGAACTAAGGCATAGGAACACACCCTGCAGTGGGGTTGGAGCCTTGGTGCTTCGGCTAGTGTCGTTCCTTTCTTCCTTTAGGTTTCTGTCGTTTGGAGAACAGCATAAACTAAGCTGGATGGTTCAGTTTGCGTGCATGTCTCATTTTAGGGTACAGATTGGATTTCAGTATAGAAGCTAGCATCTAACTTACTTTGAGATAGGAGTAGGTTGTAAGGAAGGTCAATTCAGTCAAAGGGAAATACTAACCAATTATTGCGGGGAAGTGGTTTCACAGCTGGAACTGGTTACGCATGAGGCCGTGGGAAGTTTTCTTAGGACCGTTGATTTAATTACATATTTTAAACAAGAGAAACTAACCTAGGAATGGCAGCTAACCTTGAATGCAAATGGACCACCTCTAGCTAATAAACGTATTTATTTCTTGTTTCTACTCAAATCATTGCTACTTTATCATCAGTACCTTCCATCACTCATTCATCAGCTGCTGCGGGCTTTGGAATGTCCCTCTGAGGATGCATATTCTTTCTGGAAGTTTCTGTGTGTTGTGGTCAGATGTAGATACTCAGACTACTTGTATCTGAAGGAAGGAAGGAGAGAGGGAGGGAGAGAGGGAGGGAGGGAGGGAGGGAGGGAGGGAGGGAGGGAGAGAGAGAGAGAGAGAGAGAGAGAGAGAGAGAGAGAGAGAGAGAGAGAGAGAGAGAAAGGGAGAGAAGCAGGGAGGGAGGGGAAGAAGGAAGGGAGAGAAGGAGGGAAAAAATGAGAGAGGGAGGGCCAAGGTCTTCAACAAAAGCTAATTCTCTTGTCCCTCCTGCATTCCCCCAGTTTCTTTCCCCTCTGTTATTTGTGAACCACTTGTTTTTATAAAAGCAATATATTGTTGGCAACTATAATGAAACCAGGAAGCTGCTGTAGCCTACCACATAAATATCAGTAGTAAGGCACAGGAGAATAGAAGAAATCAAATATACACATGAATTTAAAAGTATTCTCCACTGGACATCTCAAAAAAGTTTATGGTTGTCATTAAATACAGTTGATGAAATACATCTCTTGACATATATTTTTATGAATGTACCAATTTAAACCCTTATTGTTTCACCACTGCTGCCCATTCTTCCCAGAATCTCTCCAAAAATAGTCACTAAGTAGGAAATTTTGATCATTTGATCCTATGAAGCCACATTAATCACCTGGTGCTGGAGGACATGCTGGACCCAAAGTTTTAACACCTTTGTAAGAGTTTTAACAACACAAAAGTCTATACACTAATGCTTTACCCAAAGTATAAAACAGAATTATGCTTTGTAGTATGTGATGATATTTTGTTTGTGCTTTAACAAATAAAGCTAGCCTGAAGATCAGGGGGTGGAGCTAGTTAAACATAGAGCCCAGGCAGTGACGGCACACACCCTTAATCCCAGCACTCGGTAGGTGGAGGCAGATGGGTCTCTGTGAGTGCAGAGCCACCCTGGCCTACACGAGACTGAATCAGTCTATAAAAGAGAAACAGAGCCGAATAGTGGTGGCTCACGCATTTAATCTCAGCACTTAGAAGGTGAAGACAGGAAGGGATATGACTGGGCACAGAGAGGGATATCAGGCAGGAGGAGACAAGAGCTCAGACATTCAGTCTGAGAGGTTTCATGGAGACAGCATTCAGTCTGAGGACTTATAGAGACAGGATACCCCATTCTGTATGAGAATTCTGTAATGGTAAGAACTAGAGGCTGGCTGCTCTGCTTCTCTGATCTTTCAGCTTTCAAACCCACTAATATCCGACTCTGAGTTTTTATTATTAAAAACAATTAGAATTCTCGTCACAGTAGTGAAATATAGTTCAGCTGGAGATAACCCTGAAGGTACCATGTTGTAACCCCTCATAAGCATCCTGGACCAAACTAGTATCATACTAACACCAATGAACGCAGGCTGAGGGGAGGGGCGGAGTATCTTTGTAAAGGTACTGTGGCATCAATTATTTTAACTAAATTTCCTTAAGGTCTGCTTATGTTAGCAATATATCTCAAAGTCGACAGTAATAATGAAAGCCTTCTAATTAAAGGATCTTTCTCCATTTGATTCTGGGTACAGGAGTAAATCTGTGAATGTGAGTTAGAAGGAAGAGAGACCAGCGCTGTCTGAAGAGATCAGCTGACATCTAAGGAAGATGCACTGCAGGCCACAGACCCAAAGTGTTAGAACAATTCATTACAGTTGACAGAGACTTGTCGGCCACAGTCTGAAACTCCCCAGGGGCAGTCTTCAGTTACAGAGTTTAAGGTTTTGGCATGCAGGAAGCTGGGCAAACTAGAAGCCACATCTGAATAGCATGTAACACAAGGAAAGTTTGATGTCTATGAGCCCTTGCTCTCCTTACAGCATGCTGTTTATAAACAATCCAGCTATTTAAATACTACAAAGTCAAATGCAGGCCTTTGTTATCCCTCTAAGATGTTCTGGTACTCCAGGGGCTTAGGAGGTGTTGAGATTTTGTATGCTAAAGCTTGACAAAGAGACATCATGTAATAATGAAATCAACTACCAGGAAGATTGAATAGCAGATTTTGGCAGCTAAGAAAGAGATTTCTCATCATAGGGTGTGTAAGCTTGTGGGCTGCAATGCAATTATAAACACTTTATTTTTTTTCTTTTTTTTCTTGCTCAAATTCTTAGACTTTTTTCTCACAAATGACAACAGTCAAAGACTCTTTTTTATTGCCTAATTTGTATTACCCATCTTCCTGATGCTAAAGTTATTAGCATCTTAGTTGAACATCAAACTTTGAAAATATGGGTCAATATTATACAATGCTGTTAAGATATTGATTCTTCATGGAAAAATAAATGACTGTATTCTGCAAAACAAATTCTTTTAATTTTTTTTCTGTAGTCAAACTGTCTTTTTTTTTTAGAATAAAATTGCTGCTATTGTTTAACCATATGTCTCTAGTAGCAAAAAGCAAGCTGTATTTTAACAGCAGCCAAAAGTGGTTCCTGTGTCATATAGGAGCCCACAATACTATTAGCAACAACTGAGCTATTTCCATAGAAACTAATTTTAGCAATCAAAAAGGGTAAACACTACTTTTCTTCTACTTTTTGGGTAGATTTTGAAAGAAACAACCTAGGGAATCAGGTCAATATGTCTTCACACACATAAAGTGAATCACCCACCACAGTAAACGGCTTCCTTTGAAATGTACTGCCTGCCAGGGCCAGTATTAAAGCTCCGTGCAATTCAAAGGTGAATTGAACAATTCTGAAAAGAATAGATAAAAACTGACAAGAATAGAAAAGGAAATAGGGCTACTGGATTTGACTTTTTAAGTACATGCAAGAATATGCATGTTAAGAGCAAGCTGAATCCCCCCAAAAAGGCTAATGGGCCCAAATCATGCAGGGTGGCATAACAGACAATGAAGTTAGGAAGGAACTTCTCATATTCCATACGCTAAGAGCCTTTTATTTTTGAAGGGGAAATAAATTTAGGGGCTGGAGAGATGTCCCAGAAGTTAAGGGTGCATAAGGAAGGCTCTTGCAAAGGATCCAAGTTCAGTTACAACACCCAATTGTAGCAGCATCTGCAACTCCAGCTCTGGAAGATCTGCCATCTCTGGCTTCTACAGGCACCTTCACTCACATGCGCACACTCATACACAGACATACATATACCCAAAATTAAAAATGAAATAAGTCTTTAAAAAGAAGCATAGGACTTAGGTGGTAAATCATTAAGAGCTAAGAGCAACTGAAGAGAGGAGTTATACCTACATTTATACCTTTTATTTTAGTAGGAACAAAAAGAAATCTATACTTAGGGTTTCTTTAAGTCAATGACCATTCTGAAGTGCATTAATATGTACTAGTCACTGGACCAGATTTCAGTGGCACAGAAGTAAATTAGAAACTTCCTCCACATAGCCACAGCCAAATAAAAGTGACACAGACATTAAGAGTAGCCTATGTGATGCTTAGCAGAGGTTTGAAGATGGAATGTCTAAGTTCGCTTTTCCTGAAAAAGATGAAGCTGCAGTTGAGTCTAAAAAGCTAAGAAAGCATATTCAAGATCTACTAGGAGAAAAAGAGTGAAGAGTGGAGGGAATGCCACCAGTCAAAGCCCAGGGCCTTGGAAAATTGTGTGAGGAATGAATTTGGAGGTTATGCAGATGAGATATGAGATTGTTATTGAAATTCATTTTGTGGGTGTTGTGCTGGAAATCGAATGAGACATGAAACTTTGGAGATGAAATATTCCACAGTAAGTTGATACAAAGAACATCGAGGAGTTTCGAAAGGCAAAAGTGAAACAATCAGAGCTGTTTATAGAGAATTTGTGTAGCCCCACAGCATACAGATTTTATTTATACAACTGGGTTTTTTCTTTCTAAAGAACATCCTGAAGAAACCACCAATGAAATGCCTTCAATTTCTTCTGTGAAATATCCACAAGATATAAAAAATGAAATATGACTTAAAGCCAATACCAAAAATTTAAGAAAATGGACCATAATTACAAATTGAAGCTAGACTAAGATCCATCCAATCCCTAATATCTCTTTATATTCCATTTGAATCTACACACAAAAGGCAGGAAACCACTGGATAGCAAATACAGGGAGGAGATACTAGATATTAGAAACAGTATAATTTTGGAAAGAGGGTATAGACAGTCCTAGTGCCAATGGTGAATTTCTTTTATGTATTTAATAATCAAACCAGAGAACTAAGAAGTGAGAATAGAAGCAAGTTCTACCTATAAGACAGAGAGACCCTGTAACATCAGTGCAACCTAATACAGAAGCCAAACACACAAATCTGTCTTGTCTGTGTTAGCTGTGACAGTCACAACCCCTTGGGATATCAAGAATATACAATCTAGTTTCATTTACTGAAAAATTACTGACTAGAGACAAATCTAAATGAAGAAAATAGTTTGCAGAAAAATCAAGAAGAAATAGTATACAGAAAACAAGGAAGAATAAAACAATTAACAACACTATCTACTTCCGGCCTGGAAGTGTTTGGTTTCATCAAACAAGGACAAGATGAGGCATCTGTAGTTAGGAAAAATAATCTTAAGGAAAGAGCAGGCTGATGTTTAAGGAAGGATGGTTGTAAAGGTTATGAGCAGAAGACCAAAGCCAACAGGTGGTGGTCATTCTCCACATTAGCTTCTAGTGATTCTCCTCATGTGTATACTGTTGAGTCTGGATTCAATTTAGTTAGCCCCTTCTAATAAATACTAAGTAACAGAGGCAATAGAATGTTATACACAAGAATATCTTTCTGAAGATGGCCTCCTGTCTTGTCATGTTCTCTCCCTCTCCCCGAGAATTCCCACTGCTGTGTTATAATCAAGCTCATTGAGTGATCTGCAAGACAAGAGACTAAGAGATGCCACTGTCTAAGGTCTTGGAGGAACTAATGCTGATACTCCAAAATGTCAGAAAATGAACTGTATTGACACAGCCCATACAATATGGCCTCAGAAGAGAACACAACCCTAGACTGTGCCATTCTTCCTAAAGACCTTGGGTTACCCAGCTAAGATAGATTCAGATGTCTAACACAAAAGCTACGATGATTAAGTATTTGTCATTTCAAGTTACTGAATTTTGCTTCCGGAGTCCAAGGCCCTGGGAGGAGGAAGTTTTCCTTGCCTTTTTCTGTCACCCAGTGGTCATGGCCATTTCTGCTCTTGTAGCTGCCTCACCCCCATTCCTGGTTCCATCTTCACATAAGCTTCTTCCTTCTTTATGTGAGGTTATTTCCTAATTTTTTTCTTATACGATACTGAACTGAGGGACAGCTCCAATCCAGCATGATCTTCTCATCAATCAATCAATTTAGTATCATTGGTTAGGAGTTAAACAAATCTTTCCATGGGACACATTCAACTCACAAGTATGTGCTATTCCCAAAAGTACACAGAAAAATTATTTTTAAATAATTTAAATATCACAATTAATTCTGTTAGTAACAGTAGTTTCTACAGTCCAAATCAGCATGTATCCATGTAGTTAAATATAAAATTCTGAAAATCTTTTTTTTATTATTTTTATTCTTTTTTAATTAAAATTTCCACCTGTCCCCGTTTCCCATTTCCCTCCCCCTCCTCCCAAATATTGCCCCCTCCCCCCACTTCCCTTTCCCTATCCCCACTCCTCTTCTCCTCCCCCCACTCCATTCCCCCTCCCTCTCAATACTGAAGAGCAGTACAAATTCCCTGCCCTGCGGGAAGACCAAGGTCCTCCAACTGAGGAGAGGGAACCTGAAATAATCCTATCCTATACTGATGAATATCTTACATATCACCTTAGAACCTTCATCTGGCGATGGATCGAGATAGAGACAGAGACTCAATTTGGAGCAACGGTCTGAGCTCTTAAGGTCCAAATGAGGAGCAGAAGGAGGGAGAACATGAGCAAGGAAATCAGGACCACGAGTGGTGCACCCACCCACAGTGACAGTGGAACTGATTTATTGGGAGCCCACCAAGGCCAGCTGGACTGGGACTGAATAAGCATGGGTTGAAATTCTGAAAATCTTATTGAAGAGTAATTGATATGTGAGAAAAATGTTATGATATAAAGTTAAAATAGTATAATACTAGGAAAATGCTGATACAAATAAATATGTAAAAGATAAAATGATATCAAATAAAGGTTAAAAAATCTTAGCAGAAATATATAGAGTGCTTAGTATTGAGGGAAATAGAGAGCCAATCTTATTTCCCTTTTCAAAATTGCCTGTGTTATGATTTTGCTGCCCTTCCTTGTCAGTACCTTGTCACTCTAGGAAAAAAGCTCCGCCCACTTCTGGTCTCTGCCTCCCCCCCCTCCAACCACCACCACCCCCACAAACTGATCTCCTCATGCCCCCTCTCTCTCTCTCCCTGCCAGGGTCACTCACGCTGAATCTTTCAGCCTGTACACCCAGTATGTTATCATAGTCAGTATTGTTTTTAGATTTTCATAGTCTTTGTAAAACACGTTTCTAACAGCTACATCTGGATGGCTGTAGATGTGATTCTGCGTTGTTTTCAAAGGAGCACATGAAGTGGGGAAGAGCTGCAAGTTCAGACCCAGTGTGCTGGGATCTTGGGACAGTTCCTCGACTGCCAGGACTCTGGTTTGTGGCTGCAGGGAACTGAGCAGGAGATCTCCCCACCCTGTGTCTCTGTGTCCTCCAACATGTAAGCTAACATGACTGGGCCTGACTCAGATGACTCTTTCAGGAAGAGGTTTGCTCACTGTTCTAGAACTGCTTTCTGCCCAGGGTGGGACAAACAGTTTCTGTGGTGTTTCTACAGCCATAGAGAGAGTGGTCGCAGGTATAGGCTTTCCGATGGTTCCACGTGGATGTTCTCAGCGTGTACAACGTTCACCCGCAGTGACACTCAGTCACAGTCCTGAAGGGATTAAAAGGGAAAGTGGTGGCTGCAGCTCACCGCTCTGCCAGATACATGGTACCAGGTTTCAAACCCAGGCAAACAGCTGAGGTGCCTATCTAACATATCAAAGCAGACCTGGCTCCAGCTTCTCCCAGCTTCCCTCAATCCCAGCCTGTTACTGGGTATGAATGGCAACATACCTCACCCTCTACCCTGAACTCCTCAGCACAGGGGCTGGTCTGCCCTTCCCCTAGAGGCTCTTCCCTATACAATACAGACATTTTGGGCCCACCCCTTGGTTTTTGGACCTTTGACCTCCAGACTGCTGCACCTGACTCCCCTCTTTCCTGTTTCTCTTCTCCTCCTCCTCTCCCCACAGGGCCCATCCTGCTCAGTCTACTCGTGTCCACTCTGGACTCTTCCAGACGATCCTGCCTCTGACTATGCTCTTCCTTATGTCTATAATAAACTGTCCCCTCCACCATACCGAAGAGCAGTCATGGCCTTCCCTTCCCTTCTTTTCCCTTCCCGCCCTTTGCTTTCCTTTCCATTACTGTTCTTCATTCACATAGCAAGTCTGATATATGTCCTCATGCCATTTGCTTTCCCACAAGTGCCTAGGTCTCACAAGGATCCACCTCATAGACATTTGGCCATTCATCCAGCCCCCAATGAAAGAAAGAATGGGGAGGGGCTGTTACCAATGGTTTCACTCTGTTTCTGCTATGCCCTGTTCTGGTGCTAAAGGTCTATGACTCCCAGTTGCACCCAGTTCTGCTATGCTGAAGCCTGGAATTATGGGAAATCTTCCCAAGAAAAGGGTGGCTTGTTATTTGCCCAGTGCATTCACCTACTGGTAAGTATGCCTGATTTCGAAGCTGGCAGGCAGCACCCGTCTGCTGGTTTTGCCTCAGGCTAGGTAAGATGACTCTTTCAAGGTTTAAATACTAATGGAGTACAAGACTCTTTAGTTAGTGCTGGAAAAAAAAAAAACTTTCTATATGTGCCTGGGACTGAGTGACGTAAAGCACTAAGCATTATAGAAGTCTATATAACTGCATAGCACCATAGAGGAAATGATGGAATGAAAGATAGAGAAAAAAACTGTACAAGTTAGATAGTAATAAAAACAAAATCATCACTAACAAGAGGACTAGGGCCATACAAAAAAGTGGAGAAGAGTGGTCCCAGGCAAAGGTCTCGAGTGGGAAAGCATCATGCAAACACAACAGGAATGCAGTCACCTCATGGTACAGGCGGGGAGGAAAGGTAGGAGCTGGTGCCAGCCAGCTAAACACAGGCCAGAGCCCGGTGCTGTGGTCTCACAGGACACAGGTAGAAGGGCATTTTGGCCGTTTCAACAGTGTAGACCCAGTCATTGGCAGGTTTTTAGCAAAGGATGACCAGGCATACCAATTCCATTTCTATGAGGTTGGCTGCTTTCTAAAAGTAGACAGGAACAAAGATGGGAGAAGAGCAAAGAAGCTAAGGAAGGCTTCAGGTGGATGTAATGTGAGATGGTGGCAGAGAATGAGAATTTTGTGTTAATGAAAGAATGATAATTCTTGCTACTGAATTACATATGGGAAAGAGGAATAAACTCCAGATCACTGACTGCTAGACCCTTGGTTGAAGGCTGCATGACTGACTGGGCAAGCACTGAAGAAGAAAGGATCGACCTGGCAAAAATCTCATTGGGGTTAATAGTCACAGCATTGGAAACAGAAGCCAGGCTCAGTGTTCAGAAAGAGCTGCTGGGTAGAGGCAGCTGGGAGTCCATATCTGGAACTCAGAAGCAGGGTTTGAGCCCCAGCCGGGAATATGGGAAGTTCTCATTTTAACCAACTGACTTGACTTCCTTGAAACCTGCTCCTCGCCAATGCAGGGGTGGGGGGTCAGAGTGTGGGGTCACTGAGGTCTGCCTCTCAATATAGCTCAATATAGACATCCACACTGAAATGACAAGAGAATCTCTGTCAGATTCCTGGGCCTGGAATCTATGTCCCCCGGTATGACGCCAGTCTGTACGGGGCCATTGTCCTGTACTCTGTGAGGCATCTGTATGGAAGTGAACATCTGTAGAAAGACAATGTCTCTGTAGAAGGGAAATCCCCAGTGCTTCAGGGAAGTGAAGAAACTCAGGGGACAGGTGGGAGTCGGATGGGGATCAACAAGCCAACTCCATTACTAGTAAAGCTGGAACAGGGTGCGTGGATAGTACAGAGGTCACAGTCGGGCTTCCAATCTATACCACGCTGAACTGTAGGTGCTCCCATGGCGGAAGGACAGGGAGAACACGCTCTGCCGGCAGCCTGCCAGCAAGCTGATTGAAAAGAGCCAACCAGAGGTGTGGGAGTGGGTGGGGGTGGGAGACAGACCACTTACTTTTCCCAATCAAGCAATCAGATATGGCCTCTTTCCTGTGGGAGGGGACTGGCAGGAAGGGTGAAAGCTGCCTTGCTTCCCAGTATTTCCAGAAAGACAGATGTTTCTGTTTTACAAACCTTAGTAAGGATGCTGGCATAGACTGTCAGATTTGACATTTTGATATGCAGAAAGGAAAAGAAAAAGTCTAATTTCTCTATGGACTAGAGGAAGGCTTAGGCATCTTTTGAGCTAGTTTTCCTTGTTGCTGTTTAACTCTTCTTTAAATATGAAACAGAAAAGTGGAGGAGTTCTGTTGAAATGGGCCTATGATAAGAGGTGAAGACAGAGCAGGCTTTCTTTCTCTTCCCTAGCAGCCAGCACAGGCAACTCAGAAGAGCCTGGGACTTCACACTATCACTCCTTCCTAGTGTTCTTAAGTGATCCTGCCAGGGAAATTATGTAACTGTGAAATGTGGCAGCTGAGCCAATGATAGAGACAGGGTTTCTGGGGTCTATTGTGGGAACCCTCGTCTTGACCATGATTTAAAATCAACACAGCTTTAACTCCCTTGGAAGGGAGTTATATTAATATGGAACCTATACCTCATATAATACCCAAAAATATTAGCAAAGGCTATGCCTAGCCAAGGAGCTCACATCCATTACCACCGTGCTGGTGATGTAAATGTCTGCAGAAAGGTGGAAGAGCAGAATGTTTGTGGTCACCAGGAACATTGTAGTTGGAGTCCTGAGTCCTGGTATTACTGTTTCTCCTTTTCAGAAGAAACCAGCCCACACAGACAACAGGTTAATACAGTGCTGCTGGTTAGAGCCCAGCTGAAGCCTTCAGTATAATCCTGGCTTTCTGTGAACAAGGGCACACTAAGGGGTATTCAAAACAAAGAGAAAACCAATCCAGCTATTGAAAACAAGATCGATTTATATAAATGAAAACATTAAATCATATATAATATATATATATACCAGTGGCCCAAATTGAACTTTTAGTCATTATTTTTACTCAGTGGCCCAATGTTCAGACAACTTTGACCTTTTCATTTTCCTAACAATAGGCTTTAGTCCCAGTCCATCCTTGATTTTAGGACAGAGACAAATAAAAATGCTCAAGTCTTTCATTTGATTTTGTGTTTTCTATCAAGGCTCCTAAACAGGTCGCAGGCATTTTACTACATCCATCCTCTGCCAACACTGCTCCCACCCATTTCTCTCTTATCCTCAATTTGTGCCCATGCAGTTCTAAGAAAACACACGGGCTTCATATCAGTTGCTGAATGTAAGACACCTTCCCCAACCTCAAAGGTTGCAGAGGGCCGGGACCCAAGGTTTAGTGTCTCAGTATTTGACCACTTACCCTTTGGAAGAGCATTACCCAAAGACCTTGCTATAAGAATGTACTTCCTTCTATTATCACCGTCATAATTATAGCTTCGGTATAATCCCCACAAAAGCAAGTGCAGTGTCTAAAAAGCCAGTTGATGAGTGTCAGGGGATTTCATATCATCACACATTGGGAAGACAGAATATCACTATTACCAAACTTACTTTACAAAACAAAGTGGAGGTAAAAACCCGGGGAAGGGAAAGGCACATCAAACAGGATTGATGGGCTTCCAGTCATGGCACTACATTACAGGATGACCTCTGCAGCCTGGAAACTGGGTGCCATCAACACACCGCACTTTAAAGTGGGAGATGAAAGAGGGCCTCCCCTAATGTCTGGCAGTATTACTGGCTCAGGTTTAAAGGAAGTATGCAGCCAGGTACCCGTGTCACGTTTCAACTTGTGATATTGACATGTATGTGAAAACCTCAGCCTTTGAAACTGAGCCTTTCATATGCTGAACAAAAACCTGAAATGCACTCTCCTGTGAAGACCTGAAGGAGAGAGACGTAAGATGATAAAGGGGAACCCTTTGCACGTGGAGCAGTTCTGAATTTCCCTTCCATGGCTGTAATTCAAGCCTGCTAAAGTAGAGCTTAACTCAGATCTTGACATTGGTTTGTTTGGCTTTCCTCAATACCAGGGCTTACCGGCCTTGTAGAGATTCTAAAAGGCCTGTGGAGTGGGGGGGGGGGGAGTTAAGGGTTCCGAAAAGGTGGTGCTGTGTCATGGAAGTGGGAGAATATTTTACCAGAGCCAGTCTCCCTTGAGTTGAATTCATTTGAACTCTTTTCTATTGGCTCAGCAAACGCCTAAGCAAACAAAAAATAACTCAAATATTTCAAGCAAATTTCATCAGCCCACTGTAAATACGCTGCATTTTGTTTTTTTTTTTGCCAGTGTTCAAAAACGAAAGCATCTCTGCCCTGTGCCTTCCATTGGAAGCTTTGTGATTTTGACCTAGAGATGAACAACCAAGCTAGCTAGGTGTAGCTCATGCCTGTGATACCAGCCCTCCTACCGAGGAGGCAGAAAGATGGTCACTTCCAGCCCAGCCTGGGCTACATAGTGAATCCCTCTCTCAAGAAAGCAGACACACACAAAAGAAATTAACGAGCTAAGTGTATGCCAGCTGGTGTAATCCACAGACACATGCAGGGTCTGAGCACATAGGATTTCTCAACGTCATAGCAATCACTATACATAATAGCCTCAAATTCTACCTTCATGTGGCATTCAGATAAGGGGAAACACATCATACAAAGGTATTTGAAGTCCTCGCAGTTGGAGATAAAAGGATATTTGCTAAAATCTGATGATGCAAACCAAGCCTCCAATACTAGAACACAAAAATGCCTTAGTACTGTAAAGCTTTGCAAAGCTCCCCTCTAGCCCCAGGTCCTTCCTTGGCTGCCAGCCAGACCCTAGGCCCCTTTACCAGGAACAGACCCCAGGATGCATTACACTTCCTAATTCTTCATAGTCTGCTTCATTTGGCAAAGGCCCGAAACCTAACCACAACAGTTAAAAGAAAGCCTTACATTCTACAATAAAATATACAAATCATGAAATGTATACAACTAACAAAAACAGTCTCAGGACTACTTGATGAGAGGAATTTGGGAGGGGGGTTCATTCAGCATTCCAGTAATGGGAAACCACTGTCGAAGGTAGAAAATCATTTTTCAATCTCAGGAAACATCGTTACTAGCTGCCAAAAGTTGATCCATATAATAAGAACTGTTTGCTAATGCTGAACACCTGCACTTTTATAGATGGCCTCTCAGGACAGCTGTAGCTAAAGCTTCTAGTCTACTGATACAGCAGCCAAGGAAAAACACGGCATTTTAGATAAGAACGCTTGATGAATTACCCGTGTAGCTAAACTGTGTGTGTGTGTGTGTGTGTGAGAGAGAGAGAGAGAAAGAGAGAGAGAGAGAGAGAGAGAGAGAGAGAGAGAGAGAGAACTCTGTCATTAAATACAATAAAGTACAATACAAAGTGTTTCCCAGATAAGACTCCCAGCTGCTAGAAAGTTACATCTTGAGGTGGTAGGATACACAAATCAAAACATACTAGAAGTATAAACATATATCATGCTTATGGAAGCATTCATAAATATTTACTTCACTTCCCATGGCTAGTTTTACTTTTTTGGTTTCATTGTTTGATTTTCTTACTTGCTGAGTTTATTGGGAAAAGTCAGGCATCAGAGGTTTGCAAGAAAAGTTCATTAAGAAGTTGCAAGCATTGCTTCCTAGGCTTCTGAAGAGCAGCTTCTAGCAAGCGTCAGGGGTAATTTATAATTTGGACATATGTATTCAGGCTTCAAAATGATTTCTCCATAGCTTCTTCATTGTGCTGGTCTCTTCTAGGCAATCAAGCAAGAGCCATACAGAGACAACTTTCTGATGCATTTTTGTCTCTCTGTCATAGAATTGGAATTTGAAGAGAGTTCCATTCAGGTTGAGAGTCTGTGGTCTTTCCTATGTATTATGTGTTGCTTTTGTGTCTTTTTTTTTTTTAACCTCGCCAATTTGTTAGCATTGAACCTATGCTGAGCACTATATTGAGAGGGCTTGAGAAGGGATCCACTAAGATGGCAGATGCTGTCTTTCTCAGCTTACAATCTAATCAGGAAAACAGACACACAGCGATTAGAACTAAGGAAAATTTGGCCTCCTGGTAGGTAGCATACTTTAGGGGATGGAAGGAAAACCTGGGCAAACATGGAAAAGCCATAGAAAATTAAGTACTTAGTGATCAGTCATCCCTCAAACTTTAAACCATCCTAGTGTTAACACAACTCAGACTTCATATTTTATTTTAATGTTTAGTGGAGCATGATTCAATGTGGTATCTTTGTTTAGCCATGGTTTCATCAGGCCAGAGAGAATAGAACAATGAGAGAAAGTTGAGGGGCTCTGAGATGATTTTCTTTCCTCTAATTTTTTCTGCTACCCTCCAGTCCAGTCTATGCTCTACTGGTAACATCTCTGAAGCAACCCATCACCTCCTCTTCTTTACCCATTATAACTTCTTACCACAGTCACAAATCACCTAAGTTTTACACTGAGGTCACAGTCCTAACCATGTTCTGGCCCATATTACCTCTCATCCTCCTTTACTGCCCTGTTTAGTACCTTTGTACAGTGAGATTCAACAGTTCCCTGGTGTCAGAAGAAGGAAATTCTCATCATTCTTGGGAACTGGGTCCTCTCCTAACTGCAAGCAGAAAAAATAAATTTTCTTGGAGCACTGAATTCAGCTTTTACCATTCTGGTCACAAGATTTTTCAAGGGTAGACACAGACCAAGTGCCCAGATTTATCCATGGTGCTGAGATTAACCAGAAGCTGTGCACTTAAAGCATAATCTATCCTCTCTTCCAAGCCCCTATTGGTGTCTACTTGACTATGGCTGCATCTGCCTTTTGGGAGAAGCTTCATATACGTACTGTAGTAGCTCCAGTGTCTATGTAGAATTTCCCAGCCTTTGAATTCCAATTTCAGGGATTCACTTCTAGTGACTTGGATGAGAAAATGTACATTCGAGTAACTTGGGCTGGGACAAAAGACAATAGAGATAACAGCTGGCCCTGCCCTCCCTGCCTTAGAAGCTAGCTATCGTACCCTGAGGAATCTGAACAGATATATGGAACGTCTAAGTGTAGGTCTCCAGCCACAATCCTGATAACAACTAGCAACAGGATTCCTGTGTGCTCAGACCTTCAGTGACTCCCAAGTCCTACATGTGATCCAGGCAAGGTTGCTACGCCCCTGGCTTTTGAGTCATCCCATGATGCTAAGCAAATTAAGCTCTCCTTGAAATGTTAGATTCATGAGTAAGATAAATTAGAGTTCTAATGTAATTCAGTAATAGATAATTGCAATATTAGCCTATCAGGGTGCATGCTAGCTAGTCCATCACACCTTGGTGTATCTTTTGAACATCATACTTCAATTTGTCTCATGTAACAAATGAAGCAAAAATATTTCACAGTCAATTCCAGAGAATTTGAAGGGGGGATAACCACTTTTGTTATATTCAATTAAGTAAGTCTATAAACCCTTAGGCAAAGTGAACATGGCAATTTTACTACCTAGACAGTAGCAATTAGCAATCGCATCTTGAGAGAACATTGAAAATCACAGAGTTAGGTATTAAATACATTAATGTCACTGATTCATATATATAAAATAAAGTTTGAAAGACTATATTGTAAACCACTGGTAAAATATATCAATTAGTGATGGATATAGAAGTAAAATAAATCATAAAAGAAAATATTTCTGATTTACTGGTTTAAAAGTGTATTTCTCTCTAGTCTCGAAAAGTCAAACTGACCACTTAGAGCACTTACACTTTAACTTATTAAATACCAGGCATAAAATCATTAATAGGAAATCGGAGTGGCAGGGAAAGACAATGAAGCAGACATACGCTAGTGGAGAAACCTGGACTGAATAAACACTGAATGTGGTAAAATATTTCCATAATAGAAGCTTCAATAAATATTTGTACATATTTATTTGCATTGGCTTTTGCTCATTTAATTTGATCAGGACTCCATGTTTTTCCTGGCTGAAAACTCAGAATTTTCTTCAGTTCTAAAAAATTCTTAGCAGTTATCACTGTTGGAGTTTGGCTTTTTTTCACCCTCTCCTTCTGGGATTCCTATTAGATATTTTTTCATTTCTCAATTCACTCTCCAGTTCCATCTTTTACGTTATTTCTTCCTTTCTACACCATCCTGTGCAACTTTCCATTTCATTAACTTTAACCATATCAGACGTATTATTCACACTTTTATTAGAATTTTTTGAACTCTTAATTTGTATGAAAATTTCATTTGCCAAGATTTCTAATGGTTCTTGGCCATATTTATCTGTAAGTCTTGTTTTTTATTTTCTTCAAAATCTCTTATTACTGTTTAATTTGGATACTGCTAACTTTATACCTTTTTGGTGACTTCTCAAATAATTTTATTCAAATCATGTGAAAAGTGATGGATTATTTACAATCGGTCATGCATAATTCCTCCAATTTGTTTGTTATAGTGGCTGTCTTGATCTTGTATTTTCACATGTGTTTTTCAAATCTGATCTTATGAACTCTCTTTGCATTGGGAAATTATTTTATTTTATTTTTAAAATCATTTTACGAATTATTGTGCATGTGTGATATGAATACAGATGCACATACAGCATGATGCCTGTACAACGATCAGAGGATAACATTCAGCAGTCAGTTCTCTCCTTCCACCAGAGATCAAACTCAGATCATCAGATTTTTGTGGCGAGGTCCTTCTTGTTGAACCCTGTCCTACCTATCCCTGTTTCCTTGCTCTGACCCTTTCCTAAACTCAGTTCCAGGAAATGGGCTGTGTCACAATCACCTGAGCCTGACACCAGAGTCCACAGCTTGGAACAAACTTTATATTAAATGTCTGGGACTTTACCCAAGGAGAAAATGAAATTCAGTTGCTGTGGTAGACATGGCAGCATCACTGAGAAAATCCACTGGACTATACACTAGCTCTGATTCTTTCCCTGCCAGGTAACTGATTCCATGGTCCCCATTCTCAAAAAGTGGTAATCTGTGAGGCTCAGCATTGGGAATCATTTATTGCCCTATGGGGTGGTATTGCTTAAGTTTTATCTCTCTTACAAACCACATTGTGCTGGGTGCTTCCACTCTATTCACTTTAATTCTGGCTTTGTTCAGCAGAGATGACACTTTAAATTCAACTTTGAAATGAAACTCTATTTTAAAAGTTTTTTTTTTTATAGTTTCACACATGTGTCCCAAGAGAAGGCGTTCCTCTTCACACCTCATATATGCCTATCTTGTATTTTGATCACAGAAAAAAAATGAAATAAAATAATTCTTTTGTTTCTTAGTTTTGAATAAAAATCCCTGTATTTTTACAGCTTGGTCTACTTGGTGATGTTATAGTCACATACTTGAGTTTAAGTTAGAAGGAAATAGAAGGCTAAGTTAATAACAACCACTACCATAACCACATCAGTTATTTAGGAGAAAGCACTGGTTCCCAGCACCACTGGGTTACCTTGGAGACTAAACTTCAACAGGAGTCAGTGGGGACAAACCACACTCAATCCATTCCATATACACAATCCTTGTAAAATTTCACATTTATTGTGGTGATGAGAAGAGAATATGGGAATTCTATTCATCTAACATAGCTAAGACAAACTGAGAAAAAGCTGGAAAAATACAATAACACAAGTATCCTAGACAATGAAAAGAGGTCTGATAAGGATGTGACTCAGGGCTAGCGATGCTGAAAGCATAAAACCTGTCAATGTACATGTGTGCTTATCTGTACAAAACCAAACAATACACAGAAAATCATGTTTCACGTCTCATCTAGGAAGTGAGCTTTATACAGATCTCAGTCTGTATTTAGCAACCCCTGGATCTTCTGAGTTGCTGGTATTTGCTTGATTCATAGTACAGACAAACTCTGAGGCTCCTCTAATTTGCAAAGACAAGTGCCAATTGCCTGATTTCATAGGTGCACCTGCTAAAGGTATCATTTTTCTGGCAAACGACTTGACATATGTACTGACAACTGACTTCATTAAAATACTTGTCTGCATGTCAGTTAATTGTCAGCAATCTTTATCATATTCAGAATTCGTATCCTCATTAGTCCATTTCAGCATAGATCCATCAACTTCTGTGTAAGATCTGCACCAAAAATGATCATTGTATTAAAAAGACAATGATATATTCTCTGAAGCCTTATTATAGCTTGAACGAAATGTCCCTCACAGGCTCATATGTTTGAGAACTGGGTTCTCAGAGAATGGCTTTAATGTGGAAGTTTGTGGAATCGTCAGACTGGAAAACGCTGCTGGCAGATTTGAGTTGGAGCTTTGAGAGTTTTCTTTAGCCCAGGCCAGCTAGTCTCCATTCTGTTTCTTAATCTACCAAAGTATGAGAAGCAGCAGCCACAAGCTCCAGCATTATGGACTGAACCCTGCACCAAGCCTTCCATAACAGGTTGTATTGTATCTTCTGAAATTGTGTCCCAAATAAATTATCTCTCTCTTACATTGCTTTCCTTGGGAATTTTGTTATAATAAAGAGATTTAATCGTTTAAACCTTAACATGGTCTGTAGACTTCAAAAGGAAAAACAGTGTAGACATTAGACATTCTTTTGTTTCTGAATTTGTAAGGAAACACAGAAGAGGCTGGAGATACATATAGCTCAATAGTTAAGAGCGCTTGCTGGACAAAGATGATCTGAATTTGAAATCCCAAAGCCCAACCCCAGTGACAGACTTCCTCTACCAAGGCCACACCTATTCCAATAAGGTCATATTTCCTAATTCCTCTGAAATAGTGCCACTCCCTAGTGACCAAGCGTTCAAATCCTGAGTCTCTGGGGGCCGTTCCTACTCAAACTGCCATACTCACTCATTTGTTCACTAGCTTATTCTCTCAGGTTTTGAAAATACTCTCTAGTAATTTCCTTTCTTTAACATAACTGTCCTTATAAAACAGTAATACAACAATCTGTAAAACATGCGGGGCACTAAAGGTGATTTCACTGCCATTTAGGAACACCAGCGTGCCTGAATTTGAAAGAACTTGTAAACTCATCAATTCTACTCAATAGTTCCAAATGAAAGATTTTAAGTCTTCTGCTTTTGGAAGACACAATAAAAATAAATTATATTTCTGATAATATATATAATTAGTATAGCTGACACTCAAATATTTAAATGAATATGTATGACTTTATGATGCATATATAGAAATAGTTACATAACATTCTTTTCTTCTTTTTTATTTACAAAAGAAAACAATCAGAAGAAAGGTAATGGTGAATAATGCACCATTCCTTATACATGTCTATCTAGTTTGTCTTCTAGCTAATGTAAGTGATTAGGAAATAGAAACGGAAGTGCAGAATGAATGTCTGAACAACAATACCCATCAAAGTCTGTCTCTGAAGCAGAACATTCATAAGAAGAATTAGCATTTAGGCTTTTTCCTTCCTTTATTTTTGTTCTGTCACAACAGCAAAAACGATATTAGTCAGTCCATATCCCTTCCTCTCTGTAGCAGATTTGTTTCCTACTGTTAGTGATATTTTGTATTTATAGTTCTTTGCTTACCGTTGTGCATCTATGGGTAATAAAACTGTGCATTACTAGAACACCCCCTACAAATAAGATGAAGTTGCATTAACTAGGTATAGACTATAAATTGCTAGGCTTACACACAAAGCTCTTAGTCGTCTAGACATCATGCTAGTAGATGAGTAGCCAATGGGCAATAAAGGAATTGATAGCAGAAAGGGCAAGTACTGAGAAAGTACCAAATAGAGAGCTGCAAGAAAGGTTATGAGATGGAGGAGACTGGACCAGCTACCCAAGCAGAGCAGACGGGAGAAGTAAGGAAGCGGCTCTTGAGCAACATCCTAAAGGTGAAGGCGGAAGGACAGTCAGCTGAGCTGGGAATCCCTGTGAAAAGGACAAAGGGTACAGATGATGGGATTAGATGCCATAAGTGTGACTGTGACCACTGTACAGGCAGTAGAAGGACAGGGAAAGGGACATGACTGCGAGGGTGGAACAAAAGAGCGGGAAGGCTGGGATTTCAAGCGGGAAGCTTGAAAGCAGGTATCCCACCATGCATTCACCCAGAAAATATAAAGGCATGACTGGGAAATGGATTGACTTCATGGATACATTGCTATCAAACATGCAGGAAATAATGAAGGGCTGAAAGAAGCACTAGCTGTAAGATCAAAGAAGAAAGGATAAATTCAAACAAATACGTAAAATTTTCTCTGTGTTGGTTAATGATGAGTTTGCTGCCTGTGGTGGCTCAAAGAGAGCTAATTCCAAGGTAACCTCTTTGTTTCTAACACCCACTGTTCTGAGACACACAAAGAGAGAGAGAAAAAGAAAGCAGGGGTTTAGTTTGGGTCATGTTTGATATCACGTGTAGTATCCAGAGAAAAATTTCCAGAAGAGAGGTGTCTAGAATACAGCGAAGATAATTAGCATCTTTTCTTGGAGCCAAGGAAAATGGAAAAATAGTGTATATATAGGTCTACACAGAAGCATAAAATAGATATACTGAAAGATAATGGTTATGACAGAAATCTATTGAGACATTTGTGAGCCAAAACCTTAACTTTGATTTTGCCAGTTTTTCTAATACTCTACACCTGATCTTCAAACTTTGCTTATACTTTCCCCAAGAGCTATAACAAAGACTAGACCACTGTACCACATCAGCATTTTGCCTTTTCCATTGTAAGAAGTCTCCTGCTGGATTGACCAGATCATTCCTTCACTACATGTGCTCCAGTTTCTATTATCAGGGGTAGCTACAAAGGACTTTTTATCATTTAAAGCAATTTCCTTAGATCACTTGCCTTAAATTGGAATACAGTTTCTTCATGTTATCACTATAGCATCAAAAAACTCACGTTGAAGGAGAAGCAAGAGGGGAAAACCAGGACCTTTTCTCCATGATCTCAAATAGATATTCCTAATCTCTTAGCATCACCATTTCCCTGGCAGAATCAATCCCAGAGTCATCACATTCTAAGTTCTATGGGAAATAAAGAGTGATTGGTTGTGGGTGAGAGAAAGAGAGACAGGGGAGAAGGGAGAGGGGGTGTGGGGAGAGATTCTTTTACAAGTGCCTATTCATTCTCCTTGGGACCAAAATTACACACCAGAAATTATTAAGAGTTGACAAGTTTCCCACTGGGTCCCAAAATCCAAATATAAAACCTTCATGAATTTCCAGATTTTAAGAATGGAATAGATGAGAGGAACTGCTAAGGAGGAACCTGAGGAAGAATATTAAAGAGGTTTGGGAGGACACAATTTAGCAGCAGGGACTTGTAACTTGTTCAAAATGTCATGAAGAATGAAAACTAAAATGATTATAAATTGCCTCCACACAAATGCTGTTTTATGATGTAGTTAAAAATCAGAACCCCTGAAAGCAGAAGGTAGGAAACAAAATCCTCTTAAAGTCCATGTTTGTCAGCATTAGAGCACAGACTGAGGTACTTGAGTGAGGTAGCTACCAGAATCTATGGAGCTAATCCATCTAGTTCCCAAGCTGCAACAAAACTTTCACACAAGAAAGAAGGGAATTCTAAAGACATGGTCTTGACCTTTGGCCTCCAATGATGAAGTCTAAGCATGTTTTAGTTTTTCAGTGCCCTGAAACTACACATTCTCCTTTACTTGTCATTTGGATAAATGTGAAAAAGCATTTGCATTTATTCAGAAATTTTATTTTAAACAAGGATGAAACAATAAAGGATGCTCTGTAGAACTTCAAAGTCAACACACATAAAAATAGACATATCTCCCCCTCCTTCCCTCCCTCCCTCCCTCCCTCCCTCCCTCCCTCCCTCCCTCCCTCCCTCCCTTCCTCTCTCCCTCCCTCTCTCTCTCTCTCTCTCTCTCACACACACACACTCGCGCGTACACACAAACACACACACATACCTATGTACTAGAAATAAGACAGAAAAAGAAAAAAATCTGGTAGTGGATTAAAATAAATACCTACTACTTAATATACAGTAATATTTATTTATTTATTTGTTTGTTTGTTTGGTTTTTCAAGACAGGGTTTCTCTGTAGCTTTTTTTTTTTTTTTTCTTTTTGGTTTTTTCGAGACAGGGTTTCTCTGTGGTTTTGGAGCCTGTCCTGGAACTAGCTCTTGTAGACCAGGCTGGTCTCGAACTCACAGAGATCCGCCTGCCTCTGCCTCCCGAGTGCTGGGATTAAAGGCGTGCGCCTTTGAAGTCTATCCTGGACTTAGCTTTTGTAGACCAGGCTGGCCTTGAACTCACAGAGATCCACCCGCCTCTGCCTCCGCCTCCTGAGTGCTGGGATTAAATGAGTGTGTCACCACCGCCCAGCCAGTAACATTTATTCTGTATGATGACATGAGTCCTAGATTCAAGTCCTGGATGTGCCACTGTTCAATTCTAGGTCTTTTCAAGTTTTTAAATCTCTCTTTGATAATTCCCTTTATTTCCTAGTAAGACAGATGTGATCTTTAATCTTCAGTGTCAATAAATCTCTGGATATGTCTGTGTGGATGTTTCAAAATGATTTAACTATGAAGTAAAGATTTGCCTTGAATATAAATACTGCTCTATGGATAAGGGTCAAGGACTGAATTAAAAACAGAAAGAGAGTGGAACACTCAAATTTATCTCTCTGCTTTCTCACTGTGAAGACAATGTGACCAGCTGTCATATGCTCATACCACCACAGAATGGATTGTATCCCTTCCTAAACAATGAGACAAAACAAAACCTTTCTTCCTTAAGTTGTTTGTGCAAATTATTTTCTGATAGGAAAAAAAAAGCAACTACGGCATCAGAGTAACAGGACCAATAGTTGTACAACAGTAAACATTGCCTCTGAACAGGTAAGAAAATGAGCATGGTTCTTGGTACAAAAGACTCAAAGAATTAGAGTTATCATGATACTTCAGACTCTGTCAAATCTTCCAATTGATTGTTATGAAGCACAAAACAATTATAGAATATGCACTATTCACAATCTGTTGCATTAATAGAATGTAAATATGTGTGTATACACACACACATTAAAAATAGTGTCTTTAAAAAGGCGGTCCTCATACTGCTTAGAGTTTCAATTTAAAAGTGTAATGGCAAAGATGTTATTTGATCTTGAAAACATTTCCCTTTATAAAAACAATGATTATACAAAGCATTTAGATAATTCTAATACCCACATTGACTTCTAAGTGATAACACTTCAGAAAAATACAATATGAAGTTTTTGAAGCAGGAAGTTTATTAGTAAATGTGAAAGATTTATTTCCTTGGCACCTGTTCTATCAGGACTTTATGAAATTAAAACACGAAAAAAATTCTGAGACACTACTATAAACAGGTCTTTGTCAAGAGCTAGATACATGAAATTATTTTCTAGAGTGGAGTGCCAAAGAAAGTCATGAGAACACAGAAGCAGGGGGCAGCACCCCACTTTTTGCAAGAGATTGTGTGTTTCCCAGCTAAGCATTCCTAACATTATTCAGAAGAAGCACATTATTCAGACACCACAGGAACAACAGCTCCCCTAGAACAGCCTCCCATGTACAGAAGTCTTATAGGATTGCTTGTCTTTTCCTCTCTTTATCTTGGGTTTTGTTTGGTTGGTTGATTTTGTTTCTTTTTCTCTGTCTTTTTTCACATAATATCACTAAGTTGCCAGACCGGTCCCAAATTCATGATCCCCCTGCTTTAGACTCCTAGGTACTGTGGTTTCAGGTGTGTGCTGCCCTGCCCTGCTCCTTCTAGCTCAGCAACATTCTTGAGCAGAGCAGAGGCAGAAGGGTCATGGCAGCTCATGCTTGCCTCTTGGAGGTTAGCTTGTCCTCTAGCTCTTCCAGCCATTCTGCAGCATTTCACTGTTTGTATTAAATCATTGTCCATTCATACTGGCTATTATGGATTCTGACTAAAGGAGACAGGAAGCTAAATATGGTTTTGGACAGGAACCCAGCGACTGTTCAAGCACATGCATCTTGATTCAGGGAGTAGCAATGTGGTTATATTTGTGCTTTAGTGATGGCTGACCACTTCTCACTTCAGAGCTCATAGAAACCTGACAGCTACTATAAAACAACTTCCCATGAAGAAATGATGTTCTGGTCTGTGTGTACAAGATTGGGGTGGTGGGAAAGAGGGAAAAGGAGGAGGAGAGGTTTTCCAGAGGTCAATAAGGAAGGAATGGAAACCTTGCATGTTCTGGTTGGCTGCAGCCTAGCTTTTTGGAAAAAATAGCCACTATCTTTACTGAAATACTCAAGATAATGATTTGAGATGCCAAGATTTCTTCATTCCATTCCAAGTTGGCTCAGTAAGAATTTGGACTTGTAATAGCTGTTCTTGGTTGTCAGCTTGACCACATCTGGAATCAACTGAAATCCAACCAGATGATGATAATACCTGTGAGGAATTATTTTTATTAATTAAATGATTTGAAGTAGGAAGGGCCACTTTTAATCTGGAACTTTTGAGATGGAAAGATCTACCTCTAATTCAGATCTTTTGAGGCAGAAAGATCCACCTTAAATCTCGGCCACATCATCTGACATAGAGAAGGAAGCTCTCCCTCTTTACCTGCTTTTTCTCACTCCCACTGGCAAGCCTACTGCTGTACTGGCATTAGAACCCCCTACTTTGGGATTCTGGCACATACTAAAGAGCAGCTGAGGCTTCCAGGCTCATGAATTGAACAACTACTAGACTCTTGGACTTTTTCTTGGTAGACAGCCATTGTTGGACTAGTTGGACCACAGTCTGTAAACCATTCTAATTAATCTAATAAATAAATTGGGGTGGGGGAGAGAGATTCTTCCTACAACTTTTGTTCCACTAAAGAACCCTGACTAATACAACATGGTTGAGACCTCTGAATCTGACGTTAGTAAACTTCATCAATATTCGTGAACTAACATTTTACAACAATGTGGCAGAAAAAGGGAAGAATTGAAACATCAAGACTAGCATAGAAAAGAAGTCCATTTATAGAGGAAGACTAGAAGCCCTTCCTTACCTGGGCTTCTTCTAAAGGAACAGGATTTGTGAGGCAAGAGGGGAGAGCCAGAGAAATGCAAAGAAGAGAGGCAGGGACTATGAAAGTCCTGCAACAGCTTATACACCACATGGTAGGATGCTTGCTGGACTCTTTCTTAGTTCAGCAGCTACTTAGTTTCTTGACAGTCATTTTATTTCTTCATAAGCAGTTCCTATTTCCAGTTATGCTTTCTTGGGACAATCCTTAATCCTCAAACACATGAGAATGAGATGGAATGGCCTCTGATTTTAGACCTTTGTGTAGTAGGACGCTGTTTGTTTGTTTTCCTTGCCACCCAGATTCCCAAAATAATCACACAGAAACTATATACATATAGTTATTTAAATATATATATATATATATTATTTAAATCACTGCTTGGCCAATCACTTAAGTGTAGTGTATTACTAGCTAGCTCTTACAACTAGTAACCCATTTCCAGTATTTTATATTTTACCATGAGACTCGTGGCCTACTGACAAAGTTCCAGTGTGTCTGTTTCTGGCAGCAGCTCCATAGCTTCTCCACCCTTCTTTCTCCCAGCATTCAGTTTAGTTTTCCCTGCCTAGCTCTGTTCTACCCTATCAGGCCAAGCCAGTTTCTTTATTAGCCAGTGGTATTCATAGCATACAGAGGGGACTCCCACATCACTCTTGTATGGGCATTCTCAAGTTTGTTCCCTGCCACTCTGGGCTCTCTCACTGTTTCTCTGATTTCTGTGTCTAATTTAGAAGGCATGACTTTTTCTCCATCTCATACTCTTAGTGCCTGTTGAAACCTTCAGCTTATTTGTAGGATTGTGTGTTCTTCTTGAAGTCTAATCAAATCACCCCTGAACTTCCTTCTGAACCAGTCTTTAAATTATTTTATTAATGAGGCTGGGAACCCTAAAAGGGAACTCTCACTTTTCCTGTAACAGTAAAGATGATGAAACAGAGAGAGCTTCAACTGTTGTTCATTTTCAGAAATAATTTAAAGAAAGAAAGTAGGAAGAGACTTGATCCTGCAGATACACTTCTCTTTAGCTTGCTGCTGCTAAGTAGAGTGGAGAGGGGTTTGCTGTCAGGCGAAAGGTCAGTCTCTTTACTCAGGATGTAGGAGCCGGAAGTGTGCTCTGACCTACAAGCTCTGATGTAGGTGGCCCACCTGACAGAAGCTCTGATTCAAGGAGAACCAAATGACATGTTCTGATGACTGAATCATATCAGTCCAGCCTCTGGCTCTTGACAAGCACAGTATGGATGTTCTGTGCTTGGAGATATTGATAGGAGGTATTCCTTAGATCGGTGGACTGATGATAAATGATTTAAGCCTCCAGGCTGCCTCTGGAGAGCATACTGCATGTGCAGTAAATTTGGATAAAAATCACTCAATATAGTAAATGCTGATAACAGAAAAGTCCAAAGTCCGAACTCTGTAAACAGCTATGAACAAGACCACATGTCTCCACATGTGGCTATAATACCATATGCAGCTCTTTCCAGACATATATACAGAGCCTTCTTACCTTCTGGCCCTGGCAGAAGAGTTTCAGCCCCAGGAATAAGAATCTACCTCTGCTTCTTTATCTACACATCTTTTTGTCTTCAGCAAAACTGGATAAAAGGCATATACTGAAAAATAAAACTCTTCTGGTGGCACTCTGAAATGTGTCTTTTTAAATTTCTTTATAAGATAATGCCATACAAAATAAGGATAGAAATATGGGTCTTATTTTCATTAAATTGCCTTTCTTCAGAGGCCATTGTCAAAACCACTGAATATTTTATGCAAATACTGAATAAATATATTAATATGAAACATTCAACTGAAATATAGAGAGAAACAAACTCCTGACTATTTCTTCTATGTATCAAGCACCATGCTGAGGAGGACAGTATTAATATACACACTGCATAAAAATGAAAGTTCAAGTGTAACCTGCTATAGGACACACACTAAGATGTCCTATAGCATGTTACATTTGAACTTTCAAATGGTTTCAGTGTGGCCTCTGAAAAAGCTCCATCATCAGCAGGATTGCATCTTCCAGCAGAGCATACTATGTTATTGTAATTAGGCAAACCTTATCTTAATCACTTGCACCAGAACCTCTAGGGAGACAAAAATCATACTTTTTTTTTAAAATATTTATTTATTTATTATGTATACAATATTCTGTGTGAAAATACCCTGATAACTTTCCTGAAGGAGTAAATGGAAGGTTCACATAGTATGAGTAAAAGAGAGGCGGCAGTAATGTGGATAAAGAGGCATTTTAAATGAGAGATTGATGGCCCAGAGAAGGACAAATACAAGAAGGGAGACATAAACAGTGAGATGATGCAGAATAGGCAACAGCCACAATCCCAGAAACTTGCTGGTGGGAAGTGGCTAAAGTCCTTTGAAGAAAAAGCATGATTAACACTGCATAAATTGTTTCACTGGGAGGTAAACCTTCTTTCATCACCTACAGGCATTCCTTCAGGAATACCTTGCAGGCCAATGTGGCAATGTGGGTAGGAGTGTGCTTCAAGTGTGGGAGAAAGGATTGTTCCACTTGTAGATCAACCTAAAACACAGAGGAACGGGAGCCAGGGAGGGAAGAGGGAGCAGGCGTCAAGGCCAAGAACACACCAGGCAGCGAGGACATCTGCAAGGACTAGGCCTGACTTGGACATATTTGAGGATGGGAACATTCAAGGAGAGATAAAATGGAGTCAGAGGCAACTTAAATGTCAAAGGACAAGGTAACCTTAGCGACAAGGGTGAGTCTGGTTACAGTCTGAGTTACATTAGCATTTTTTGATATGGTGGGGCAGGGAAAATAAGAATGCGCTATGATAAGTGTGATTGGAGAAAGCAGTATTTTTCAAAGCATGATTGTTTTTACAGAGAAACTCTTCAACTAAAACATTATTTGGATGTTCAATTTGAAACAGATAAAGTATATCTACTCAGCTTAGCTTGTCTGCATGCGCATGTATTCATGAATGTGTGTGGACGCATTTGTATGTGTGTGAGAGAGACAGATGAAAAGGGGTTGTGGTTTTTCTCTACCTCCTTCCCCATTAACCATTGAGCAGTTCTATCTGTGATGGAGTCTATTGCAGTCTTAAGATAATGCAACGTGGATCCACATACAGACACATCTGGCTATTTTTCGAGTGTGTTAGTTAACTATACAAGGTCTCAGATGTGCAAGCTTTTCTTTCTTCACTCTATATCTCTAGGCAAATTACCTTAACAGCCTTGTTCCCAGTTCATATGGTTTACATAAGAGTAAACAACCTTTCAGGGTTACTGTGATTAACTATAAAATTACACATTACACATCATAAAATATTAAATCAGAATAAATAATAAATATGAAATATTATTGCTTCTTAATAGGCTTCTTCCATTGCAAACAAGTACTGTGCAGATATTACATTATTACAGTTTTTCCAGTCTGGCAATTGCTATAGGAGGATAAAGTGAAAATGGAGCAGTGATCTAGCTAGAACTATAGGGAGCCCCTGGAGAGACAGACAGGAGGGGCTGAAAGGGAAGTGAGAGGATACTCACGCCCAAAGACTTCAAGTCAGAGAATTCCTGTTTGTGGTTATCCTGCTGTCTGTGTAGCTCATGCCTATTTGATTGACCTACTGTGAACCATATGATGACTGTTGTTACTATTTTGGCTCAAGAACCCACAATTATGACTAACAAAAGTTAGTGATAGAAATTAGTAATGAATGTATCAAAACCCAAGATCCCAGAGAGACATATATTCTTGATTTATAATGTAAAAAATGTTAGAAATATTTCCAACTATTGCTTTAAAGGGGGCAGCAATGATGAGTTTGAGGGAGCTTTACAAATTATTATTTTTTCCTATGCAAGCCCACAAAATTCTTGATTATACATTGAGGATGTGTGAACTCACAGACATATGTGTATGTTCCCAAAATTTAAAAACAGTTATTATCAAAATAAATAATCTTCCACCCAAGATGTAAAGCAAGAATAATGCATATTCTCTCAAAAAAGTCTTGGAATGGTCTGCTTTTAATAAAATTTATTAACTTAATCATTTTCTATAAAATATATTTAAAAAGTAAAAAGGGTAAAAAAAAGTAAAGAAAATAAAAGTGATTTTGTGGATGCTCATAAAACAATAAATTGTACTTTACAGAATGCAGAAAAAATAGAGAGGGATTTAGCTATCCTGTTTACAGTAGCCATGAGAAGGTCAAAGCAGAATCCAGCTCTGCATAATTCACTGCTCCAAAGAAGCACCAGAAATTTACTATTGTGAGACACACAGTCAGGGACTAAGGATAGAATACTAGGAAGGACTGAAATAGAGAAATATTGCTAATGAAATTTTTGGGGGAAAAAGTGTGTCTGAGTCTTGGAAAAACAACCACCATTAGACAACGGAGCCCCTGGAATGGGGAGATGGGCAAACAGAAAGAAAGTTAAAAGACTGAAGGATAATGAAGTGTAGCCTTCCCCTGTGGAACAAGGAGTAGTTCCATATGCTTTTATTGGCAGGGAGATGTCTAGAAAATCCTGTTATCAAGCATCAGAGAATTTGGACTGAGATCAAATGAATTGCCCAAGGTCACATGCTGTGTCAGGGCAGACCCCAAGTTAGAACTCATAGCCCTGAAGTTTCCAATCAATTGCTTGGCTCTCTAATCCACATGTGCTTGTCAGGAAAAAGTCTCCCAAGAGCTGAGGCAACACAGCTGGAGAATATTAAGTCCAAGGTAAACCAGGATGGATTTTACTGGATCACAGATCCAAAACCAGTTTTGGTGGATACACATATATAGCAGGAGAACAGAGGAAAGGCAAGACCGTGGGTAGCACAGGGAGGCTGAATACATATGCACACACACATACATACATACACACACTATATATATACATACAAACACCATATACACACCACACACACAGCTCCATATTTACACAAAGCATACACACAATACACACATATATGCACATACACCATACATATCTTACACACACAAGCACATACATGCTCACATATGCACACATTCCAAGCACACCATACACACAACAGAGTCACCATGCATATATGCATATATCCTATATACATACATACCACATACACCATACACACATATACTATATACACACATATGCCATACACATACATACATATGTGGATGCATATATCCACATGTTCACAAACTATACACACTATACACATCAGACATATATACCATATACATGATATATACATTGTATGCATCACACACATACACACAGAATATAGACTTGCACCCACACGCACCAATACTACCACACACGCACACACTGTATATTCCATACACCCACCATTACACTCACACTGTACACATGTGCCTTTACCCACCCATACACTATATACAACCAGTGAAATGTTAGTTGACAAGACTGAAAATATCAGCCTGAAAGAAAAGGTTGTATTTTAAGAGTAAGTTGTCTGTGGTAGGATCTAAGTTTATGTGTTTTTATAACCTGCAAAGGACGTTTTTATTATATCTACAATTAGTTGTAAGAAGACAAAAGGAGAGGAAAGATAAAGAATGGAGGGAGGAAAAGGGGAAGGGAAGGAGGAAAGAAGGGAGAGAGAAAAAACAGGAGGGCAGTTAAGTATAAGATTATGACTTTTCCTTTCTGTAATTCTCTTTGAATCTTGGGTCTGTGTGCCTTGTGTATGGGACCTTCCTTGGTGTTTCCTATGTTGAGAACACGATGAAAGTTATGATCCTCTCCAAAAGAACTGTTTATAGATTCATACTTGCAATTTTAATATTAAAGTGTCAGGCGTTTAAATATCCACATTAGGCAAATTCACAGTATGAGATTCACGCTTACAAGAGGCTGTGAATGAGTGCATTCGAACAGTCCTGACTGGTCCGTTCTCATCCCAAAATCTGTGGACCAGCCCTGTTGTTTCAAGATCACATGGAACACTTGCTTTACTGATATAGACTATTTTGTACATCAAAATGAATCTGACCTTTTGAAATGAGAAGGATAAAGCAGCTATCATAGAAATCGTCATTTGAGGCACTATTCTATAGCAGTCAGATTTTAGGACTGCCATTGACTTGACTTCTGTAGGCTCTCTTTGGTTGTACACAATAAGAATAACCAAAGTTGAGGGAGAGGCTGCAATCACCAGTCCTGCTGCTACTGTGAAGTTGAGGTCAGGAATGAAAGCTCTGGAGAGTGTTTAAAGGTTATACTTACTCAGAGCAACAGGGAAAGGAACAACCCTTCAATTATACCTCACCCACTAATGGGAAATAGCTGCATGTTTTTTGACATGCAACAGTAAAGTGATTTTTTCCCCTCAAAACCATATGTTATAATTCAATAAAACTATAACTCTTATATCTATCTTTATTTTTCTTCTCTCTCTCCCTCCCTCCTTCTGTCCATAGAATTACCTTAAAAACATTCAAACGTCTCTACTCTTTCCTAAAACACCACAATATCAACCTTTTATAACAAAAAACTACATACCAAGCCAGTATTTCCAATACTTGACCACTCACAATAATTAGTGAAAGGGAAAACTATTTCTAGTTTTGAAAGATGACTCTAAGTCTTCTGTAAAAGCCACTTCACCAAAATAAGAGACAAGGATGGGTGAAAAGACATCTCTGAGAGCTAAATTAAAACTAACCATAAATGTGGAGAAGACCAGAAAAAAACAAAGCAGAAGTATTTTTTAAAACTGCTTTACTGAAAAAATGGGAAATTAAAGGTGAGAGTTTCTTTGAGCTGCTTCGGGGCAGTGCTTTATCACAGAAGAAGAAAGCAAACTGGGAAACTCCTATATCAGACTTCAAAGTGTCGGATCAAAGAATCACAGCTAAATAAACCTAATGGAAATGTCATTAATTGTTAAATCATAAACATTTTGGAAAATGAATAAATAATTAATGTGAAAGGAGTAATTATAAGATGTTATTTCTAAAGTCTTTGTCTTTAATATAATAAGTATATAAATTTTAACAAGTACATTTTTCTATTTGCATTTAGCTGCAAATCCCCAAATTATATTAACATAGTTATCAAGTCAACTCTCTGAGTGGGAGAGGGAAAAAGTTCATATTGGAAACACAACTCAAGTCATGCTATGAGCCTGGCCATTTCCTTTTAAGCCCACATTGTAAAAGATGATGCAGGAAGGATGTGAGAGCTGTAAGAGGGGGTGAGGGGCTGTGAAAAGCCATTCTCCAGCTACGTCGAACACAGCACCAAGGGCCAGACCCGTGAGTTATTGATTAGGGGATTCTGAACAACTTCAAAAGCAATGCAGCATACCCCAAACTAAAAGCCTTATTGTTAAAAACATCACACACTTCAGACAAAAGATATGGAGGAATCAAGCCAGAACTGATCTGGAAGCCTCCTCCATGAAGACTAACTCTTATAGTGTCTGTAGGGTCTGTGCAAGTTTCCAGAGGAAGAAAGCAATTAAAAGTCCTACCCAGCTGTGAAGACGACTACGAACCATAATGAACAGGGTGGCAAGATAACTCCAAGGGTGTTATGGCACTTATATCTTAGGTATAACCAACACCCACCTCATAGGACTTAATCTCTGCTCAATAAGAGGGATATCATATTTCATACTGCAAACTCAGCTAACTATTCATGGCTGGTGGGGCCATGGGCCCTAGAGGAGAAGCCACTATTTTCACTTTCCCAAACCAGTATAACCCCCAACTGCTTCTAAATACCAATCCTTATATCCATGAGGTGTTCTTCCCCTACCAAAGAGACTTCTTTCTGCAGCAGACAGAGACCATCATGGACATTCACAAAAGGTCAAAATATAGAGAGCAACTGATAGTACAGTTGCCCATCCCCAACTGATACATCAACATTACAACCCTACACCTGAGGTCCAGTGAGAATCACAGAAGAGGGGGATAAAAGGTTATAAATGGAGAGCTATAGGCAACTAGTGGCTGTTAAGAAAAGGAGAATCAGTTGTTTCCAGGGAGAAGACCTCTGATTGATTATCATATCAAAAGTGTTTAGTAATAAACACATACAAATATTTGCAATAATAAATGGACTCAGCAGGTTGTGTGGCGGGATAGAGGAGGAGTTCAAAGTGGAAGAGGGAGGGGGATAAATGATGTAAATGTAGTACTCATGTATAAACGTCTCAGAAAAATAAAATAAAAAAACAGTAAAAATCAAAACAGGAAGTCAGACTGGCCTGCCTGCAGCAAGTAAGGTAGGCGCTTTGTTTACGAACTACCCAACCTGCACGGAGACCTGATCTCGGCACCAGGAAAGACAGCAGTGTGGTGAGTTTGTGACCGGCTGCGGAAGCAGCCCTGGACAGGGAACTCTGAAGTCCCTCATCCCCCACCCTATACTCCCTGGGCTCCTTGCAGGGGCTCTACACCCCGCATACTGCCTCTCTCCTCTTGTCCCACCCTGCTTGCATCCAGAACCCTTCTCCCTTCTGCCCCCTTTCCTCTTTGGGCACATAACACCACCCAGCTCAGTCTGTCTGGCGCTGGGGACAAATCCACAAGGCAAGTAGGCAGGGGAGACCTCCTTTGTTTCACTGGCCTGCCTGCAGCAAGTAAGGTAGGAGCTTTGTTTACGAACTACCCAACCTGCACGGAGACCTGATCTCGGCACCAGGAGAGACAGCAGTGTGGTGAGTTTGTGACCGGCTGCGGAAGCAGCCCTGGACAGGGAACTCTGAAGTCCCTCATCCCCCACCCTATACTCCCTCGGCTCCTTGCAGGGGCTCTACACCCCGCATACTGCCTCTCTCTTCTTGTCCCACCCAGCTTGCATCCAGAACCCTTCTCCCTTCTGCCCCCTTTCCTCTTTGGGCACAAAACACCATCCAGCTCAGTCTGTCTGGCGCTGGGGGCAAATCCTCAGGGCAAGTAGGCAGGCGAGACTTCCTTTGTTTCACTGGCCTGCCTGCAGCAAGCAAGGTAGGCGTTTTGTTTACGAACTACCCAACCTGCATGGAGATCTGATATTGGTACCAGGAGAGACATCACTGGAGCACCAGGAGGGCTATCACTGCAGAGTGCCATCACTGGGAAGGTACAACAGTAGGCAAGAAGACCTGATCCGGTAAAAGAAGATCCATAGGGGAGCATTCGGAGAAAGAGATGGGCAGGCGCCAATGCAAGAATTTACCCAACAATCTGAAAAACTATATGAAACCACCAGAACCCAGCGACCTCACAACAGGAGGACATGAACACCTTAATCATGAAGAAGTAGATAAAACTGACTTTATGAAAGTGATTGACGCCCTTAAACAGCATGCAAAACAGGAAGTCAGTGAGCTCCAGGAGGAATATCTTGCAGTAGAATTATGACTAAAGTGTAGACCTATAGAAGAGTAAAAATAGGCTGGGGAGTCAATATGAAAAGCTCAAAAACATAATTTTAACAAGAAGTACAACATAAGAAAGAAGAATGCATCTATTTTTTAATAGCACAAAAGTACTAAAATTGAAGGAATACAAAAAATGTAATTCAGAGCTCACACTGAAACATATGTCCTTACTGGTGTTCAGTCTTCAAAATAAACTTTATAGACAATGTCCAAAGTTATGGAATTTCTGAGATTTTTCATTTAGTTTTGTGACTCTTTTATCTAATGAAAACTAATATATGACATCAGTAGTGACTTATTTTTGCAGACTTCTTTGTCCTAGAAGGATGGGCTATTGAAGAAGAAAGGGTACACTTGCCAATCTAACCAGTTGAATTTTTGACAAAATTTACTGGACATTTGAGCTCTTGTACACTGAAAATCAAATTCTGCTTCAAAAATACATCCAAAGCAGGCATTTCAGGGGTCCTTCACAGACTGTGAAAGTATAAAGCCTCAACCATGACAGGCATGTGGGAGGTGAATACATGCAAAGCCAGGCAGGTTGACCTCTCAATGCTTTCATGTAACCTTGATCATTCCAGGATATTCATTAAGCCCAGCTATAACAAAGGATCCTGCTGGACATTAAAGATGACTCCATATACACTTTAAAGACAAAATTCCAGTGTTTAGGAACAATTTGTTCAAAACGGCAAGAAATAGGAACGAATGACTTTGGACTTTAGTTCAAATGTTAAATAAGGAAAAAATGGTTCAACAATAAAGCATAGGTATTCTATAAAATACAATAGAATAGTCATTTACCTTATAGTATGCTACGGAAAATATTAAAATATTGGCTGACCTTTAATCCATTAAATATGTTCTTTTTATGTTTGAAATGAAACCATTTATTGACTGTCTTGGTTTGGTTATGAACTAATGTTGGCTTAACTCATAGATTGAAGGTTATCAATATTTTCTCTCTCTACACATCTTTCCCACAGTAACATCTTGCTAAGCCCTCAGGTCTCTAAACTCTGCAGACAGGAATAGTTTTTTTTTTTTTAAATGGTCAACAGTTCCATTTTAAAGCAAGATATTTTATGATATATTTATATACATAAAATGACCCTAAAGGGTCATTTAGAAGAGTTTATAAATAGTGTTCTTAAGAGTAAAGTGGGGGTGATATTTGCACTGTAATGAAAAAATACACACACGTGGGTCCTTGGAACATACATGTCACCTAATTTCATATGCACAATAATCCTGTTTTGTAGACACTATCACAACCTTGTTTTATGGATGAGGAACCTAGGGCTCAAAAAAGATAATCAGTGTGCCCAAGATCACAGAACCTGCAGGAGAGTACAGGCCGCAGATGCCATTGCATAGCTCATGTCTTTCCTGACCTGCTGCTCAAAGCACTCTAACACAGAAGAGTATGGGATGCTAGGCTCATTTTCCAAATGAGAAAACAAAGCAACAGAAAGCCAGCCTGACTCTTCTGGTGTCTGCCAGCCCCAGAACAACTCCACAGTCTCCGCTACACAGCATTTTTTTGTCTAAAGAAGTGCAAAGTGCAATGCTGATCTCATTGTCAAGAGTATCTGTGATATTTTGAAGACAGAACAAATTAATAAATAACAATGTGTTTTCTTCCTTTCCATTCATATCCTTTTGGGCCCATGGCAAAATATACTATAAGTTTATTTGTAAATTTGACTATTGTAGTAAAAGTACAAAAGAATATAATTAAGATAAAATGAAAACATAATGAATAGACTAAAAATGTACCCTTTTACAAGGGATAACCACAGTTTTCTAAACTACATTCCCTAGAGCTAGAGAATATATTTCTAATGAGTTCTGAGTAATCACACAAATTGAAAAGCCTAACCTTGTAATGTGTGATAGTGATCTAAACTACTTAGTTACATTTTGTATTATGCCACAGAACAGTGGTTTGTTCATGAATTGTAACAAAATAGCGTGTGTTGCTCATATTTGGCCTTAGGCTTCCATGTGTTGAAACCATAATTTCCAACGAAGTTCAGTGTGTTTGGACAACCAAACCTACTCTATGAAAATGATCCAAAAGGAAAATCCTAGTCCATTAAAAACACAAATTGTCAAGAGTTTAAATATTTAACTGTTGCCTAGAGTCATATGAAGGAGATTTAAAACAGAGTACTGGTTCTCCCACCTACAAAATGAAAAATGATTCGGGAACCACACAGGGAAGTTGTAAATTAACTACATCCTGATCTACTTCATACATGTTGCATTATGTAATGTGGAAGAAACAGGATCCTAGAGCCCAACAAAGGGTTGTTTGATACCAAGAGCGCCATAGAGGCAGACAGGCTGCCCAGTGTGATAAATTAGGGATATTTTAAGGGGACATAGAACTTCAATGATTCATATTTTAAAAAAAACCACAGGTTGAAAATCCCCAATTCGAAATACTAAAATGCATGTGGGCAATGCTTATGGATAGTATTTAGGTCAAAAATTCTCCAAAGACATTCTCCAAAGACAGCCCTGTGATATTAAAAATGGGAGTGGAGAAGGTAGAAACTACACTTGAACCCCAGTTCTGTAGTTTAACAGACCTAGAACCTTAGGAAAATGTCTCACCTCCCAGAGCCTTCGTTACCTCAGCTTGGAAATGGAAATAACATCAGAACTGTGAGGATTAAATGCAATGATTTGTGTGGAATATTTAGGAACTTCACTACACTACCCAGTAAGCACTCAATGCATTTTAGTTACTACTAATATTATTAATATTTTAAACAAAATGAATATTTTTCCCTCCCGAAGAATTTCCCTCAGTTTTTAAGTGGCAATAAGAATTATAAAGACAGCTCTTAAGTGTTTCTCAAACTTATTGTAGGTTCCTTGTCTATGAGGTATCAGATTTTTCAACATGATCTCTAAACTGTTTGCTTCTCTTTGAAAGGTTAAAATTCTAAACATTTTTCAGCAATAGTTATACATATGTACATAAATAAAAATCAATGTTTATTCATTCTTGAATCAAAGTAAATCTTTTTCTATTTTCCCACTCCAAAGCCCACCCAAAAAGGACTAAATCTTTGATATTTTTATCATGCATATTATTTGATCCTTTAAGATAGTTCAAAATTCATCTTGAGTTTATTTTTAAGTCATTTCTGATTTAATATGACTTCATATAAACATACCTTGGTTGGTATTTAATATAATGTTAAAGTTTATATATTTTATTTATATATATATAAATATATACTGTTTATTTATATATTCAATATAATATTAAAGTTTATAAACTCAATGATAAAGATTTGAATACAGAGTAAATGTTCTGAAATTCTTACTTTTAAGTAATGCTCTCACTAAGGCAAAATGTTAACCTAAACTTCATCCTCAGTTATATCCCTCTAGGCCAGTGGTTCTCACCCTTCCTAATGCTGTGATCCTTAAACACAGCTAACCCACAACCATGAAATTACTTTCATGGATACTTCATAACTGTAGTTTTGCCACTGTATTAAATCGTAATGTAAATATTTTTGGAAATAGCAGTTTGCCAAAGGGTCTATGACCTACAGGTAGAAAATCACTGCTCTAAGTGAAAAAGAAATGCATGGTTCTCCTTGCTTCTCCCTTCACTTCTCTCCATAAACCACCCAGTGAGGCTGGTGATCCACACCAGAGACTCTCACATCTTTCCCTCAGCATGCCTTATTTCTGAGCTCAAGGCCCATATGTTCATCAGCTTATTGGGTGTTTATATATAGTCATCTCAAACTCAGTGTGGTCAAAGTAAAAGCTGTGACCATGACATCAAACATTTATTTTCCCATCAGTGTGTCCCTGTCATTTCCACTTCAAGTCTTCTCTCATTTTTCTTTCTTCTCTATCATGCACAACTATTTCTACCTCCTGAAAATTTCCAGGCAGTCTTCTTTCTAGGTCTGCATCATTAGTAGCCTTCTCTCATCTTCTCAACTCGATTAGAATCAAAAGAGTAACCTGTTGCAGTTTTATCCTCTCTCTCTCTCTCTCTCTCTCTCTCTCTCTCTCTCTCTCTCTCTCTCTCTCTCTCTTCCTGAGGTAGATTTCTAAACTTCAAAGCAATCACCATTCTACCCTGCTTCCTGTCCCTCATAATATCCTGGGTATAATCCAGTCTCCCTAGCACAAGGTCACTTACACCCTGATTCTAAATTCCATACCACTCTCACTGTTCACCCCTATTCATTTTCTGGATCCCATGTCCTCAAAGGACCATTTAGTCCTGGAATATATAACAAGTTCAAGGGTAGTCTAAAATCTTCTGATCCGTAGTCAGACGTGTTATCCATTGTGCCACTGGCCCGCCGTAAGGGTAGTCTATAAATGAGAACTTGTCTTAAAACCAAGGGTGTAAGACTTAGGTCAGTAGAAGACTACTTGCCTAGTATATACAAGGCCTTGTGTTCAATCTCCAACGTGTGTATGTGTGATACACACACGATCCTCTGAGATACATATCTACCAATTTATCTCTTTACCATCTACTGTCTGCCACATCACCACGTCTCCATAAAATACATAGACATCATATCCCTTGCTATCTCCCAAATTATGCCCCATTTCTACTTCTTTTGGTCCTACTGTTCCACCTTCTTGGTTTCTCTACCTCTAAACTATAATGCTTCATTTATGAGTATTTTTATATGCTGCAAGTCCTAAACTTTTCATCATTATACATGGTCATTTTTCTTTTCCGTGTACTAGTACTTACATGTAAGATACAATTTATAAGGAAGCTATCTACTAATGTTTGTTGAATGATTAAGAAGATAATGTGGATATATCTCATATGTAGAACAATTGCCTAGCATACATGGAGCTATAGGTATGATTCCCAGCACTGAAACAAACAAACTGATAAAATTTGAATATTCAAGTTCTGAAATTAGAACACTGATTGTAGACAGATATATGTTAAACATAAATAAAGCACACAAATATGCCAAATCTAACTCTCTAATGAATGGAAGGATTAGTAATTCTATTCTTTTGCTTTTATTTATACTGAACAAGACATGTACATTGATACTATTGAATCTAATGTCATTAGAACATTCCACAAAGAGAATAAATGTGTTGTTATGAAGATAAATGGTTCAAAGAAAGAAAGAAACAAAAACTCATATTAGGTTTTTTTCCTTTTTCCCTTCAGATTTGATTTAAAATGTCTTAATTAGCAAAGACTGTGTTTTTTATGGTCATCATCTTAAACTGCAGGACCACCTCTCAATTCCCAATCCCTCCAATCCTGAGAAAATCTGAACTTTTATTAACAAAAGCTAGAGGTGCTGAAGGGTGGAACCAGCAGAGGACTAACAGACACTAATACCTTGTATTTTAGGTAAATAAACCCATCGGGTGAGGGAAAATGGTCCAACCAACCAAAGGCCCTGAATAGAGGTCTTATGTAAGTGGAGATTGTGCTTTTGTTTCCTGGCCACCAGACCTAAATAATCACACAAAACTATATTAATTACATTGTTAGGCCAATGGCTCAGGCATATTCCTAGCTAACTCTTACATCTTAAATTAACCAAATTCTATTTTTTTATATTTTACCACGAGAGGCATAGTAGTTTGTTACCTTGCTTCATGGGCAGCTACATAGTGTCAGCCTGACTCTGCCTTCTTTCTCCCTGCATTCAGTTTAGTTTTCCTACCTAGCTATATTCTGCCCTGCCAGAGGCAAAATAGCTTCTTTATTAACCAATGGTAATAAAACATAGTCACAGCATACAGAGAGGAATCCCATATCATCACCCCTTTTCAGTGTAAATAAAAAGAAGGTTTTTACTTTAATATAGTAAAAATATATATATATATACAGGTTGGGTGGCCAGGAAATGAAAGCTCTGTCTCCTTTTTTAGTCAGCTCACTAACCTGTCCTCACCTGCCCCCTGGCACTCTGTTCTGTTCCTCCCACTCTCAGCTGAGTATCAGTGCACTTCTCAGGTACACCAGTCTGCAACAAATGGAGGAAGGGCACAGGTGGAGAATGTGATAATTTCTTGGAAAAAGAAATTTAACTCAGCCCTACCTGCTATTCTCGCTACAGAGAAGCACCCCAAGCTGCCTATATTGTGCCTTCTAATTCCTCTGGTGATAAAGAAACACAGGAGTGGGAGTGTTCAATGGACCTTTCATCCTGAATGAAAGCAGTTCTCCACAGTAAACAGTTTAGTTTAGATTAAGATAAGTTGGTTTAGTACATCATCTACTTTCTATGAAAGATTTCTCCTGTGAGAAGAGAAAACAAGACATCCTATTGCACTGTAAAACATGCTAAAGGCAGATCTGTGGCCCAGTAGAAGAGGTCATTTATCTAAAATGGCAAACTGAAAAATAAACTAAAGGTGTTCATGTAATTAATGTTTAGAGTATATTATGGGTTCCATTTTTTTTCCGCACACAAAGAAACATCATAGCTTTAGTAGAAGATTGTGTGTTTGTTTGCTTGGTTTGGCTTTTGTGTTTTGTTTTATTTCCCTTCAATGAACTCTAACCTACAGAGCAGGATGTACAACAAAACACTCTCGTTAACATTGAGAAAGATCAAAAAATGATTACTGCTTTTTTCCTTCAAAGTACACCAGAAAAATAAATAAAAAATATTCACGAAATTTTATTTCCATGGTTAAGTAAATTGTTGCTTTTGAGTAAAGGGAATAAAACAGGACAGAGTATGGTTATTGGAAATTGGAAATCTTGGTGCTTCAGGGTGGTTAGATATCAAATCAAAAATCTGGTATGACTCATAATGCTGAAGTAAGTGGTTTGAATCTTGAAACATCCATATGTGCCACTGTTCAATAAAACCACTAGAACAAATTCAACAGTTCTGAGTCTAGGAAATCTATTTTCCCCTCTCAATTTTCCTTAATTTCCCACTTTTACTTAATTTCTTACTTTTCTGTAATAATTCCTTTTAAGTCTGTTTTCACTCTGCTTACTTCCAGGAGAGTCCATAATATCAATTTTCTTTGGCATGAGACAATGAACTTTGAGCCACTGTCTCAAGTTGTGATACCAGGAGTGATAATGTTCCCCAGTGGCATGCTGGGAAATCTCTGTTTGAGTAGTGTGTTGGTCAGAGGAAACCATGACACTCCCCAAATAATGCAGGCTCTTGATGTTTCTCCTGGCTGCCATCCAGGACTTGAAGGTAAGAGCATGATAAGAGCGAATTCATCTTGGCATAGTAAGTCCTTGGGCCAATCAAAGTCAGGCCATAAAAGATTCTCTCACTCCCAAAACCCTACACAATTTTCACCAAAGAAAGAAAAATGGTTCATTTTTACTTTTGTGATTCATAGAGCAAGTCAGGTCCTTAGTCTTTTATGTCTTCCAACACCTTTCCCACTCTTCCAAACTGATAATGGATTGTTAAAGTTTTATTCCCCAAATTGATGTGAAAGCTTTTGAAACTAATAAGCAAGGTTCCAAAGGTTCTCTCATATGACTAGGATATTCATAAAATTAGTAGCTTGCTTGACAATATGCAAATGTGGTAGCACCCAGCCCTGATCACCCACTCATGCAGAAACAAAGATCAGCAGCACTCTGATAGAGAAACAGGCAAGCATCTGGCTGGAAGTGACCATTCTTAGGTATGCAGGGCTCCAGAATATGTTTAATTGGAATTTACAACAACTAATGAGAGAGTGGATGTGAATTCTGGCTCTATTAATTGGTTATTGGAATCTTTTTATTCTTATTTGTTTGTTTGGGAATAGCTTCATGAGAAAAATCAATAAAATTGTATAATCCAGGTGAAAACTGACAGCCAGAACACACCAGATGTGGATCATGATACTAGTCCTGGAGATGGAGCTGCAAGGAAAAGCATCGGCATCAAGTATGTGCTCTGGGTTCCATAGGCACAGTGTACGTGAGAGGAAGAGGGATAAATAATACTAAGGATGATTGCAATTGTAGACCCCACAATGAAGAAACAGGGATGGCAGCACTAGAGGCAGTCTAAAAATGCTCCATTGTTCTTTACAGCTGAGTAGCATTCCACTGTTTGTGTGCCATGTTTTTGTTGCCCATTCATCAGACATGAGACTTTTAGGTTGTTATTCTTGCTATTGTGAACAGAATGGCAATGAACATGACTGAGTAAGTATTTGTTGAACAGGATGTTGAGTCCTCTGGGCATATACCAAGGAGTGGTATAGCTGGGCCATATGGTAGATTTAGATTTAGCATTTAGGGAATTTTCCACAATGACTTCCATTAGTGGCTGGAATTCCATTAGTGGAATTAGTAATTCCATTAGAGAAATTCATTTTGCAATCTCATTAACTCATTAACACTGAATGACTGTTCCCCCTTCCTCATATCCTCTCTAGCATTTGCTGTCAGTTGTTTTCTTGATTTCAGCCATTCTGACAGGATTAAGATGAACTCTAAAAGTAGTTTTAATTTTCAATTTCCTAATTGCTAATAATGTCAGATAATCTTTAAAATATTTCTTAGCCACTTTAATTTCTTCTTTTGGAAACTCTATTCAGACCTATAGTCCATTCATGAAATCATGAAAATTGTAGGCAAATGGATATAATTAGAAAATATTATATTGAGTGAGGTAACCCAGACCCAGAGGACAAGTATCAATGTTCTCTTTTACTTTGAATCCTACTTCTACACCTTTAGATATGAGTATACAACCTAGGTAAAATCCAGAAACCAGGAAAGTAAAAGGGGTCATGGCGGGGGTGGGGGTGGAGGGGAGATAAGGACACGGGTGCTTTGAAGTGGAAAATATGGGACAAGGACTTTAATTGGGAAGAAAGGAAAGGGATAACACAAAGGGGGAGGGATAAAAAATACTAAAAATATTTGCAAAGGCTATAGGGAAACATTTTATGCTTACTTAATAATACTATATAATAAAAGTGTGTGTGTGTGTGTGTGTGTGTGGTGAAACGAGATTATATTATACTACTTGGGGTAATAATGTCTCTCCCCCAAGAGCTATATATTATCTGCCAAAAAGAGCCAGTGTTGGGCATGGGACATTTCCTTTCAAGTTGTTGGGCAGGGTAGGTCAAGAGACTCCCAAACCATGTAGGCTATTGCCATTGCCCTTGGTTGCCACCCAGAACTTGAAGGTATGTTCTTACTGTGGAAGATACCAAATACGCTGAACATAGGACTTGGAGGAATTGAGGTGGTACTAACCTGGAAGCCTCCTCCTGGAGGACTAGCTCTCATAGAGGCTGAAGGTTGTACATAAGCTGTGAAAGTACAAAAGCAATCAATAGCCCTACCCAGGTACAAAGCCTGAAACCCTTGTGATCAACCCAACAAGAAAGCCCAAAGGGTACAACAGTGGCATTTATATTTTGGGGGTAACCAACAAGCTGTCTAATTGGACTTAAGGCCAGCTTAATATGAGGGAAATCTTAACTGATACTGTATACATATCCTACTACTGGCCGTTCACTAAGCCAGTGTAATTCCCTTGGAATTCTAAATCTTTATTTCCACAGGTAAATGTAGCTATCAGTCATCCAAAAAGGTTGTATTTGTGTAGATAGTGATGCTTATATAAATCCAACACTGAGAGAATGAAGAGAAGAACTGACTGTGAGGGACTTAGCTTCATTGGTGCAACTATAGCACAACCCCCATACCTAAGGCTTGGGAAACATTGCAGAAGATGAAAGAGAAAAACTGTAAGAATCATAGGACCAGGATGTCTGCCATAGAAAATGTCTTTTGTATACATCATGGAAGGTACATCCATGTTATTTTCAACAATATAGTTGCCTAAACAAGACCCATACAATGATAACATCAATTGACATGCTAATGTGAATAGTGGAAATCACATGAGTCTCCACCCATGCATACAGAATATGAATGACTGCTCAGAGAGCAAAAAAATCAGTTTTTACAAGCCCACTATTTGGACATTCAATCCCAAATGAGCAGCTTTAAGCACATATACATATGAGTAACACTAAATGGGCTCAATGAGTTTCAAATATACTCATGCATAAAACTCTCAATAAGCAAGGACGAGAAAAAAATCAAATACAAGTAAGGGCAGCTTTCTAGGTTCAGACATCTGAATCTACATGCTAGGTCCTATAGGCCTTATAGGTTTCTCTCTTACTTGACGCCTGGATGTGGACCCATGAGAAAGGAGCAAAAGCAGAGAAAGTAATAAGTAGCTGCTTCAAAGGGGAACTTGAGGGCTGAAATTACCCTAAGGAACACAGATACTTTTACTGTTTATTATGTATTAGCCACAAGCTCGTAAGCCCAAGGATATTGGTTTAGAGATCAAAAGCAATCACATTTTTAATTTACTTTTTAAACAAGAAAATCTGATGGGCAATTTAGGGGAAGAAAAAGAAGACTTATAATCAATAGGTTATTTATATTACTCAGAATCATGGTTAGTCAGGAAATCTTGCAAGATGAATCTATCCTTAGAAGGACCAGCCAGCCTGCCCAGAGACCAACTTTGGTGCTGAAGTTAATATGACCCCCAAAGCAATGGCAAGCAAAGCATTCCAGTTTGATGTGAAAAGCCTGGCTCTCATCTCTTCTCCCACGCTTCATTTCCTCAATGTCAAATACAGATATTCCTTACCTTCCAACTTCTAGTCACCAATCTAATTTCTTAGTTAATGAGAATGCTGAAGCTACCCACAAACGTCTCAGAAGATGTCTTTGAGCCTGTGTATCCTGCCATGTGGATAATGATGGGCAGCAGAAAGTCATAGGCATCAGCTTCTGAGGGTTTCCTTAGAATTTTGAGTTCCAACTCCCTCTCATCTGACCACAAAGCAGAGCTGCTTCCTGTAGCTTCTGTAGCAGGATCATACAAGAGGCAACAGCGGAGAACCTCACATTTTCCTGACTATTTTATCATCTTAGAAGTGTGAAAGGAGAAAACAGCCTTGGAGATGATAACGATGATTACTTTCAGTCTCATTACTCCTTTGTCTAAATTCTGCATGTCCAGTTCCCTCTGCCCATCTCCGTGTGAAGAGAAACCTCTAAGTTAGTGGTTCTTAACCTATGGGGTTTAACAACTCCTTTGGAGTTTAATAACCCCTTCACAGGGGTTGCCTAAGACCATCAGAAAATGCAGATATTAACATTATGATTCATACACAGCAGCAGCAAAATTATAGTTATGAAGTAGCAACAAAAATAACTTATGGTTGGGGGTCAGCACAACATGAGGATCTATATTAAGGGGTCACAGAATTAGGAAGGCTGAGAACCACTGCTCTAAGTGCTAAGAGTCACATATCACACATACAACTTAAAATGCTATCTGTGAAGATGGTGCTGTTCACATTGTGGATATTACTCATTGCTCAAGGCTACTATTTTATATAACATTTTTTTCTGAAACAATACTCTAGTTATATCTCATCTGTATTTATATGGATAATATGCATAAATTGGCAAATGCATGTATCATCTGATTATAACCTACTCTGTTCTCACTCTTCTTTGAACACTTCTGCATCTATTAAGCCAGTCCTCCATGCAGCTCCTTTCTGCCATGTTCTACTAAGAAAATGATAATACTCTCGGATGCCTAAATCAATGATGACCTCTGTGAATCTTTCATGTTTAAGAAGAACTCTGTCTCTGTAATACTCCAAGTTAATATATATGTACCCATATGAACGTGAATCCATGTCTGTCTCCCAGGCACAGTTCAAACCATTGATTCCATTCTTTTTTGTGACCAAAGAAATTAGAATCTTTCCGATAAACAGTATCACTAACTGGAATCTCCTGAAAGAAGAGGGCAACAAGTACCAGATTGGACTCATTCTGACCCAGCCCTTGGGAGAAAGAACAGCATTTGTAGTGTGTGCTGCAGTCTACCTACCCATCCCCACTAAAGCAGTTAGCATGGCAGCCACGGATATAATTTGTAATTTGAATCACGGTAGTTTCTATCTGGTCACGAAGCCCTACTTACAGATTGGCCCGAGATCATCATGTTAGTGACTGACAAGAAGCCCCTCCCCCCTTGTCTGAGAAATCCCATGCACATGATATAACATAAAAGTTAGAGAGAGTACAGTAGTAGAAATGAATAGAGGAGACTTTTATAGGGTTCTTTTGGATACCATAAAATGAATTTAGGAGGCAGTAGCTTGTGAGATGGATCAGTAGGTTTAAAAACTTGCCTTGAAGCCTGATGACCTGAGTTTGGTCCACAAGATTCATGTGGTAAAATGAAAGAACCAACTCCTAAAAGTGGTCTTTTGATCACTAAATATACACCATAGCACATGGCGCCTATACACATATACAAATAAAAATAAATAACTGTAATTACAAACACTTGGACTTTTAACAAATTGATATAGATGACAAATGATAACATTGAGAGACCACAAAATTATCTAAAATATAATATTATTATCCGTATGAGAAGGAATAGACATAATTTTGCTTTAGTAACAAGCACTAAATTATACAATCATAATAACAACCACAAACCTCAGTAGCTTAAAAGAACATAGGTTCACTTCTCTTTCATAGAAATATCAATAGTGGACTCTGCTCCATTTCACCACTCAAGAACCAAGGCATTGGAGAGGCCAACATCTTAAGAATTAACCAGTCACCTACCTCACCAAAGAGCATCAGAGCAGTAGTGGGTCAAATGTCATAGCCTGGAGGGGACAGAGACTCACTTTCCCCAATAATTTAGCCAAACTTAGTCACATTGTCCCATCCCACAATAAGAAAACGAGGAAGTAGAGTCTCATCCTGGTGCCAGAAGTCAAGAACTGGAATTACTTGGTAAGCAGCAATGACTATCACTGTTTGTACCCTGAGCTTGCAAAGTACATCACACTTGTTACAGTCAGCTGAATTGGATTTTACTTAAACAGGTTTTCCTGTTGCTTTGATTCATATGATTAAATACATATGTTTATAGGTATTGTAAGAGTCTGTAAGGAGTATGAAACCCTCTGGAGTACGGGTTCTTAGCTAAACCAAATGTGCACAACTTTTACATTCATTATATCTTCAAAACTTTAAAGGAAGACATAGACCCATTACTTATTTAATGAAGTGAACTGGAAAAAATATTCTAGCTATTAGGAAGCAGAGGTTTTTGTTTTGTTTTTTGTTTTGATTAAGGATTTTCACTAAAGGAAGTAGTCTGAGATAAAGATTAATTAAAAGAGCCAAGGAATATTATGTCTAGTCCCCTTCTTCTGTTAACCTGTTATATAGACTGAGGAATCCTGTAGACACCTCAGCTTAAATATCTATACATATAAATAAACATTATTTCATTTAACTATCACTCCTTTAGCCTCCATGGAAGCAAGCACTTGGTTACAGGCATAAGGAGAAAAAAAATATGATTCTTGACCTCATGAATCACATCTTGTTTGTTACTCATTTTAGAATCACCTGTTTCTAAATAATTGACATGCTATTATAAGTATGAAATGTCATGATATAAAAGTTTTCCAGACTTAATTAATCCATTAAATACACTGATATGTGAATCATGAAAAGAGTGACTAATAAGATAAGCAGGAGAACATGCAGGGAACACAAAAAGTAGAGAAACTAACAAAGCAATTTTAGACAAATATCATTCCTAACCACCCCACATCAGGAACACCACTGTTCAGTGAAATAGACATACAAGTATTAGAGATAGGATATTCAAATCTGTCACTTCTGACTCATTTATAAGGAGTTGAAGAGTCATGTTTGCTTGGATAGCTCATTGACTTTAGAGTTGACTTCCTAGCTATTTAACTTGGGATATTTTGTATACTTAAATAATACTTAAATGTCCCAGGCAATAAAATTTACATTGCAACATCAATTTATAGCACTGGCAATGCAATGCTTTCTAGACATTCAGTACTGAGAAGGATCTCTTTGAACCTTTTCATATCTGAAGAACCAATCTGGTTTCCAAGGACATGGTATATCCCAGTTCTTCTTTAGATATTTTTATTGGAATCAGTGAATAAACTTTTAAAATACAAAGGACTCCTTCAAAGTTACAAAGGAAATGGCAAGAAGTCACAAAGGGGAAAAGAAATAATTGAACAGTTTGTTTTATCATTAACAATAACAACAAAGTCACACAGTTCATAAGTCCTCCCAGATGAGACATCTGTGAGCTTCTCTGCTTTGAAAAGAAACTTATCTTATAAACATGTCAGCCATGTTCTGAATAAAAAGAAGGTTTCCCACTACATGGGGATGTGATTATTTGTTCTCCAAGATGTCCAAATTTCAGTGCTATTTAAAAATGTTTTTGAGTTTAACTAGACAGAACATTTTCCTTCAGCTGTAGGAGTAACAAAGGTCCCACAGCTGCTCATGATGGCAATTGCTTATGCTACTAAAGTCAAAATTTTAGGCTCTCAGACATCAGTATGAAATTGAAATCTTACCTTCCTATGTGCATAATCCATTGCATTTTAACTTTTGTAAACACACCACACCTTTATATTCTTGTTATCATATTAGATCTTTAATGAGCTCTAATAACTAAGCGATTTTAAAGAGATAGTAGTGGCATAGCTCTGACTACCTCCTAAACTTAAACTAAAATTGAATTACATTCTTCTTTTTGTGGCAAAAATAAAGAAAAATGGAATAGGAAAGAAGGGTGTATCCAGTAGCCCAGGAAGCTAGATGCCAACAGGGAATTGAGGAAAGTTTCTTTTTCCATGCTCCTCTCCAAGAAGCAATGCGAGGCCTTTCATTCTGCTCCAGTGTTGTCAGCTGTACCCACTTCAATTTGTCATCTAAACACTCCTGACGTCTATGAAGTATTTTTCAAGGTTCTGCAGTTCTATTCCACTCTCATCTCTACTCATGGAAGTAACAGGTCGTAACCGCATAGCACAGAACAGCACAGATGAAAACACACAATTGCATTTCTTCAGAGCTCCACAGATGGAAAGAGGCGAGTGGAAAGAATGTGGTCTTTAGTGTCATGCAGATCCATCACTTAATAGCATTATGACTAAGACCAAATAACTTCAGCTTTCATAAGGAGCTCATTTTACTCAACTATAGCCTGAACAATAACAATTTTCAGCATGTTACAAGTCTTCAGTATTTGGTTTCACAGAACAGGAAGTATACAGAGAACTTTGCTTTTCTGGTATCTAATAATTTTTTCTCTTTTCTTTCTTTTTTTGTTTGCTTTTAGTTTTTGTTTATTTGTTTGTTTTTTGGTTTTGGTTTTGTCCTGGAACTTTCTCTGTAGACCAGACTGGCTTCAAACCCACAGAAATCTGCCTGTCTCCACAGGAGACCAATTACTAAATATAACCCCAGCAGCACAGACACTGAGAGAAACAATTAATAAATGGAACCTCCTGAAACTGAAAAGCTCCTGTAAAGCAAAGGACACAGTCAACAAGACAAAATGACAGCCATATATATATATATATATATATATATATATATATATATATATATATATATGGATTGTATTTCTTTCCAGATATAGTCAAGTTTACAACCAAAAACAGTCATCATAGCCATACAGGCGTGAAAAATAGCCATGAGGTGAAGAATTTTTCTACCTACCTTTACCATAGGGAATACAAATATGCTAAGTATGGGCTGGGGGTAGCAGCGATGAGAAATAACTGATCCAAGATCAAGGGGAAATGGACTCTGATATATTCCATGATTTCCCCAGTCTACACTCCTAGGCTATTTCTGCCTCAGCGAATCTGGATTCCTTACATTCCACTGGTCATCTGTCTTCTCTGGACACATCCTAAACAGCCAGTGTCTGTTTCACCAGGTATTCAGCCAGCCAAGGGTAATATTTACATCAGAAATCCTTATGAAGGTTGGTCTTATTTATGACATGAATTCCATGCAGGATATTCCATTAGCTTTTTATGGGGGGGCCTACTGACATAAATGTGTCTAACTATTAAAAAAATGATAAATGTGCAAACAGATACATGTATTCTATGTACTGTTCCAAAGATCAATACATAAAAAACAACCATGAGCTGAAGACTCTCTACCCACCTTTATCATAGGAAATAAAAATATGATAAATGACTAATACCTTGCTTTTTGGAGTACAAATGAAAATATTAGTTAAAACCACATTCAAAATGTAATTTGACTTTTCTCAATAGAATTCAAATGAAATCTAAATGTGAGTTGGAAATTCCCAGAAATTACTTTACTTGTTAGTTTACTACAATTTTCCTCAAATATCAACAGGTCTTCTGTTTGATACACATCTCTGTGTGTCAGCAAACTTGCCTTTTGTAGTTCACAGTAGCATCCATCACCTTTTCTTACCAAGTTAGTGATCAGGTGCTTATTTCCTGTCCATTTAACATCCCTCCTGTCTCTGCTCAAAGAGCCTGCTTTCTACTTCAAAAGAAGTACCCTTGCCTCCAGATCGCCAGAGACCCTATTCAGTCTCCAAATCTAGGAATAGCATCTCATCTGAAATTTTGCCAGAAAAGAATATAGAAGATAGTAAGAACTCATTTCTGTCCTAAGGACCAACAGTAATTAAGCCATCTAACCAATAAATTTGGTTATTAGCAATTCAAAAGAGTAAAAGCAACCATAAAAATGAATTCAACCTGTATGTACTAACAATAAATGGACTGAACAGATTGTGTTCATATATTTAGACATTGAATTTCATATATAAAAATAACAGTTAATGAAAAAGAGGCCATTATTCAAAAGTAAACAAGGTGGCTGGTATGTGGGAAGGATGGGGGTAAGAACCAAAAGAGGAAAATAAAATAATTGCATTTTAGTTTTTAAAAAATTAAAACATTAAAAACTTAGCCCAACTTTTAGCAAATGTTTACATTTTTATTTTAGAATTATCAGAATTTACTTTTGAGGCATATTTGATACCATTTACAACAGAACTAACAAAACATACCTCTTTATAAATTGTTTCTAGATAATTATAAATGGAGAAGAAATTCCAAAGGATTATCCGAAATTTCTTCAGAACATCAGGTTATCTATTTTTAAAATCTCACAACACCAACAAGTTTACCACTTCTTTCTTTGGTTTAAGTTTTTACTAGTTGTTTAAATAATATAATATAATATAACAATATAGAGATATTAATGTTGCTGTAAGACAATCAAGAATTATTCAATTCTCTCACCTTATAGCTAATTCCATAGTCTGTATGCATCTGGCATGGTCAGGATGTGTCATTTAAAATAGATATGTTGGAAATTTATTCCCTAAGGCAACACTGTCAGGAAGTAGAACCTAAAAGGAATAGTTCAGGCCTTGAGGGAAGAGCTAAACCTTACTTTGGGGGGAAAAAGGCTTCTCTTGCCTCTACGCATGCAGATATGGCATTCCTGTGCTCTGAAAGATGTGATATGCAAAGAAACTGGCCCTAATCTGTCAACTCCTTAACTTTGGACTCTCTGGACTCTAGAACTGTAAGAGAATAAATGTGTGGCCTTCATACTTCATCAAGTCTTAGGAATCCTGTTATAGAAGTATGGAGACTGCCAGAATAATCTCTGAAATTAAAGAAGAAAAATAAAGTGCATATAGTGATGAAAACAGAGTCTTTCTGGGTTCATATGTACAAACACATACATATATTTAAATAATTATTTAAGATTAATGAGCATACTAACAAGTCATTATGACATTAATTATCGGTTTTATTTTTTTCTATTCAGAAAAACAATTTCAAGGGATAGAAAGGTGGTACAGTGTGAGAGGACCTGAGATTTTATCCTCAGCACCAATGTAAGTTGGGATTTAAATTCTCTCTCTGTCTGTCTCTGTCCGTGTGTGTGTGTGTGTGTGTGTGTGTGTGTGTTTTCTGAAGTTCTGCATGCCATGTGAGGTGCTGTGTGAGGTGATAATTCTTACCCCTACTTCGCCTGACCTTAGGAGCCATAGATTATCCAAAAAACAAAACCAAACAAACAAAAATCTTATAACTGGCATAAAAACCTCTTTCTGAGTTGTTGGTCAAGGAAGTTGCTATTCCGTGCAGTTGTCTCCCAGAAGCTGAAGGTAAGAAAACATGCACTTCAGACATAGGACTTGAAGAAACTGAGCTGTAACTGATTTGGAAGCCTTCATCCTGAAGACTAGATTTCAGAGCTATGCAAGCTGCCAAGGAAGAAATGCAATTAATAGTCCTATCCAAGCTACGTTAAATATGAACTACAATCGCTAGCTCATCAAAATATCCCTAAAGGCACAGTAGTAGTAGCACATAAATTATGTTGTAAATAATGGCTATCTAATTGAATTTAAAGTTCACTCAAAAATAAGGAATTCATGCCTGGTACTGTAAACATAGCCAATTAGCCATTGTTAGTAAGCCATGGATCTCATAGAAAAACCTACTAATAATACTTTCTTAAACCAATATAATTTGTAGCTGTATTCTAAATATCCATCCTTATAGACAGACAAAGGTACGTCTCACCCTCATCAAATAAGCCTCTCTTTGCAGCAAATAGAGACTATTACAGAAATACACAACTGCCCAAAATACAGATAACAACTGACCATGGGGTGCCCAGCCCCAATTGGTACATCTGCACACAACCTCTAAACCTGGCTTAAAGAACATCTTGGAAGAGAGGGACGAAAGATGGTAGGAGCAAAATAATCAGGAAGTATCCTACAAGATTGTATCATTATCGCCATGAAATATCAATAATATGACTGGTTAATCTAGACCTGAACAAAGATAGTAACAATTGACACTGTAGCATGGATAGGGGAAATCTCATGGGGCCTTATCCCTATATGAAGAACTATAGGCAATTAATAACTATTGTAATAATACATACATAGATAGATAGATATTGTATATGTGCGTGTATAAATGTATATATGTAGCAATAATAATTAACAAAAAGTTGTCATGAATTTGAGAGGGATAAGGGTATGAGAGAGGATGGAGGGAGGAATGGAAGAAATGATGTAATTACAGTATTTATAAATGTTGGGTATGGTAGCTTATATCTCCGTGTTGGGAGAGGGAAATGGGTAAGGATCAGAGGGTTCCTAGATCACTTGTCAGTCAGCATAGCTCAATTTGTGAGCTCCAGGTTCAATGAAAAGCCTTGTCTTAAAAAATAAATTAGAGAGAAATTGATAAAGACAGCCAATGTCAACTTCTGAACCCACATACAGGCATACACATGTGGATGCATACTCACATACACATGTATATACATTATATTCATATGCAGAACATACTACACATAGGTGCATTTTCACACACGATTTAGAATGTTGTAATCATATTTATAAAATAAATTTATAAAATAAATAAATTTATAAAATAATTTGCATATTTAGTTGTACAAACTAGACTTACTTTCTAGCCAACAAAATAATCAGATACCAGTTTTCTCTGCAATTGTATGCCAAATCCTACTCAAGAATATAGAGGAAATGGCAAGCAGATGTCTGAAAGATAAAATCAGAGGAGGAATACTCATTTATTCATGATTCACATCTTTAAAGTGTCTTCACATTCATCACTTCAAATTCCATACTAATAAATGCACACATTCAAAGCACACAAGTTTTTCTGATTTGCACATTCACTTACAAGATTTATTCCTAGATTAAACAAGGTTATTAGAGTTTTATTACATATGATATTAACAAACCTTGAACTTGAGAAATTTTTGAAGCAGAGAACCAAGTAAAATGCTTAATCATAATCTTTGATTAATCTTGCTTATAGTTCTTGAATGAAATTAATAACTAGAAGCATAAAACTCTAATTACCACTACTGTGACTGTGGTGAGTTTAACATATCTGTAGCTATATCTTCACTTCTAAAAGACATACCACTTTAGTTATTTGACTGAAAGCAAAGGACTAGGCAAGAGAAGATATTTAGGTCATGTCTTCCTAAACATTGTACAATCTATGGTTGTATGAGCATACAGTGAAGTTAATGACACTGAGGTCAGACGCACCTTCTAAATAACTGAGTCTAAAAACAAGGTTCTTGGCAATATAAAAGGAGAAAATCACAGAGATCTGCCTGCCTCTGACTCCCGAGTGCTGGGATTAAAGGCTGGTCTACAAGAGCTAGTTCCAGGACAGGAACCAAAAACTACAGAGAAACCCTGTCTCGAAAAATTAAAAAAAAAAAAAAAGGAGAAAATCAAAAATACATCCACTGTGGCACTGTCCCATATAAATAACTATAAAATCAAAAATTCCATTATATATTGAGAAAACTTAAAGATAGTTTTCAAAAGACTGTATGACTTCATATGGTAGCTACATTTGATTTAAACAAAATAAAAGGAAGGTAGAATAAATCATATAATATACTATCATTCAGATTTAATGAAAATATATTCTCCTCTTCCACTGCCATTTTGCTTGCTATGCCAATGGCAAACAAACACCAAGTTGAATAAACAATTTGTCAACTATACTATCACTCTGCATAATATGCCTATTTAAGACCAAAGTCACCATCCATATTTAAATATCCACTTTTCAGATTCCCATACATTATTCAATCTCATAGCCACTACTGATAGAAGTTTTTCAAACTTTAAGTTATTTCTTGTTAACAGAATTTAAGCATAACTCCTCAGTCATATTAGACACATTTCAAGTGCCCAATAACAACTTGGTTAGTGGCTTCTTTGTTAGACAATTAAGGCTCTGAGTACTTCAAACACAATCATCATAGAAATGTTGATTAGCAACACATCACAATGTGACTATGCATATGGCACATATATAAAATTTCATTTATAAACTTATTAAGTGATAAGGTCTAAGTTTAACTCCATTGTTCTTGCAGTCTTACAGTTCATATGAAGTGCTGAGTAGACATTGACTGAACTTCTAAAGATGATGCTCTACCAAGGAAAGTGTGAATGATGATACCATGTTCTGTAAAAAATACAAGGCTACTTGGAAAATTAATATAATGAAATTATATTAGAAAATCACTTATTACTATTGTTTAGCTGTTTAAAAGGGGATCATTGAAGATTTGGACATAACTGCACCAGAGTATTGCAAGCACACAGCCAAGTAAACAGATCCTGACCTTATGATGGTTTCTGGGCCTTCCAGAACATCTAGCACATGTTATTAAGAAACTAAGAAACAAAATAATCAAGAATAGAACTTTATAGAGACATAGAACACAGGATAATGAGAGATAGACAGTCTTGTGATGAAGACTAGAAAAGCTGATAAGGGTCAAGGGTCTCAGCAAATCCAGAGATGGAGTTAAGTAAAATAAGTCAAGCTGAGGAAAATGAACAAAGAGAGACCAGAAAAGTGATATTGGGATAAACATGCACTCAAAGAGGGAGGCTGTATCCAAAGGATAGGACAAAGAGCCAGAAATAACTCCACACTGGAGAGACTGAAGGACAAGACTTTGTTCACCAAGAGGCCAGAATACAGAATTCAGCCAATGTGGAGATGCTTGTTTCTCTGACTGTCTTTTATCCCTGATATTTCCACACAGGATGATTTATCTTCCTTTTTTGAATACTTAAATGACATGTGGAAGTCATATAAATCTTTTAGAGAGGTGTGGTCATTGGCTAAAGCAAGATAGCAGAAGTATTGGTGTAAATATTTTTCAATCAAGCATAAAGGTAAAATCTACAAAAAAATTTGAATATAGAGTTAAAAAGTAATATTCTTACGTCTATTGGCTTTCTGCCAGACACTTCCTGTCCTGGTGGTGTATTTCCATTTTATCATTTCCTTGCTTGGGCTTCTTTTCAGCTGGAGTGAGTTGCTCTACAAGCTACTTACAAAAACATGGTTTCAATTGCTTATTCCTGTGTTCTACCCTGTGCGCTTAGCCAAGAGATCAAGAATCATAAAACTGTTCTTTCCAGATTTGTCTGACTCTAATAGCATTATCAAAGAAAATAAACATTTTTAAGTACAACTCTCAGAGGTGAAACGAGATGTGTTGTCAGTGGAAAAGGCAAGACAACATCAACACAATATGAGCTGTGTAGTAGCACAGTCACATCTGAGTGTATTTACAAAGCTAATACTACAGGTCTCATCTCATGAATCAACTCAAATAGTAACCTACAGCTCTAGCATCAGGCTCTTAGGCATTGCCTAAAACAGTGCAGTTCACAAAATCTTTAGAGCTTCCAGGACAACTGCACTTGGTCTAATTTACTTCTAGCATTTGCATTTGTGGTATCATCTAAAGTTCTATGTATTAGAGGCTTGGTTCTTAGCTTGGCATTATTGGGAATCCTTAGGAGGCAGCCATATGGGAGGAAGCTAGTCCTCCTAGGAAGGAGTGGGGGTCATATATTGAGTAAGATACTGAGACTACCCTTTCTCTCTCTAATTCTCTCTAACATGATCTAAACAGCTCCATTCCACCATATATGCTTATTATAATATTCTTTCTCCTGTAAGGCTCAAAACAATGGACCCAACAACCATGGACTGAAGCCTCTAAAATTATGAGCTAAATATATATCTTCTTCATTCACATAAGTTATCTCAGTATTTTTTTCATAGCAATTTACAGCTGACTAACACAATCAGTTTGGGAAGGAAGCTCATTAAGAACTAGTGTTTTTGATCTTAGCCATTCTGACTAGTGTAAGAGTCATTTTGATCTGCATTTCCCTGACGGCTAAGGATGTTGAACAATTCTTTAAGTGTCAAAAACACTAATGACAGCTTATGCTGGAGGAGATGTGGAACAAATGTTGATGTGGGATGTCATTCTGTATATGTGTTGCTTTTATTGATTGATGAATAAAGTTGTTTGGGCCTATGGCTTAGCAGAGTACAGACAAGCAGGAAATCTGAACACCTATATAGAGAGAGTATGTTGTAATATGAGCTGCGGGGCTGCGTCCCCGGCACCCGGCCGCCCGCATGGCTTTACCCAAAATAATTACACGGAAACTGTATTCTTTTAATTACTGCCTGGCCCATTAGTTCCAGCCTCTTATTGGCTAGCTCTTACATATTGATCTAACCCATTTCTAATATTCTGTGTAGTACCACGAGCTGGCTTACCAGGAAAGATCTTAACCTGCATCTGTCTGGAGTGGGAGAATCATGGCGACCCCTTACTCGGCTTCTTTCTCCCAGCAGTCTGTCTGTTTACTCCACCCACCTAAGGGCTGGCCTATAAATGGGCCAAGGCAGTTTCTTTATTAAATGAAAGTAATTCCTCCATCAAGAGTAGGTGGTGTTAGGGAGATGCCATGTAGCTGCCAAAGGAGAAAGATGCTGGAAACTTACTGGTAGGTCACAGCCTCAAGGTGATACATAGATTAATAGAACTTGGTTAATTTAAGATGTAAGAGTTAGTTAATAAGAAACCTGAGCTAATAGGCCAAACAGTGTTTTAACTGATATAGTTCCTGTGTGATTATTCACGTCTGGGAGGCTGGTGCTGGCAGGAGTGCAAATTTGTACAGCCACGTTGGAAATCAAAATGGTGATTTCTCAGAAAATTAAAAACTGACCTCCCTCATGACCCAGCCATACCACTCTTGGGTATATACCCAAAGGATGCTCAATCATTCCACAAGGACACTTGCTCAATTATGTTCATAATGGCATTGCTTGTAATAGCCAGAATCTAGAAAGCCTAGATGCCTCTCATCCCAAGAATGTATAATGAAAATGTGGTATATTTACACAATGGAATATTAGTCAGCTGTTAGAAACAACATCATCAGGAAATTTGCAGGCAAATGAATAGAATAAGAAAAAAAAATCATCCAGGGTGAGGTAACCCAGACCCAAAAGGACAAACATGGTATGTACTCGCTTATAAGTAGATATTAACTGTAAAGTAAAGGATAACCATGCTACAAACCACAGCCCCAGAGAGGCTAGAAAGCCTTCATTCCGTGACTGATAGAAACGAATGCAGAGATCCACTGCTAAGCACTGGGTCAACCTCCAGGAACCCTACTGAAGAAGTGTGAAAGATTGTATGGGCCAAGGGCATCAGGGTCATCACAAGGGAATCACAGGAACAATTAATCAGGGCTCAGAAGAACTTACACACTCTCTACCAACAGCTAGGGAGCCTGCATGGACAAAACTATGCCATGCACATACGTGTGACAGCTCTATAATTCGGCCTACTTGTGGAACTGTTAGTGGTTGAAGCAGGGCCTAATGCTTTGGCTGACTTCCAGGAACCTTTTTCTCATAATGGGTTGCATTGCCCAGACTTAATACAAGGGGAAAGTCTTTATTCCTACCTCAACTTGATATGACATGCTTTGTTGACAACCATGGGAGTCCTGCCCCTTTCTGAACAACAACAGAGGAGAAGTGGATTTTGGCAGGGGGCGGGGGGGGGGTATGGAAAACTGCAGACAGGATGTAAAATAAATGAATGTGTAAATGGTGATTTCTCTGTCCTGCCCTGTCCCTTAATGCTCCCATGTAATCACTCAGAGGCTTAGTATTAATTGCTAATGCTCAGTCAATAGCACAGGCTTATTACTAGCTTACTCTTACATTTAAAATAACCCCTATTTTTATCAATGTTTTGAAACATGGCCCAAGGCTTACTACTTTATTTTCTACATGTTCTGCTTGTTCAGAAGCTGACTGGCATTTCTCTTGGCTTTGCCTATCATTCCCTGAGTTCTCAGTTTGATTGTTCTGCCTAACCTTATTCTGCATGACTATTGGTCAAACACCTTTTATTATTAACTAATGAGAGTAATGCAAACTTACAGTATACAGAAGGATCATCCCACGACATGAATGAATTTAACTAATAAAAATATTCTTTAAAATATAAACATTAGAGAAAAAAAAGAATTCCTCATATTTATTTCTCTAGCTTTTTGGACTCACTGGGTAAAGCTGCTTTCAAGCACAAAATTGAGGATCAGTTAACTCCAATCACAAAAAAAAAATTAGTTGGGAACACTGGGGATGACCACAGAGGGAGAACTTTAAGACCATTTTAAATATTATGAAAAGATTAATCCATGAAGTTGTTATTGGCAATACACCCCAGAGACCGGCTTTCTAATATTATTCCTGATAGTGTGTTTTGGGAGGCCAGAATCTTTATATTCCCTTAGAAACAAAGAGATAAATATCTAGTTAAAATAATTTGCCACCATGGAAAGGCACAATGCTGTAAAGAAAGCATTGATTTAAGTCAAGATCCATATTCCATTCATAATACTATCTACTCAGTGACCTCAGTTTAATCTCCTAATTTATCTATCATCAGTTTATTCATCTGTAAAATGGGAAAACTCACTCTTTAGCTATTTTGGTGGTGTACTGTGACAATCAAGTGAAACAGCAACTGGAAAATGTTTTGTAATCTGTATATTCCTACGCATATGGGAACTATTATCTTGTCTTTTCCCCGTAAAACACTGGTCCTTGGAGTTCACTTAGCCCAAAGTTTCCCAAGTGACTTCTGAAGGAACATATTTGAGCTACTCAAATGAAGATGTAGACAAAATATGAGTATGTTTGTCTACTTTTTTTCTGATCCAAGGGACTTGCTTCCTTTCACAGATTTCACTCTTTATGTCATTAGCTAAATTTAAATCATGCCTAAAGACTTACTTGCTTGGCAGCACAGTTTAATATCCTGTTTGGTTTAATTTTTCAAATTCTTTTGAAAAGCACTCCAAGATGTTTGCATGAAGATCACTCAACAAATCCCTCTCTTGACTGCACATACAAAGACACACCCACATCAACAAGAAGAAAAATAATTCAGACTTTTGTTAAGGTGGTAAGGCAACTCTACAGAAAACAGTTCCTACAGTCACATCTATTGCCATGCCATATGGCCATGACTTGGATGCTTAACCTCCTCAGACCACCTTAGAGGCTAATTTGATCTTGTAAAAGGCAAGGCTACCAAGTGACAGAGATATGTTAGGACGTGGTTCAAAACAGACACAGTACTTTGCATGAAGCCGGCATCTTGGCAAGAGAAAATTCCCTAGTGTTTCAACATTATCAAGAGACTGACCATCAGATCCTGCACTGTGTTACATAAACACAATAGCCTCATTGTTAGCAGCTGTTCATTGGTCAGCATTGCACAACTGACCAGGTGCACAGCAGGACAGGGCTCTGTCTTTATTCAAAGATGAAAGGTAGGTGGGCTAAGAACTTAATCTAGTGTGGAAATGTATTTATTTCAAGTCACTGAGATTATTATAATCTATAAATTAATTGGCCAGATAATTCAGATATGGTAGAAATTAAAGCATGCCACAGATAGACAAAAAATTTAAATTTGTAAACTCTTTGGATCATATATAATAATTGATTTTAAACTTAGTTGTCTGAATGTAAAGGTAAAATAATTGACTCAGTATACCTAAAGATCATCAGATAGGGGCTGGAGAGATGGCTCAGAGGTTAAGAGCATTGCCTGCTCTTCCAAAGGTCCTGAGTTCAATTCCCAGCAACCACATGGTGGCTCACAACCATTTGTAAAGAGGTCTGGCGCCCTCTTTTGGCCTTCAGGCATACACACAGACAGAATATTATATACATAATAAATAAATAAATATTTTAAAAAACCATCAGATAATTTCATGGAGATGTATTTGAATTAACAATGGCAAGAACAGATTACCTTCAATGAGCACATTAAAGTAATTGAACTGTGTTTGAGCATATTCACAATACTTTAAAAGCCCTATATAAATGAAGGAAAAGCTTAGTCACACAAGATTAAAGTTTAAAGAAAAGATGGTCACGTATTCAGGAAAAAATTATTTCACTAAAAAGTAATAATTAAAGTTCAAATTTTATAATTCCCATGATAGTGTTCAAAGGATATTGAAGAATTTACTTGGTTTCAAACCTTTAAAAGTATATTTAGAGAAGTTAAAGGACCTGTCATCAAAATTTTGGTGACATACTTGCTTTATAGCATGTTAAACTATTGCCTTTAAAAAAAAGACGATCAAAGGCCCAAGTTAAGAACCAGCTTTATGGAGGCCCAGGTGGCGGAGGCACCAGCAGGCAGGCCTAGGCGGCGGAAGCACCGGCGCGCAGGCAGGCCCGGGCGGCGGAGGCACCAGCACGCAGGCAAGTCCGGGCGGCAGAGGCACCGGCTTGCAGGCAGGCCCTGGTGGCGGAGGCACCGGCAGCCAGGCCCGGCAGGCAGGCCTAGGCGGCGGAAGCACCAGCGCGCAGGCAGGCCCAGGTGGCGGAGGCACCGGCAGGCAGGCCTAGGCGGCGGAAGCACTGGCGCACAGACAGTTCCGGGCGGCGGAGGCACCGGCAGGCAGGCCCTGGTGGCGGAGGCACCAGCAGGCACGCCTAGGCGGCAGAAGCACCGGCGCGCAGGCAGGCCCGGGCGGCGGAGGCATCGGCAGGCAGGCCTAGGCGGCGGAAGCACCGGCGTGCAGGCAGGCCCGGGAGGCGGAGGCACCAGCAGGCAGGCAAGTCCGGGCGGCAAGGGCACCGGCGTGCAGGCAGGCCCGGGTGGTGGAGGCACCGGCAGTCAGGCCCGGCAGGCAGGCCTAGGCGGCGGAAGCACCGGCGCGCAGGCAAGCCCAGGTGGCGGAGGCACCGGAGGCAGGCCTAGGCGGCGGAAACACCGGCGCACAGACAGTTCCAGGCGGTGGAAGCACCGGCAGGCAGGCCCGGGCGGCGGAGACACTGGATGCAGGATAGTGCAGGCAAGAAACAGTGAAGCCTGCACTGAGAGCAGATTGCCCCGCCACAATTAAATCAAACCCAATAGATAGCATCGGTAAGAGGAGATGGGCAGACGCCAAGGCAAGAATCCACCCAACAATCTGAAAAACAACATGAAAACACCAGAACCCAATGATCTTACAACACAAGGACTTGAACACCCTAACACAGGAGAAGAGGAAAAAACTGACTTTTTGAAAGCAATAGAGTCCCTTAAACAACATGTAAAAAACGCCCTCATAGAAATGGATGAGAAGTATAACAAAAAGTTTGAAGAAATGAGTAAATACGTAAATGATACCCTGGGAAGCCAAGAAAAAACGATCAAACAGGTAATGGAAACAGTCCAAGAATTGAAAACTGAAATGGAAGCAAGGAAGAAAACACAAACTGAGGACCAGCTGGATATGGCAAATATAGGTCAACGAGCAGAGACTACAGAAACAAGCATAATCAATAGAATACAAGAGATAGAAGAAAGAATCTCAGATTCTGAAGACAACATAGAGAAAATAAACGGATTGATCAAAGAAAACACCAAAACCAACAAATTCTCATCACAAAACATTCAGGAAATATGGGACACAATAAAAAGACCAAACCTAAGAATAATAGGGATAGAAGAAGGAGAAGAGGCACAGCTCAAAGGTCCAGAAAACATTTTTAACAAAATTATGGAAGAAAACTTCCCCAACATAAAGAAAGATATTCCTTTGAATATTCAAGAAGCATACAGAACACCAAACAGACTGGATCAAAAAAAAACGTCCCCTCGCCATATAATAATCAAAACACAAAATATACAGATTAAAGAAAGAATATTAAGAGCTGCAAAGGAAAAAGGCCAAGTAACTTATAAAGGTAAACCGATCAGACTTACACCTGACTTCTCTATGGAAACCATGAAAGCCAGAAGGTCCTGGATAGAGGTACTGCAGAAACTAAGAGACCATGGATGCAAACCCAAACTACTATACCCAGCCAAGCTATTGTTCACTATCAATGGAGAAAACAAGACATTCCAGGATAAGAACAAATTTAAACAATACGTTGCCACAAATCCAGCCCTACAGAAAGTAATAGAAGGAAAATCACAACCCAAGGAATCCAACATTGCCAACACTGCCTACAATAACCCAGGCATCTAGCGACCCTTCAACAGCACAACTCAAAGAAGGGAGACACACAAACTCTTCTACCAAAAGCAGTAAGAATAACCGGAGTTAACAACCACTGGTCATTAATATCACTTAATATTAATGGTCTCAATTCACCAATAAAAAGGCACAGGCTAAGAGATTGGATACGAAAACAGGATCCAACAGTCTGCTGTTTGCAAGAAACTCATCTCAACCACAAAGACAGGCATCTACTCAGAGTAAAGGGTTGGGAAAAGGTTTTTCAAGCAAATGGTCCTAAGAAAAAAGCAGGTGTGGCCATACTAATTTCTAACAAAACTGACTTCAAACTAAAATCAATCAGAAGAGATCGACAGGGACACTTTATACTCATAACAGGAACGATTCAGCAGGATGAAGTCTCAATCCTGAATATCTATGCCCCTAATATAAAAGCACCCACTTATGTAAAAGAAATGTTGCTAAAACTCAAGGCAGACATCAAATCACACACACTAGTAGTAGGAGACTTCAACACACCTCTCTCACCAATGGACAGGTCAATCAGACAGAAAACTAATAGAGAATTAAGAGAATTGTTGGAGGTAATGAATCAAATGGACTTAACAGACATCTATAGAACACTCCACCCAAATAGGAAAGAATACACCTTCTTCTCTGCAGCTCATGGAACCTTCTCGAAAATTGACCACATACTTGGAAACAAAGGAAACCTCCACAGATACAAAAAAATATCAGTGTCCACCTGTGTCTTATCAGATCACCACGGATTAAAGTTAGAAGCCACCAACAAAGCTACCCCCAGAAAGCTGACAAACTCATGGAAACTGAACAGTCAACTACTGAACCACACCTGGGTCAAGGAAGAAATTAAGAAAGAAATTAAAGTCTTCCTTGAATTTAATGAAAACAAAGAGACAACACACTCAAAACTATGGGACACGATGAAAGCAGTGCTAAGAGGAAAGTTCATAGCACTAAGTGCCCACTTAAAGAAAACGGAGAAAGCATACATTGGGGACTTAACAGCACACCTGAAAGCTCTAGAAAAAAAAGAAGCAGACGCGCCCAGGAGGAGTAGAAGACTGGAAATAATCAAACTGAGGGCAGAAATCAACAAAATAGAAACACAGAAAACAGTCCAAAGAATCAATGAAACAAAAAGTTGGTTCTTGGAGAAAATCAACAAGATTGACAAACCCCTATCCAAACTAATTAAACGACAGAGAGAGAACACGCAAATAAATAAGATCAGAAATGAAAAGGGGGACATAACCACAGACACAGAGGAAATTCAGAGAATCATTAGATCTTACTACAAAAGCCTGTATGCCACAAAACTGGAAAATGCAAAAGAAATGGACACTTTTTTAGATAAGTACCATATACCAAACCTAAACCAAGACCAGGTGAACGATCTAAATAGACCTGTTAGTCGCGAAGAATTAGAAACAGTTATCAAAAATCTCCCTTCCAAAAAAAGCCCAGGGCCAGATGGTTTCAATGCAGAATTCTACCAGAACTTCCAAGAAGAGCTAATACCTATACTTCTTAATGTATTTCACAATATAGAAACAGAAGAGTCATTGCCAAATTCCTTTTATGAAGCTACAGTTACCCTGATACCAAAACCACACAAAGACCCAACCAAGAAAGAGAATTACAGGCCTATCTCACTACATGAACATCGAAGCAAAAATTCTCAATAAAATACTGGCAAACCGAATCCAAGAACACATTAGAAAAGTTATCCATTATGATCAAGTAGGCTTCATTCCAGAGATGCAGGGCTGGTTCAACATACGCAAATCTATCAATGTAATCAACCATATAAATAAACTGAAAGAAAAAAACCATATGATCATTTCATTAGATGCTGAAAAAGCATTCGACAAAATTCAACACTCCTTTATGATAAAGGTCTTGGAGAGATTAGGGATACAAGGGTCATACCTAAATATAATAAAAGCTATTTACAGCAAGCCGACAGCTAACATTAAATTAAATGGAGAAAAACTCAAAGCCATCCCACTAAAATCAGGAACACGACAAGGATGTCCACTCTCTCCATACCTCTTCAATATAGTGCTTGAAGTTCTAGCAATAGCAATAAGACAACATAAGGGGATCAAGGGGATCCATATTGGAAAGGAAGAAGTTAAGCTTTCATTATTTGCAGATGATATGATAGTATACATAAGCGACCCCAAAAACTCCAGCAGCAAAGAACTCCTACAGCTGATAAACACCTTTGGTAATGTGGCAGGATACAAAATCAACTCCAAAAAATCAGTTGCCTTCCTATACACTAAGGATAAGGAAGCAGAGAGGGAAATCAGAGAAGCATCACCTTTCACGATAGCCACAAATAGCATAAAATACCTTGGGATAACTCTGACCAAGGAAGTGAAAGATCTATTTGGCAAGAACTTTAAGTCTTTGAAGAAAGAAATTGAAGAGGACACCAGAAAATGGAAGGACCTCCCTTGCTCTTGGATTGGGAGGATCAACATAGTAAAAATGGCAATTCTACCAAAAGCAATCTATAGATTCAATGCAATCCCCATCAAAATCCCATCAAAATTCTTCACAGATCTGGAGAAGACAATAATCAACTTTATATGGAAAAACAAAAAACCCAGGATAGCCAAAACAATCTTATACAATAAAGGATCGTCTGGAGGCATTACCATCCCTGACTTCAAACTCTATTACAGAGCTATAGTACTGAAAACGGCTTGGTACTGGCATAAAAACAGAGAAGTCGACCAATGGAATAGAATAGAAGACCCTGACTTTAGCCCACAAACCTATGAACACCTGATTTTTGATAAAGGAGCTAAAAATATACAATGGAAAAAAGAGAGCATCTTCAACAAATTGTGCTGGCAAAACTGGAAGTCAATCTGTAGAAGAATGAAAATAGATCCATATCTATCACCATGCACAAAACTCAAGTCCAAATGGATTAGACCTCAATATCAGTCCAAACACACTGAACCTGATAGAAGAGAAAGTGGGAAGTACTCTACAACACATGGGCACAGGAGAACACTTCCTACGTATAACCCCAGCAGCACAAACACTAAGGACATCATTGAATAAATGGGACCTCCTGAGACTGAGAAGCTTCTGTAAAGCAAAGGACACTGTCACTAAGACAGAAAGGCAACCCACTGACTGGGAGAAGATCTTCACCAACCCCGCAACTGACAAAGGTCTGATATCCAAAATATACATAGAACTCAAGAAATTAGACCGTAAAAGGTTAATCAATCCAATTATAAAATGGGGCACTGAGCTGAACAGAGACTTTTCAACAGAAGAAGTTCAAATGGCCAAAAGACACTTAAGATCGTGCTCAACTTCCTTAGCAATCAGGGAAATGCAAATCAAGACAACATTAAAATACCATCTTACACCTGTCAGAATGGCTAAAATCAAAAACACAAATGATAGCCTCTGCTGGAGAGGTTGTGGAGAAAGGGGCACTCTCATCCATTGCTGGTGGGAATGCAAACTTGTGCAACCACTTTGGAAAGCAGTGTGGCGGTTTCTCAGGAAAGTCGGGTTCAACCTACCTCTCGACCCAGCAATACCACTATTGGGAATATACCCAAGAGATGCCCTATCATACAACAAAAGTATATGCTCAACTATGTTCATAGCAGCATTGTTTGTAATAGCCAGAACCTGGAAACAACCTAGATGTCCTTCAATGGAAGAATGGATGAAGAAAGTATGGAATATATACATATTAGAGTACTACTCAGCAGTAAAAAACAATGACTTCTTGAATTTTGCATACAAATGGACGGAAATTGAAAACACTATCCTGAGTGAGGTAAGCCAGACCCAAAAAGAGGAACATGGGATGTACTCACTCATATTTGGTTTCTAGCCATAAATAAAGGACATTGAGACTGTAATTCGTGATTCTAGAGAAGCTAAATAAGAAGGTGAACCCAAAGAAAAACATATAAGCATCCCCCTGAATATTAACCTTCATCAGGCGATGAAAGAAGACAGAGACAGAGACCAACATTGGAGCACTGGACTGAAGTCTCACGATCCAAAGGAGGAACAGAAGGAGAGTGAGCACAAGCAAGGAACTCAGGACTGCGAGGGGTGCACCCACACACTGAGGCAATGGGGATGTTCTATCGGGAACTCACCAAGGCCAGCTGGCCGGGGACTGAAAAAGCATGGGACAAAACCGGTCTCGCTGAACATAATGGACAATGAGGACTACTGAGAACTGAAGAACAATGGCAATGGGTTCTTGATCCTATTGCACGTAATGGCTTTGTGGGAGCCCAGGTAGTTTGGATGCTCACCTTAATAGACCTGGATGGAGGTGGGTGGTCCTTGGACCTCCCACAGGGCAGAGAAACCTGCTTGCTCTTTGGGCTGAGGAGGAAGGAAGACTTGATTGGGGGACGGGGAGGGAATGGGAGGTGGTGGCGGGGAAGAGGCAGAAATCTTTAATAATTAAATAAATTAATTAATAAAAAAAAAATTCCAAGGGAAAAAAAAAGAACCAGCTTTACGGTATTTTTATTAATGAAAAGCAGTCTTAAAACTGTGTTTGGTGGCAAAATATTTACTAGTGTTCATTATGTTTGTGAAATGCAATCGCAAGCTGAACCTGGCAAGAAGCCCAAGGCCAGCATCTCTTCCATAATGCCAGTGTTTAAACCTTCTTTAAAATTGTTTCTTAAGAAATTCAAATTTGCTTCAGAATGAAATGGTGGGATTCAGGTACATTACTGCTGAGAGATGTGAAATTAGCATGATTTGCTAAGTTATCGTCAGTCTATAAATAATGTATAGATCATATCAATGAAGTGCATGCTCCATGAGCTCTTGAGTGCTCTGGTGATGAGAGTGAAGTCATTTTCAGATTCTGTTCTAGGGGTATGATCATAAAATTTTTCGTCCCTACTTTCTGTATGAATAAAATTGGGTATTTTTTGCACTTGTTTGTTATATCTGAACATAACACCGTGGTGACGTCCCCTCAGCTATATTTACAGAGGATGGTGTCTATTTGTCTGAGGACTAGAGATCATCACAAGCTCTTGAAGAGACAGTATATTTCACCTTTCAACACTTTCAGTACCAAATTATAAAGGAGGGAGACTAAGTATTTGATTGTTTTATTTCCCCAGACACATCAAGCATGAGGATGGGTATTTGCTTCTGTACACAACTTTTTATTTCATAAACCAATTCTTACAAACACAGGAATGATTTGAGCTCCTTGAAATTCCATCCAGGTTCTAAATAGCCTTATAAAGTGTCAGGTGGAATCAGGATGGTTTATTGGAACTACACAGACAGACCTAGCACATATAACACATACAGTACTATGTACATGTGCATTTGTGCATGGGACAACATTTCCTGACACATTTATGTTCCTTTCCCTTCTGCAAATGTCAGGCTGGGCATAATCTCTAAACTGGGTTAAGCTCATACTATAACTTGCAGAAATTATTAAAAAATTCGAGCCTGTGGGTCTTCTTATTTATTTCATGAAAAATAAAGTTTTATCTGATATATATCACCAAAATATTATACATATATCAGAGACATTGTATGGTAAATATGTATGGTAAAATCACAGTCTTAGAACACAAATGGTCCGTTTTATAGCTTGCAACATGATGTGTCTCTAAAAAAGAAAAACGTCAATTTTCATCATGTCTCCAAGAATACAACAAAAACTTTAACACTGTCTCTCTTTCATTTTGAAAACAAAATAAGATAACTCGAAGGCACACATCTTCTGGGACCTGAAGTGGGAGGTACTGCTTGGCTGGTAAGTTCATTCTAGACTTAAAAAGCTCCTGCATCACCGGGCGGTGGTGGCGCATGCCTTTAATCCCAGCACTTGGGAGGCAGAGGCAGGCAGATCTCTGTGAGTTCGAGACCAGCCTGGTCTACAAGAGCTAGTTACAAGACAGGCTCCAAAACCACAGAGAAACCCTGTTTCGAAAAACCAAAAAATAAAAAAATAAAGCTCTTGCATCTTTCCTCAAGATTCCATCGACAAAACAGTCTCTCAAGACACTATTTTCTAATGACATTTTGAAATTTGCAGGTAAATGGATGGAGCTAGAAAACATCATATTGAGTGAGATAGCCCAGACCCAGAAAGACAAATATTATATGTACTCACTCATAAGTGGTTTTTAGACATAAATCAAAGAAAACCAGCCTACAAATCACAATCCCAGAGTACCTAGACAACAATGAGGACCCTAAGAGAAACTTACATAGATCTAATCTACATGGGAAGTAGAAAAGGATAAGATCTTCTGAGTAAATGTGGGAGAGGGTTGAATGGGAGGGGATAAGAAAGGAGGGGAGCAGAGAAAATGTATAGCTCAATCAAATCAATAAAAAAAATTAAAAATGTGGGGAAAAAAACAAACAGACAAACAAAAAAAAAACTCTGCTTTCATTCATGTACTAACATACTTGTAATTACAGAACTTTTTAATCCCTATTCCTTCAAGTTTAATTATAAACTGACTTTTAAATGCTCAGTTTGACCTTTATATACCCACTGCCTGGTAGCACTTAACACATAAGAATTAAGTATTATTGAACTAATGGTTCAATAAATATCAATAAGATGACAGTATGCTTATGAAGCTGTTGAATAAAGTAAAACAGCCATAAAACAATTGTACTATAACTGGCTGGTGCAAGAGGATTGCATACAAATCTCCAATTAGAAATCAAAAGAAAATGCTGGTGCCTTCCTCCTAACCCACTGCATTGGGATGCTTCTGCTTTGTAGAGTAATGGAGTACTGATTTCTAATATGGTCCATTTAAACAAAGTTCAGGTAAGGTAGAGAACACTAAATTGCCCAACTCTTTTCACTAAGAACAAATATTTCTAAGTAGACTGGTCATCTTCTTTCAGTAAACTGTTCACCACCTTAGTCACGTATAAAGTCAGATGAACAGATTGATACAGACACATATACACATTTTACAGAATAAACACACCTATTGTACATGGTTTGTAGTTAAATCTTTCTCACATTTGTCTCTCAATCATCTAAGGGATTTCTCTTTACAACTGCATTGTAAAGCTAAACCTCTAGATTAAGCACCTCTAATAGCTTCATAATTAAAGACATAAGAAATGTGGATGAGCAGGAGAAAATTGAGGCTTTATTCCTGATAGTGCTGGGCATTAGCTAGGAAGATTATTTCATACAACTAAGCTGTTTTACATGTAGCCCTCTGTTCCTACAAGAGGTCTAGTCAGCTAAGTGGATTATCTCAGAGAGAAAGGTAACATGAAAAATGATGACCACCTAATCATGCTGTCATGCTGAGAAGGCTTTCCTAGGCCTGCACAACTTGAAATTAAATTTTAAGCAAACTTAAAATTCAAATGCTGCTGTGTTCTAGGCCTCAACACACCATCATGGTTCTCCATTTAAGTTTCTGTAGTGCTGCTGAGCCTCTCAGAGTCTAGATGTATGCATACTACAGTATGTATTTCATATCAATCTGTTGGGGGCGGTTTTTCATATGTCAGGCTCAATAGAGTAAATGCAGAATGTTTTCTGAAATTCAACCACATCAGTAGACTTCTCTAGGTCTATTCATGACCACTAGGGGATTTCACCAAGAACCTAACATGAGGGGAGGAAGCTATATAGTCTTGAAGGCTCTCCATAGCACCATCCCAGAAGCCAACATGGTAGAAGCTCACAGAGTCTGAAATTATGACTTGGGTTGTCATGAGGCAGGACTGACACGCTCTCTTAGTTCCCATAAAATCATGAGTTCTTTTAACCATGCAAAAATATGGTGTAAAGAACTAGTAGTTTGAAAATGATAAAATGTTTCTCTTATAATGTTTGGCTATTTAGTATTGTGGTCCTAATTGGATTATGTAAAACATCATATTAAAAAAAAGTAACCCACTGATTGTACACCATAAAATATTTTTATATCTCTTCTGGGGGTCTCACATGGCATTTACACAATGTAGGCAAAAGTGATCATTTACTGATGTCTACGTGTTCTCACTTTTAGACTGAAGATTTGACAATAAGCAAAGTTCTTACTCTCCTAGAGCTCACATTCTATTGATGGGGGCAGGAATAAGAAAGCAACAAGGAACTGGTCACAGGGCAAAAAATAAATGACTCTGTGGAGTGCATAGCCAAAATGGAATATCTATAGCATCTAGGTCATTAAAGCCTTGTTAATCTTTTCCAAGGTTAACTTTTCATTTATTGATTCTTTGGATTTTTATATTGCTCTATCATTAAATCCAATATTTCTTTTTTAAAGTTTTTGTCAGATGATAAATATATCATCTGAACAAATATCGGTGGGGAACTGGAGTTGCATACTATGACTGTATTGGAGTTAATCAAATTATCCTTATTTACTATTTATATCATTGTATACATGCAACACCCTAAAGACTCCACCAGCAATTTCTTAAAACTGATAAATACATTTAGCAAAGTAGCAGGATATAATACTAACATACAAAAATCAGTAGCCCTCCTATGTACCAATGACAAACATACTGAGAAAGAAATCATAGAAATAATCACATTCACATACCTTAAAAATATCTTGTAGTAAGAAGCAAAAAATATCAAATGGAAAAAAGAAAGCAATTTAACAAATGGTGCTGACATAACTAGATATCAACATGTAGAAAAATGAAAATAGACCCATATCTATCACCATGTACAAAACTCAAGTCCAAATGGATCAAAGACCTCAACATAAAGCTAGCCACACTGAACCTTATAGAAGAGAAAGTGGAAAGTACACTTGAATGCATTGACACAGGAGACCACTTCCTAAATATAACGCCAGCAGCACAGACACTGAAAGAAACAATTAATAAATGGAACCTCCTAAAATTGAAAAGTTTCTATAAAGCAAAGGACACGGTCAACAAGACAAAATGACAGCCTAAAGAATGAGAAAAGATCTTCACTAACCCCACATCAGACAGAGGTCTGATCTCCAAAATATACAACAACAACAACAACAACAAAACTCAAATTGGTCATCAAAAGAACAAATAATCCAATAAAAAAAATGGAGGACAGACCTAAAAAGAGAACATTGAACAGAGGAATCTAAAATAGCTGAAAGACACTTAAGGAAATACTCAACATTCTTAGACATCAGAGATATGCAAAACAAAACAACTCTGAGATTCCATCTTACACCTGTCAGATTGGACAAATCAAAAACACTGATGACAACTTATGCAGGAGAGGTTGTGGGGAAAAGGGAACATTTCTGCATTGCTGGTGGGAATGCAAGCTGGTACAGCACTTTTGGATGTCAGTGTGGCAATTTCTTAGAAAATTAGGAAACAACCTTCCTCAAGACCCAGTAATACCACTTTTGGGTATAAATCCAAAGGATGCTCAACTGTGCCATGAGGGCATGTGCTCAACTTGTTCATAGCAGCTTTGTTTGTCATAGCCAGAACCTGTAAACAACCTAAATGCCCCTTGACCAAAGAATGGATAAGAAAAATGTGGTACATTTACCCATTTACACAATGGAGTACTACACAGCAGAAAAAAATAACATCTTGAATTTTGCAGGAAAATGGATGGAGCTAGAAAGCATTATATTGAGTGAGATAACCAAGACGCAGAAAGACAATTATCACATGTACTCACTCATAAGTGGTTTTTAAACATAAAGCAAAGAAAATCAGCCTAAAAATCACAACCCCAAAGAACTTAGACAACAATGAGGACACTAAGAGAGACTTACATAAATCTAATCTACATGAGAAGTAGAAAAATACTGTGTAAATTGGGAGCATGGGACCTTGGGGGAGGTTTGAAGAGAGGAGGAGAGATGAGGGGAAGGGAGCTGAGAAAAACGTAGAGCTCAATAAAAATCAATAAAAAGTATATTAAAAAGAAACAAAAATATCTTGTAGTTAATCTTACCAAGTAAGTGAAAGCAAAAACCACTGTAGTAGGAAATGAAAGAAGATGACAAAAGATTGAGAGACCTTTCAACCTTATGAAATAGTAGTACTAATATTGTGAAAATGACCACCCTACTGAAAACAAACTATTGGTCCAATGCAATCTTCATCAAAATTCCCATGTCCTAGTCAGAAAAATTTTCCCTGAATATATCCTGAAGTTTACTTCCAACACTTTCTTATAGTTTCAGAGTTTCATGCCTAAGCCATAACCAAATTAATCAAAAGAAAAAGAGAGAAGACCCAATTTAATAAAATTTTTAAAAGGGAGAAATTATAAGGCACTGTGGAAATTCATGAAATCATAAGGAAATAATTTAAAACTTGATATTCTTTTAAACTGGCAAAGTTAAAATAAATGGATAATTTCTAGATACACATGACCTACCAATGTAAAGTCAAGATGAGGTTAATTTACAGACCAATGACCATCAATAAGACAAAAAAGAGTAACTAAAGGTCTCCCACTAAAAATTACTTTCAATGAAAAGTATATCAACTAAAACTTTTTAATATTATATTATTTTATATTATATTACATAATAAAATAAAATGGTTAATATATGAATATATAAGATGTCTAGAACATTACTCCAAATGCTTGAACTTTAATCTCAGGTTCAGCCTCTTAGTCTAGGAAATATAAACCCTCAAAAACAACAATGATAGCTTATGCTGGACAGAATGTGGTATAAGGGGAGCACTCATCCATTGCTGGTGGGAATGCAAACCTCTACAACCACTTTGGAAATCAGTATGAAGGTGTCTCAGAAAACTGGGAATCAAACTACCTCAATATCCAGCAATACCACTCTTGGGCATATCCCAAAAGATGTTCAATCATATTACAAAGACATTTGTTCAACTATGTTCATAGCAGAATTATTTGTAATAGGCAGAATCTGGAAACAACCTAAATGCCTCTCAACTGAAGAATGGATAAAGAAAATGTGGCACACATTAAAGTACTACTCAGTGGTTAAAAAGAAAAACAATGACATCTTGAATTCTGATTGCAAATGGATGAAACTAGAAGACACCGTCCTGAGATGCCAAAAAATGAATATGGTACGTACTCACTCATAAGTGGATACTAACTATAAACAAGGATATTTAGTCTATAGTTCATGATCCTAGAGAAGCTAAGTAACAAGGTGAGCCCTAAGAAAAACAAATATAGATTCACCTGGAAAGCTGAAATAGACAAAATCATGTGACAAAGTTGGGAACATAAGGGTGGAGGAGAAGGGAAGATAGAAGAGAAAGAAGAGATGAGAAGGGGAGGGGCTAGAAGAACTTGAGGAAATGGGATAGTTTAGATGGAGGAAGGACAGAGATGAAAGCAAGGAAAGAGATATCTTGATTGAGGGATCCATCATGGGTTAGGAAGAAACCTGGCTCTAGAGAAATGCCCAGGAGTCCACAAGGATGACTCAGGCTAAGACCCTAAGCAATAGAGGAGAGAGTACCTGAACTGGCCTTGCCCTGTGGTCAGACTGATGAATATCTTAAATATCACCATAGAATCTTCATCTAGTAGCTGATGGAGACAGGGGCAGAGACCCACAGTGGAGCACTGGACTAAGCACTCAAAGTTCGGTTGAAGAGTGGGAGGAGTGAGAATATGAGCAGAGTGGTCAAGACCATGATGGGGACACCCACTGAAACAGTCTACCTGAGCTAATGGAAGCTCACCAACACAAGCTGAACTGAAAAGGAACAAGCGTGTCTTTCTGAATGTGGCTGACAGTTGCATGGCTGGGGCAGACTGAAGGACCACTGAAATTGGCACCAGGATTTGTCCCTGCTGCTTGTGCCAGCTTTTTGAAAGCCTGTTCTCTTTAGATGAACACCTTGCTCAGCCTAGATATAGTGGGGAGGGCCTTGGACCTTCCCCATAGTAAAGAGCCTTACCCTCTCTGAGAAGTAGATGGGGGGGAGGTAAAGTGGGGAGATGGGTGGAGGAATAAAAAGAGGGGAAGAGTAGAAACTTGGATTGGGTATGCATACTGAAAAATATAGCTTATTTTCTTGTTCAAAAAATACAAAAAGAAAGATTTTTTTTTTAAAAAAAGCATGTGCTTGTTTCTTTTTTCTTAAGTTACCATTAGAATGTGTGTGTTTCCTTATTTATCCCTCAGATAGAAAAAGTCTAACCCTCAGATACATAAAAATTTTTCCTAAGTCTTCAGACATTTCTTTTTGCTACCCTGGAGCCGTTGTGGAATTGGCCTCCCGTTCTGCATTAATATTTTTTAAAAGAGGAATCATTGTAGGAAAATAAGATTAGTATGTTTATTCTAACAGTTTTAGGTAGAAAAACTGGAAAAGTCAGACTGGGGAGATGGTCCAGAGCAAGACCTTAGTGTCAATTCCCAGCACCCACATAGAAACAGGTTATGATAGCACGCACCTGTAATTCCAGTAGTGGGGTGGCAGAGACAGTGGGTCCTGTGTACAGACAGTGTAGCCTACCTCTGTGATCCTGAGATTCAGTTAGTGACCCTCTATCAATAGCATAAGGTGGAAAAAAAATGAGAAGAGCAGCCTGATGCCAACCTCTGGCTTCCACATGTGGTCCCATGGGCAACTACATCTAAACACACACACACATACACACATGCATACATGCACACACACATTGAAAAGAAAAGGGAAATGGAGGTTCTGCAAGGATATTCTCCAAAGAAAAGGGCATCAGGGTTTTTATAAGCCTGATTCAAGGGTTATGGGACCAGACATTCTGGGTACATCTCTCTTGTAAGGAGGGGAGGCCACTAGTTAGTTCCCTGCCACTTAGCCTGGAAATAATCACACAGAAACTGTATTAATTAAATCACTGCTTGGTCCATTAGCTCTAGCTTCTTACTGGCTAACTCTTACATATTAATTTAACCCATTTCTATTAATCTGCATATAGCCACATGACTGTGGATTACTGGCAACTGTCTCTGGCTGGGCTACATGGCTTCTCTCTCTGACTCTGCCTCCTTTTTCTCTGCATTCAGTTTAGTTTTCCATACCTACCTAAGTTCTGCCCTATCAGGCCAAGCCAGTTTCTAGAGTCATTAACCAATAAAAGCAATACATAGACAGAAGGACCTCCTACACCAAATCTCAGCTTCAGACATCTCATCTCCAAGTGTTTCATGTCGGTTTATAACATTATTAAAGAATCTCTCATCTGAAACCCTAAGGCAATATCCTAGTTTTAATATTCTTATTAATAAACAGGTCATTGAAGTATTTAGTCTTAATTAATACTTAATTTAAGTATTTAATTTTAAATGGTCAGTTTTGAAAACTCACATTACCATGGAAAATTCTTACAACATTTAAATTGTGTGTGTGTGTCGGGTAGAGAGTATGTTTATTATTACTTAGGGGAAAACAGACTGGATTAAAGCACACCTGGTTACTGTGGATGAGGGGGAAAGAAGGGAAGGAAAAGGAATTTGAAATGTCTGCAGAGCTCATTAGTGCCCTGTTACCAAATGATTCAAGGACATCGTTGGCTGTGGTTCAAACAGTTGTTCTGTTCTGAGTAACACGACGACAATCTAAAGATCCACAGCTGGACTCTGGAAAATCCCGTCTGGATCTTTTGTAATAAAAGTAACAAATCTGCTGCATTGACTGTATGACACAGGACCATCTCACAATGAATCCTCTCAAAGCTGGGGCCCAGAAAGGCTGCTTTCGGCAGTCAGGTGAAAAATGAGATTTATTTTTAAGGTACTCTGGTATTAGAAAATGCTGAGTGAGTAGTTTTGAGATGTTCCCAGCTAAAGCCCAAGGTAGTGAACATCTGAATCCATACAGTTTGATGAGGCACAGTTCTGTCTCCAACCTTTTCTCTCTGTGACTGGGTTTCTCAGACCATCCTCAAAACAACCTACAGAAGCTAGCCTGAAATGCATCATCACCTACGATATACCATGTCTTTTCTTGTTCCATAGAACTTAGATACCACCATAGATGCTATCAATAACACCTTTTGATTTATCTGGACTTCCTCAGATGGACTCTGAATTTGTTCTTTATCACAGCATCACTAAAATCTAAATCCAGCAGGGAACTCACACATCATCGATTTAGTTTCCATTCAAAAACAAAATCAATATTTTAAACACCACAGTAATACGAAGAGGTTAAAATTGCAAATTTTTTGCAGAAGTATTACCCATGCTTTCTCTACCTCTGTTCTTTAAATTAAGACTAAAACTTACGCTGCTAAAAGTCAACAGGTAATTGCAATGTCTCCCTTAAGTTCTTCAAAATGTGTGCAATGCCAGTGCCCCTGTCACCTTTATGATATTCCATACAGCTATTCATCTTTTCTTCCCTTGACTCCCAGAGTTCTTGACTGCCAGGGAATGAAATCCGAACCATCTACTGTCAGCATCCCCAAATACTTTCAGGAATGATAGTATCCCCTTCAGATATACACTAAAAGCACTGTGCATGGTTTATTCTGTGAGAGAAAGAAAAGTAATACTTTCCTTGCTGACAGACCAGTCATCCCTTCCGTGCAAACATTTTATAAGCGATTTTGCATGCTACAATTTGCATGTCAGGTATAAATTTTCAGGCACACCTCCTGGAAATGCAGTGTCTAATACACCTTCCAGTGCATGCGGACCACATCCTGGCCAAGGCTGAACACTGGTAATGCTAACCAGATCCGGACTACAGGAAGCAAGATGCCACACGGGACAGCTGTCAACACTCTCTCAGCACCCAGCCTTCAATTCTGCACTCCCCAGCAATTAGCAAGGAGTTAGGTTTGGAAGGAAACAGACACCTTGTGATCCCAAAAGCAAAGGAGAAGGGTCCCCGGGCTTTCCTTCATGACTGCTGTGCCAACATTGACCACTGTCTGAAGCTGGTTCATAGCTATATGACTGCTGCTTCCAAGCCCTGTCCTCTTGAAACATATGCTGAACATCAGCTTATTCAGTCCTCAACAATCCCAGACAATTTTAGAATACCACATAGTCACACTTTATTTTAAGGGACTGATGTCTGACAAAAGCTCTTCTGAAGACAGAAAAGTGATTGATTGATAACTCTTGATGCATTTAGCAAATATGCAATCCTGATTCCAGCTAATAGATTTTATTCTTTCATCCCTTCATTCAATAAGCGTGTTAAAGTATCCAAGGTTCAAAATTGGTGGTGAATGATAACTTTGAAGCAAAAACAAGAGGCAAGAGCTTCCACATACCTACTCATGCATAGTTATATACTTACATAAACAGCAAGCATGGAATATAGATGTTTCAATTAGCAAAATAATAGTGATTCACAAATACAAAAATCATTTAACCCAGAACTCAAAATAATATTTTTCACTCTAGTTTTCAATTTTTCATAATGTACTCTATAGTATTACAACATAATAGATTATTTATCATTAAATGTTTATTGATATAATTTATGCAGTGATTCCCAATAACTAAACACTTTGCTTTCATATTGTCTGTATTAGTGGGCGAGATGTACTGTTAACTCTATTCTTACAAAGCTGAGATTAAACCCAGACACTTACATGCCAGGCCAGTGCTCTAGCAGAGAGTAAAAATTCCAACTTTAGGATAAAGTTATTTTACAAAAATAGTTAACACTTGCACATATTAATATGTGTCTACCTTAACTATACAAAGCATAACTAAATGTAATTATTACTTTCTTAAAGATTAATTTTATTTGTGTGTATATGTATTTGTATGTGTCTGTGTGTACATGCACACTTGTGTGTGGATACCTGAGGAGACCAAAAGAAGCAGCTGGAATTACAGGTGGTTGTGAATCACCCAATATGGATGGATGCCGAAAACCTAACTAGGTGCTCTGGAAGAACAGCAAGTGCTTTTGGCCACTGAGCCATTTCTCCCAACCCTAACTATTTTTAATTGTACCTGTTTATGAGTTAGTAATGGTTACATTTGAAAATGTAACTATTTCTAAAAGATCTTTTAAAAAAATATTTAAAGTCATATTACTACCTGAAAAAAGTTTGTCTGATAGTTTTTCACTGTTCTTTACATGTGGGGAAATTAGAGCCCATGAATGGTGTATTTATAGAAGTTTATTGCACTCTCCAGAGGAGAGCGAGTGTCTACATCAAACTCACAGGGTTTTCACCCTCACCTTACACATGATTCTAATTATATGTAATAATTCTAATAATGAGTTTGAAGAGAGAAAAAAATGACTGGCATTTGATATGTAATCATTGTTGCAAAATGAAAATATTGGTAGCAAATGAAGAAAATGGAGATAAGAAATATCCCAACATAAATCCGTTACATACTTAAGATGGATAGTAGTCTGTGACGTTGAATTTAAGCATAAGACTTCTACAAACACAAGGATCCCCACATGACTTAACTGCACTTCAGTCTTTTACAGTGTCTCATTCCTTCCTGCCTCTCCCCTGCTAAACTCTAATTATACTGTTCAATTCTACAAAGCTTTTCAAGCACCCCAGCACCTCAAAACCCTTCCTGATGTTCTCCTTGTCTGAAACCCTTTCTTTCTGCTCTTCACATCCTTGGGTCTCATTTCTTAAAACGTCAGGTTACTCAGTAATTGGCCCTTTATGGGCATGCTGCAAATATATTTGTTGAATAAACAAATAGAAATCTATGTAGCTTTCTTGGTAACCATGTGACCTTAAGGAAAATAATTAGCTTTGTCCAGTCTAAGAAAAATAGGAGTAAAAATATATACAATATGTCCACCAAAATATTTGATATAAATCTGTCAAGGAGTAAAAGCAGAAGGTAACTTCAAATTCTTATTTTCTCGAATGCAGTGAAAAATATGAGTGATCTACTACCCTGCTGGAATTTTTTTTCTGAATCCACATTTTACTTGCTTTGAAAACATGGTTCTATGACAATGGAGCTAAGCAATTCTCATTTTTAGGACAGCAAGATATACATCAACTACTGGAGATACCATATTTCACATGTTTAATAAATAACTATGATAATTTCATTCTGTTAATTTTCCAGTTAAATTGTTAAAACGTAATTGTTATCCTTTAAGTCAAAATTGGGCATTGAGTAGGATTAAAGCTTTTTCATGAAATACAACTGCAGTTAAAACACACAGCAGGACAAAAGAACTATAGGGTCTGACAGTTTGATGTACCTCTGAAAAATCAATAAATCAAGTTTCCTGTTTGGTGACTCACCATGTTCAGATAATCGAGATTTTACAGAAAAAAAAATGGAAATTCACATTTGTATCTTTTCTATGATTTCTCAGTCCAAGTTGCTCACTTCACAAGTCTAGAGATGGCTCCTTTCTGCCCCAGCTGTGCTGATTCAACCTGGAGTGGGAAACACTGAGTTCTGACATCCTTAGAAGCCACCACGATTTGCGTGATGGAAATAAAACTGACAGTTCTGTCAGGGATGTGAGAAGCAGAACCAGATCCATCCTGTTCCTGCAGAGATGTGCTAGCTATACACAGCTGAAGATAATAAAAGCAAGTTTGGTGGATAAGATGTGTAGATATAATTCAAAGTCACATGGGAGAGGTACTGATACACCCTTTGTCACTAACTTACTTAGTGGTGAGTGCTGTCTTACCACAGGTTTGCCAATCCCCTGGAAGAAGCTGAAGAGACTTCAGTTGCTGACTACCCTTTATTTACATTTAGACTGTGTCTCTTTATAGTCCAAAATCATTGCAAACCAATCTCCTTCCCGGGTTTGATACTTTAGGTAATGTATTTAAAATGGCTGAAAGTATTAAGTCCTATGATAAGGGATTTAATAACAAATACCCACTGATCATGTAACTTAAGTGCCTGATCATTTTAAATTGCTTGTAACCTTTAGGGTTTGTTTTATTGTTTATGTTTTATCGATAAGAAAACCAAGATGAAGTGAGTAAAATTAAGTTTTTAATTTAAGTCACACAGCCTGTGAATAGCAGACCCAGAATTCAGACTCTCTCCCTCCCTCCCTTCCTCTCTCACTTTCCCTTCTTCCCTCCCTCTTGATTTCTGCTGTTGTTGACAATCTCTCCCACACACTCCACAGTTACAGAGAAAATATTCAGGATTGTCTGCAAAGAAAGATATTTTAGGATGGGCATGATGGTTCATGCATTTGATCCCACTCAGGAGACAGAGGCAGGCAGATCTATGTGAGTTTGAGGCCAATGTGTTGTACCTACATAGAGAGTTCCAAGGAGACAATCAACAATGACAAAAGGTGAAGTTATGTTCCTTCTATAATATGTGAGTTGCATAATCTCCACAAATATATCTGAAAAACTTCTAAAGCCTAACATAAAGAGTATGGCCTGAGTTGCTCAAGAGCCGTAACATCTCTGTAGTGCCATATTCCAGCCACATGCCTGCACAAGGCATGCACACTGTAGCACTGCTGGCCACTGGCTGTCCCTCTGTGACTCTAGCACACGGGCTACAAAGGAGCAGGCTACTTAGAGTAGCTGAAGAATAAATTTTCCATTAGGTAGGTCTTCTAGCTCTCACTGAAAAGGATTTTTTTGTTCAATAAGTTTTGTTAAAGAAATATCTTCAGATAAGAAAAGAATCTTGTTGGTTTCCCCTTCCCCAGAGATCAATGCATGTCTCACTTAGAGTTTTCCTTGTTACCTAGCTTCTCTGTGGTCATGGACTACAGGCTGACTATGCTTTACATCTAATATCCACTTATGAATATGTACATACCATGTTTGTCTTTCTGGGTCTGGGTTACTTCACTCAGGATGATTTTTCTTCTAGTTCCATCCATATGCCTGAAAAATTCATGGCATGTTTTGACCTCCGAGTAGTACTCCATTGTGTAAATGTATCACATTTTCTTTATCCATTCTTTGTTTGAGGGACATCTAGTTGTTTACAGGTTCTGGCTATTATGAAAAATGCTGCTATGAACAGAGTTGAACAAATGTCTTTGTAGTATGATTGAACATCTTTTGGGTATATGCCCAAGAGTGGTATTGCTGGGTCTTAAGGTAGATTGACTCTCAATTTTCTGAGAAACTGCCATACTGATTTCCAGAGTGGTTTACAAGTTTGCACTCCCACCAGGAGTGAAGAAGTGTTCCCCTTACTCCATATCCTCTCCAGCATAAGCTATCATCCGTGTTTTTGATTTTAGCCATTCTGACTGGTGTACAATGATATGTCAGAGTAATTTTGATTTGTATTTTCTTGATGGCTAAAGATTTTGAGCATTTCCTTAAGTGTCTTTTGGCTATTTGAGATTCTTCTGTTGATAATTCTCTGTTTAGATCTGTACCTCATTTAGTTGGATTGTTTGTTATTTTGACGTCTGGTTTCTTGAGTTCTTTATATATTTTGGAGATCAATTCTCTGTCCAATGGAGTTGGTGAAGATCTTTTTCCATTCAGTTGGCTGCTGTTTTGTCTTTAACTGTGCCCTTTGCTTTATAGAAGCTTCTCATTTTCAGGAAGCAACATTTATTTATTGTTGCTCTCAGTGTCTGAGCTACTGGTATTATATTTAGGAAGTGGCCTCCTATGCCAATGCATTGAAGGCAACTTCCCACTATCTCTTCTATGATATTCAGTTTGTCTGGATTTATGTTGAGGTCTTTGATCCATTTGGACTTGAGTTTACGCATGGGGATAGATATGGATCTATTTGTATTTTCCTACATATTGACATCCAATTATGTCAGAACCGTTTGTTGAAGATGTTTTCTTCCTTCCATTGTATAATTTTAGCTTCTTTGTTAAAATTCAGATATTCATAGGAGTGTGGATTAATATTGATTCTACTGGTTTACCTGTCTATTTTTATGCTGATACAAAGCTGTTTTCATTACTGTAGCTCTAAAAAAGAGCTTAATGTTAAGGATGTTGATAACTCTGTAAGTTCCTTTATTATACAGGATTGTTTAATACTTAGTTTCTTTCTTTTTCCATTTGAATTTGAGTATTGTTCTTTCAAGGTCTGTGAAAAATTTTGTTGGGACATTGAATCTGTAAATTTGCTTTTGGTAAGAATGCCACTTTTATTACCCTGATCTTAGCTATTCAAGCATGGGAGATCTTTCCATTTTCTGATATTCTCTTCAATTTTTCTTCAAAGACTTGGGAGCATGCGGGGAGGGAATAGGTGGACAGAAGAGGAGAGGGAGGGAAGAAGGGAAGAGAGGAGGAGAACATGAGGAAATGGGACAGCCAAGACAGGGGAAGGGCAGAGAAGAAGAATAAGGCAAGAGATCTCTTGATTGAGGGAGCCTTGGCTGGGGAAATAGCTCCACTGATAAAGGGCCTACTTCACAAGCATGAGGACCTATGTTCCCCATGTGGGTGCACATTGCTAACCCTGGCACTGGCAAGGTATAGATTAAACGATTCCTGGAATTCATCGGCCGCCTCAGCCTGTTCTGCCTAATTGGTTAGTTCCAGAACGATTAAAAACCCTATCTCAAAGGAGATGGGAGGTGTTTTTTCAAAGACCCTCAAGGCTGTCCTCTGGCCTCCACATGTTTGCACAGACAGGTACACTTCTCTTTCTGCTTGCATATATATATGAGGAAAAACTTTATGGGTTTCTAGCTTGAGTGCTTTTGTCCTCTGTCATGTGTGTATGTACTGTGTGTGTATGTGTGTATGACTGATAAGTTATATTTGTATTAAATATTATAATTGTATTAAATATTGTATTAAATAGTCACTTGAAAGATAAATTTAAAATTAAGAAATACAAAATTTAAAAACTCTATCTGACTAACTTTCCACTGAACAATGTGCTTGTCTGTCTCGCTGATACAATAAAAGAAATAATAATCTCGCCTCTGACATCAAAAATCAGATCATCACTTTGTAACACGTAGATACTGTAAATACCCACTTTAGAAATGTATGTAGTCATTCACATGAAGATCTTTGGTAAATAATAAGGTCCAACCATCCCCCACTGTTAGCCAATGTCTCACTGTGAAACACAACTTTATTTAATAAAAAATTCCTGCTAACTTTCTGGAGTTTCAAGCAGCTATGATGTTAGTGAACTGGAAATGCCTTTTGGTATTTTAAACTTAAACATCTTTTTTCTCAGGCTGCCTCCATTGTGATCTGGGTTTGAAGATTTACACTTGTCATTGTGGCGGCTGCTGTGCCTGCACACAAGGAAGGTCATGACCTCTGCATGTCCTCCTGTTAGAATGCTGGCAGACCAGAAAGAGTATAAAGGAACATCCTTAAAAGCCAAGCAGACTTACACTAGACCCATTCTGCATAAGTCACTTCCTTGATAATCCTCACCCTCAAGTCAGTTAAACCAAAGATTGCTGATGACTGGAGGAAGTCACATGCCCATATTTAGAGGCCCAGAGTGCAAGAAAAAAAAAAAAGCCCTTTTCATGTTGCATTCATATTTACAGTAACTTTTCAGATAGTATCTGAGTATATAATGATTACCGGGTGGTAGGAAATGAGCAGTAATGAACAGTGCTGAATCATTTCATCATCTAAGAGAAAATGTCAAGAACAAAGTCGAATGATTATCCCCAACAAGCGAAATACTGCAGACCACAAATGGTTTGCCATCCTAATCCATTCCAAGCTTAAACCAGCACATACTTGCATGCACACACAGACCCTACAGACCCTATAGGCAGTTACTGAAAGAGTTAATTTGGGACTTGGAGCACTGGCACTTTAAGCTCTGCTTCAAAAGCTTGTAAATGGCAGAAAAATCAATACACTTTTTATCAGACCTTAGTGTTTATAGAAGCAATACAAAACAGGATTTTGTTAAATGTATATATTACGCTAGATCAAACTGTAAGTTAAAACATCTGTGTCCAAGTTAATCTCAGACACA